>NC_051437.1:3515930-3539623 GCF_001649575.2 Kryptolebias marmoratus | reverse complement strand
CCCCCCCCCCCCCCCCCCCCCCTCCCCAAAAAAAAAAAAAACCTCTCATGATTTTGTCTGATATAGTCTGTTCAAATAATGTCTGCACAACTTTACATCATTTGTGTATCAGCACAGCAACACATTCACAACATTGGATAAGTTGAAACTGTATTATAGTGCATGCCCAGAAAGTAGTGATCAATGTGGTCTTGTTGGTTCTTACCTCTTTAGAATCCTGCAGCATGGACAACACATCGTTGACCTGAGTAACATCATCTTCAGCCATGTTCAACAAGTCTTTCACCTCCTCTTGCTTTAACAGCAGCTCTTTAATCCTCCTCTGAGTGAAACAAAAACAACATATATCAGTCGACCGTTTTTATCATCCTCCTTTCTTTTGATTTCTGAGTTCATCTTACATCATTTTCCTCCAGAGTTTTCTCGTTAACGTTGTTGACCTCAGAGGCTCTGGCAGTGTTGTTCACGACCTCATTCAGAACTTTTCGGAGGTCCATCAGGTCAGAGTGGAAGCTGGCCAGGCGGTCTCCAATCTCCTTGGTTAAGTCATTGTTTTCCTCATAACGATCTCCAAACACTTTGTGTACACGATCTAACACTGAAAATGGCCACAGACACACAGGATAATTATTTAGACATGAATTCTAATTTAGTGCAAGGAGTACTTTGTCCTCGTGATACAGACAAGCACCTTAACTCTAAATTAAAGGCCATTGCTTGAAGGAATGCATATCACTTGCTGAATTTAAGACTAAGATCATCTCATGTTAAGGATTGACAGAGTTGTAGCCACTCTGGTCAAACCTTTAAAATAACTGCATGCACAATCTTGTACGGCATCGCAAGATGTCACACAGAGAAATGTGTTGGGAATGATTCTCAGCTATTACCACATCAAATTTAACACGTTTTGATACTTTTAGCAAGCCTTTCGATACTTTTAGCTTTTCACTATCCTTCCGAGACAGCAGTGGCTCAGGAGGCAGGGGTTTGTCCTGTAACTGCTGGGTTGCCGGTTTGGGCCCCCGCACCCCCTGTCTCAGCTATTGTGTCCTTGGGAAAGACACTTCACCTGCCTTACCTACTGGTGGTGGTCAGAGGGCTTGGTGGCCCTGGTGTAATGGCAGCCTCACTTCTGTCAGGCTGCCCCAGGGCACTTGTCACTAGAATGTAGCTTACCACCATTAGTGTGTGGATGAATGGGTGAATGACTGATTGTATTGTGAAGCGCTATGGAGTCTTCGGACTTGATAAGGCGCTATACAAGTGCAGGTCATTTACCATTTTTGTTGATTTTGGTTTTTAGCTACCCTTTTGCTACATTATTTTAGCTATAAAATTATATATTTTTTAAAAAGTAACTTGATTGCAGCCATTTTTGTATTTTCAATGGTCAGTTGATTGTGGTGGTCATCTTGAACTGGGTTGACTCCAAAATGTAATCAGTTGAGGAACTTTCTGAAAGTTTCATGAAATGTCTTTCAGTGGTTCATAAAATATTTTAAAAACACTACAGACAAATGAACACACACAAGGGGACAAAGGCAAAAACAGTATGGACGTTTCACTGCAGGCAAGAACAAGTGCTTTGATACAATCTTTACATTCCCATAATCTGTAACAAGCATGATAAAAATCACTTTGTGATGATGACATTTTATTAAACTTACATTTTTCTGCTTCCAGCTTCTCTTTGTCAGCTATTTTTTTTTGTCCCACACAGCTCCTGAACCTCATCTCCCTCATCATGGCCTGCGCCTTTCTCATCATCCTCTCCCTTTTCTCCTCGTCCTGCTCAGTTTCTGTTTCATTCAAGGACTGGTTCGCCAACAGGATGGCTGTGTAAAAATGTAAGAACATTTAAGTACAATACATCCTGAAATTGTTTTGTTTTAGATTCTTACAACCTTGATTTTAAATAGATTTTTTTATTTGATTAGAAAAAATGGGCCGACACAAAACACTTCAAATGAATTAGTTAAATTAGGGGGAAAAATATTTTAAATACATTTCAAGAATGAAAAATAAAAAATGGAAAAATAAAATGGAAAAATGCACATGTCTTCACCCAGATTCAAGCCAAATGACCGAGGTGAACTGCTGGACCTTTGCGAGCCGGTATGTTGCATTTGT
The DNA here is from genome assembly GCF_001649575.2 of Kryptolebias marmoratus. NCBI lineage: Eukaryota > Metazoa > Chordata > Actinopteri > Cyprinodontiformes > Rivulidae > Kryptolebias > Kryptolebias marmoratus. The sequence goes on along the minus strand of NC_051437.1, from coordinate 3,537,490 downwards.
GCTTTTGTCACTTTTGTTCGTGCATTTTTTGTTAATGGAGACTGAGAGTCCATTTTATTTTTGTTTTTGGTTCTTTTGTTTATTTTGTGTTCCTGTTTTAGTTTTAAGTGTTCTTTAAAAATGAAAGTTTGTTCATCTTTGAGAGGATGTACTTGCACTATTATGTTATTATCATTACATTAGTTTAAAATGGTCTCCAAACAATATTTTACTTTATCGCAATAATTTCTGAGACAATCGTGCAGCAAAATTTGTTACTGTCACAGGCCTATTTTAGACGCTTTAAAAATATTTGACTTTAATTAAAATACAGGCCTCTCAAGTTTTGATTGGAGTGAGATTTTGAGCTGCTAGAAGTTTATTATTATTTATTATTATTAGAAGTATTTGGTCCTGTTGATCAGGCTGTAGGAGAGAGGAATATCAACGTTGGCAAGACAAAAAATGAGTAAAAAAACCCACTCAAAATATGTTTAGAAGTACGAATGAACTTTTTGAAATAATTTCATAACTTTAATGCTTTGCCTGAACCCACACTACATAAATCAATGTTGTTAGAATATCGAATTTAACCAAGACAGGAATGTGTCGTGGAATGGCCGGCTCGACATTCAACCTTCCTCTTTTTTTCTGGGTTGGAACCACAGGGATTTATATCAGCGCTACAGAGTCAGTGAAAAAAACAATTTACATTATATTGACATGCCGCTTTAAAATCCAGGACAGGATCAGCAGCAGCTTTGCACATGAATGATTCATTTGCAAAGTGGACATGCAGGTGTGCAACTGCCTACTTTCTGAGGGGCATGCTTTTCCCTCTGCCTCTGTTTTCTGCCTCTCCATCTTTAACTTCCTGTCATCACACAACAACACGATTCAAATAAAAACAATAGTGCTCCAACGCATGCTTGTTATTGTTTTGTTACTTTTAGCTAGTGTTTTGCTACTGTTGGCTACTAGCTAGATGTTTCATACTTTTAGCTAGCCTTTTGAATTTTTTAGCTTCTAGCTTTCCCTGTGATACTTCTAGCTAGCCTTTTGATAATTTGTTAGCCTTTTGCTACTTTTAGCTTTTAGCTACAGTTCTGCTACTTGTAGCTTTTAGCTAGTCTTTTGCTATTTTTAAAGTTTACCCAGCCATTTGATACATTTAGTTTTAAGCCAGAGTTGCCTATGTTGTGAAGTGCTGGTGTGGGTCTACTTCCAGCCCCTGGCTTGGCACATGTGCGTTGGAGTTTTCTCAATACATGAGAGAGTAGATTCAGGTAAGGGGACAGGCTCAAACTGTTGTTTGTGCCTATGTACTAAAAGGCAGGTCAGAGAACCCAGTCTTCTTGGAGTCCTTAGTGGGGTGCTAGAAGATGCTCCAGCTGGGGACTCCGTCATTCTTCTGGAGGACTTAAGTGCCCACATGGGTAGTGACAGCATAACCTGGAGGGGTACGTTCGGGAGGAACAGCCTCTCTGATCTGAACCCAAGAAGTGTTCTGTTATTGGACTTCTGTGCTAAACATGGTTTGTCCATAACAAACACCATGTCCAAAGAGTAATACCAGAGTCCGTAAGTGAACATGGCACCAGGACACCCTTGGCCACAGATCAGATTGATGATACACTTTGTGGTCATGTCATCTGATCTGCAGCCATGTTTTGGACACTCGGGTGAAGAGAGGATCTGAGCTGTTAACTGATCAGTGGATCAGATGGCAGGGGTGGGGGTGGGTGAAGATGGTGAACAAACCTTGTAGTCCCAAACATGTAGTGAGGGTTTGCTGGAAATGCCTGGTAGAAGAACTTATCAAAAAGATCTTCAACTTCCACCTCTAACAGAGCTTCAAGCAAATCCCAGCGTAGATGAGGGACATTAAGTCAGATTGGGCAATGTTCCATGCCTCCATTGTCAAGGCAGCTGCCTTGAGCTGTGGATGTTGGTACTTCTTGTGGCAGCCATTTTTTAAACTTGGTGGTGGACACCCCGGTTGTGGAGGAGTTTGGTGAGGCCTTGAATAGAGACTCGCAATTGGCTCCAAGAAGATTGTGGCCAACCATCAGGCTGCTGAGGCAGGGGAAGTAGCACTTTATCAACACTGTGAATCATAGAGGTGAGGTAGTATTGACATCAACCAGCGATGTTGTTGGGCAGTGGAAGGAATACGTTGAGGACCTTCTCAGTTCCACCAGAATATCTTCCATGGAGGAAGCTGAGTCTCTAGGCTTTGGGGTTGGTCCATCTACAACCACAGAGGCAGTGCTCCAGGGGTAGATGAAATCCGCCCTGAGTTCTGTAACGCTCTGGATGTTGTTGGGCTGGCTTGATTGAAATGCCTCTGCAACATTGCTTGGACATTGGAGCCAATGCCACTGGATTAGCAGATTGGCATGGTGGTTCCCCTTTTCAAGAAGAGGGACCAGGGGGTATGTACCACTTACAGGGGAATCACACTCCTCTGTAGAAGAGAATCCGGTCAATAGTCAAACCTCATATTCAGGAGAAACAGTGTGGGTTCCATTCTGGTCATTAAATGCTGGACCAGTTCTTTACCCACGCTAGGGTCCTCAAGGGGACATAGGAGATTGCCCAACAAGTCTACATGTGTTTTGTGGACTTGGAGAATGCATTCAACTGTGCCTCCTAGGGTACCCTGTGGGGGGTACTCTGTGAGTAAGGGATTGGTAGTCCTTTGCTACAGGCCATTCAGTCCTTTTAGAAATTATTTTAGTTTCTGGTTTATATCATGACTTTAAGTCGGACTTCTTCTAGGTTAGAGCAAGACTTCACCAGGGCTGCCCGTTGTCACCGATTTTGTTTATAAGTTTTATTGTAAGAATTTCTCAGTGCAGCCAGGGGGCGGAAAGGTTTTCTTTGGTGGCTCTAGGACTTCATCTTTGCTATGCGCAGATGATATGGGCCTCCTGGGGCCATTCTGCTGTGATCTACTGCTCTCACTGGAATGGTTTGCAGCCGAGTTTGAAGCAGATTGGGTGAAGATCAGCACCTCCAAATCTGAGGCCATGGTCCTCAGTCAAAAAAGGGTGGACTGCTCTTCCTTGGTTGGGAGTGAGGTGCTGCCTGAATTGGAGGAGTTTAAGTATCTCTGAGTTTTGTGTATGAGTGAGGAAAGATTGGAGTGCAAGATCAACAGATGAATTGGTGTAGCTTCTGCAGTATTGCATACGCTGTACCAGTCCATTGTAGTGAAGGGGAAACTGAGCTACGTTACTTCCCTTACCCCCCGGTCACAAACTCTGGGTAGTGACTAAAAGAACAAGGATACAGGCAATCAAAATGTGTTTTCTCTGCAGCGTAGTTTGGCTACCTTAGAGATAGGGTGAGTAGGTTGGTTATCCAGGGGAGACTTGGAGTTCCTCCACATTGAGAGGAACCAGTATAGGTGGTTTGGGCATCTGGTAAAGATGCCCCCTAGACGTCTCACTAGAAACCAGATACTGGAACAAGTGGCAGATAATGACTGGAGGAAAAGCTTTTAGCTAGCTTTTTGCTACTTTTAGCTTTTAGCTAGTGTGTCACTCATTTTAGCTTTGAGCTTGTTTTCTGCTTCTTGTAGCTGCTTCTTTTCTTTTAGCTTTTTCAGCAAATTTCAACAGTCTTTCAGCACTCAGAATTCACACTGTATTTTAGTAGAAAATGTAATTTTTCTATTAAGTTCAATAAGATACGGGCTCTTACGTCTCTATATGACCAGTGTTAGAGCTTGGTCAGCATTGCCAGCAGTAAGTCGGACTCGTTTCCGGTGAGAGTTGGACTCCGCCAAGGTTGCCCTTTGTCACTGATTCTGTTCATAATATTTATGGACAGAATTTCTAGACACAGCCAAGGTGTCGAGGGGATCCATTTTGGTGGCCTTAGGATTGCATCTCTGCTTTTTTCAGATGATGTGGTCCTATTTGATTCATCAGGCCGTGATCTACAGCTTTTGCTGGAGTGGTTTGCAGCCGAGTGTGAAGCCGGAAAAGGTAGAGTGCCTTCTCCGGGTCAGGGAAGATGTCCTGCCCCAAGTGGAGGAGTTTAGGTATCTCGGGGTCTTGTTCACGAATGAGGGAAAACTGGAGCGGGAGATCGACAGGCGGTTTGGTGCAGCATCTGCAGTGAAGCAGACACTGTACCGGTCTGCTGTGGTGAAGAGAGAGCTGAGTCAAAAGGGGAAGCTCTCGATTTACTGGTTGATCTATGTTCCTACCCTCATCTATGGTCACAAGCTTTGGGTAGTGACCGAAAGAACGAGATCGTGAATACAAGTGGCTAAAATTAGTTTTCTCCGCAGAGATAGGGTGAGAAGCTCGGTCATCCAGGAGGGACTCAGAGTAGAGCCGCTGTTTCTCTACGTCGAAAGGAGCCAGTTGAGGTGTCTCGGGCATCTGGTTAGGATGCCTCCTGGACGCGTCCCTGGTGAGATGTTCCAGGCATGTCCCACCAGGAGGAGGCCCAGAAGAAGACCCAGGACACGCTGGAGGGACTATGTTTGTCGGCTGGCCTGGGAACACCTTGGGATTCCCCCGGAGGAGCTGGCCCAAGTGGCTGGAGAGAGAGACTCCTGGGTTTCCCTGCTTAGGCTGCTATCCACGAGACCCGACCCCAGATAAGCCGAGGAAGATGGATGAAGTTCAATCAGTCCTACCTATAAGCAATCTCGGTATCAGATGATTTTAGTATATATCCACCTGTTTTGACAACACATGTCCAACACTTTTAGGTAGTAAGGACAACCACCAAGCAAGAAACATAATGAAGACCATAAAGAGGGTTACCCACCAAAACCCATAGAGTGGGTAAGGATTGAATTTATTGAAGAAAAACTAACAACACGGAGGTCAAAGATAATCTTGATGGAGCTGGGAGATGGAAGGATTTGTCTATACAATAGAACCTGCACAGAGCTGCGATTTGTGAAAGAGGGACAGGAAAGAGATTGATTAAAGAAAATAATGTCAGACTTCTTAGAATTTCTTTCCCAAATGTGGAAGAAGGTGCTCTGGTCAGATGAGTCCAAACATCAAGGAGAACACCATAACTCGTGGAAGTCTATCACCTTTAATCATGCTGACACCATCCCTACAGTGAAGCATGGTGGTGACGGGATCTTGCTGTTGGGATGTTTTTCATCAGCAGGGACTGAAAAACTGGTCAGAGTTAAAGGGAAGATGGATACAGAGAATTTCTTGAGATGAACTTCTTGTAGTCTTCCAGAGACTTGAGACTGGGACTGAGGTCTACTTTCCAGCAGGAAAATGAGCCTTAACACACTGCTGAAGCTACGCTCCATTGGTTTAACCCTATAAGGTCGACGCCCGCTCCAGAGCGGGCTCCAGAATGTGCGTCAACCTTAAAAGGTTAAAATACTCTATCGGAAAAGATCCGCCCTCTCAGAGATTCCGTGTTAATTTATCTCTAAAGTCCAGACTTCAAGCTTTACACCAGTTTTTAAATTATCTCAATAGGTCAAGGAAAACCACAGTTATGATAAATTATTCACGACACTTTTTTTTTTGAAAATCTGCGTCATATTTTCAGCGCTTTAGCGCGAGAAGCGCCAAAACCGGGGAGTTCTCTGGAGAAAACTCCCCCATCCTCCGTCTGATCTTACCCCCAACCCAGCCGAAGGAAAAAACACCCCCTCCACTCCAATCTGACGGAGGCTCAACGTTATCTGTCAAGCGACTAAAAATCCACTAGGTGATCCATTGTTTTTTTTTTTTTTAGAGAAGGATTACTGGAAACAGAATCACATTTTGTCTGTCTCCCTTCCAGCCAAAATGATAATAAGAGACAGATTCAGATCCATATTTTGAGCATGCATCAGGATATATTTTATAACATTTACCTGAATGATCCTGCATGAACAGGACATAGAAAATGACCCAAACTAAGAATGTGATGTGCCCCTCTGCCTTGTTTTGGACAGAAACTGTTTATATGAGTGGTACAAAGGATTTATGGCAATTTCTAGAACTCCTGATTGTTTGGTCTATAAAATGCCTAAGAAATTGTCAGCATTTTAATGGAGAAAGTGTATATAACTTTGTTGTTTGCTCAATTTGTTCACATGTTTATGAATATTACTGATTATATTTGCATTCTAAGTTGTAAAAACATTTCATTAAGTACGTTTGTGGTTTTTACAGTAAAAAAAACTAAGAATTTTCCACTCGGATTTTATGATTTTGTGTGGTTTTAGGTCTGTTGTGTTATTACAGTTTGTCAAAAGTAAAAAATGACTTAAAAATCCCACTTGGGAGGTTGTGCTGAAAAAAAATGACTCCAAACATGACAGGTTAAACCACTTTTAGGGTGAAATATAAAGGAAATTTAAAATAGTCCAAAAACGTCCAGTTTCACCCTAGACCCCAGAGGGTTAAGGAGAACCAATTAAAGGTTCTGAAATAGTCCAGTCAAAGCCCAAACCTCAATCCAACTGAAAATCACTGATTTGCTTTAAAGATTGTAATGAAAAAAAATATAAAGCTTTATTCTTTTTTTTTATGTAGTAGGCATAGAGAGAATGTTTGGGGTGTGAATAGTTTTGCTGATCACTATATCAGCTCACTGTCCTACCATTTATGTCCATGCTGATGTTGTTGATGAAGGACAGCATATCTTCTGCCCTCTGGTGTGTGTCAGTGGTTCTGTCATCTAGGTCATCAATCTTGTGTGTCATTGCTTCCACCTAAAACTCAGCAACACACAACACTCACACACATTTTAAACACAAGTTGTACAGAGCTGTAAAAACTATTCTGAATCCGTGTATCATTCGTTCTTTCCATTTTCAATTGACAATCAAAAATCAAATCATGAAAAACGTACTGGTTATTTTGTTTTTTATTATCACACCAAAAACGAAAAAACGCCTGGTTTTTCATATTTCACTTTTAGGCTAAGATCGGAAACACGAAATCGAAAAATGAGCAGGAGGACACAATTTGATTTTAATATTTAATTAGTCGGGTTTAGGTGACCCGGAAGTGGCTCTATGCAGCAGTTCAGGTAATATAGTGGTTACTATGGCGGCGCTAGAACCACTGATCGAGGACATGTTTAACAGCAGTTTGATCCTAAAAACAATACGTAAGTCTCCATGGCTGATAGGTCCGATTGGATTATCCAGTACTGATTGATCGATATTGAACAAACATAAATAAGTAGATGCCTCATTACGTCCCGGAGCGCATCCGCCGTCGCCGCCATGCTGGATGGATCTCTCCTCTCTCTAAGAGCCATCAGGAGGAAACACAGAGCGAGCAGCTATGACCGGATTTTATATCACGGGGAATTACCTTTCACGAGTAAGACTGAACAATAATTTTGGTTATTTGACCATTTATTATAACATGTCATCGTAGCTAACGTTATTTGTCAAACAACGACATGCTAACAGGAGGAACTGGTGCTCTCTCTCTCATTAGCTCTTTCTGGGGTTTTTTCTTCACATTTTGAAGGTTTCCCAGTAACACAGATTTAAGGAGGCAATGGGAAGCTGCAGTAAAAAGGGAGGGTTTTGTTGATACAGAGTCGTCTACCTCTGTAGTGAACATTTCAAACCAGAGGACTTTAACAGGACCAGCTTAGAGATGCTGTGACCCCATCTGTCTTCAACTTCCCATCTCAACTCCAAAGAGGTGTTTTTTTACTGTACATGTTAACAGAAATGTCTATGATTCATGTAAAACTAAAGTTAATATTACACTTTGTTAAACCTGTTTTTACCTGGTAGTTGTTTCTGCATGTTTAGGAATTAGTGATGTATTGTGTATTATAATACACTGTGGGATACTAAAACCTTTTTAAGTTGTTTTCAATTAAATTGTTTTTTAAGTATTATGCGTCTTATATTTTAGGAACACAGAAACCTGAAGGAAAGCTGCAGAGAGCTTCCAGTGAAGCTCAGCTCTCCAGCCCCAGTTAAAGCAGGGCAGTGTGAGACCCTGGAATGACCTGGAGTTTTTAAGGATTACTTTTCCAGGCCTTTAAAAAAAAAAAATTGCATGTGTGTGTGCATACACAACACAGAAAAATATAAACAAATTGTAAGAGAGTGAAATAAATTTGAATGAACAATCAAACTTGTTTCTTTATTAAAATATGAAATGCATTGAAATATGCATCTATTAATATGCCATACTATATGTCTGTCTTTGTTAGTATTTCAGCATGAAAGTACGCATTTTTAATGTGTGAAAGCATCCTGCATCATAACCACATCTCTGCTGTTTGTAACAAAACAAACTGTGTGAAAATCGGGTAAAGATTCAGAGAGTTCTGATTATTTTAGTTGGACATACAGCTTCCTCAGTACAAAGAAATGAACTGGGGGACGCGTGAAGGACTCGGCCAAGATGGCGGCCGCGCTAACTCATCAGCTCCAACCAATGTCATTGGCTCCAACAGACAGCGCCAGTCTCCGAGGTGTCTATGTAAACTATGGCTATGGTGGTCAGTAACAAGCTAACGTTTGTTGTTTGCTAGCGCTCCTTACCAAACGCGACCAATTAAATATTCAAATCAAATTCTGTCCTGCTGCCCGTTTTTCCATTTCGTGTTTCCGATCTTAGCCTAAAAGTGAAATTTGAAAAACCAGGCATTTTTTCGTTTTTCGTGTGATAATAAAAAACAAAAAACAAAGTAACCAGTCCATTTTTCATTATTTGATTTTTGATTATCAATTAAAAATGGAAAGAACGAATGATACACGGATTGTTCTGCTGTCTATAGCTTGTGTTCTGCTCATTTTATCTTCTGTTCTGCTTGTTTTAACTATAACAATTCAGTTTCAGTGTCTTCAGCAAATTTCAGCAAAGTCATTCAGAACTGAGCATTGACACTATTTCACAGAAAATACAGTTTCTCTAGTTTTAAATAAACTTCAAATTAAAATAGTAAATTAAAAAAATAGTAATAAGGAAGTTTAATTACAAACCCTACAAATGTTAAAGTAGGTCTTGAAGACAATAAGTCTTCAAATTTTATTTCCTCACCTAGCAAAAAACTACAAAACTATGGAGATGTGTGCTCCTTATTTTGGAGAGACATATCCAGATCCAACAGTGAGATTCAGGCTATGTGAGTGTGTGTGTGTGTGTGTGTGTGCTTTTTTCACCTTTTTTTGAAGTTCATCAATATCATTATTTATGTTTATGATGCCATCTTCCAGCATGTCGGCTCGACTCCCGCTGTCATCCAGTGTACTGTTGTAGTTCTTGATGGCTTGCTACAATCATGGGATGTTAGTTTAGTTTCACTGACCCAAAGAAACTTCAACCCATAAAAAATATGAACCGCATTTGAAAAGCACCTTGTTGATTTCAACATACTAAATCTGTGTTGTCTTTGATATGTTTCATATGCCCCCCAAAAAAGACAGAAACGTGTTTGTGACAGGCAGCTGCTGGTAATAAAGTAGATATTATGTGAATGCTGAGTCAGTAGCCACACTATTATTTTCTTATATTTTATTTTTCTGTGCATCTTTTGCAATTTACTTTTTCTGCATACTTTGTTTTATTAACTCAAAACTTTCAGGTCATTTGGGAGATAGGTGATATGACTTTAAGTTTTTGTAGCATAAATAATTTTTTAAATATTTAACTTTATTTATAAATATTTTCTCCATATAAAACATTTGGATATTTTAAGTTCCTTTAAAAAACGTTGTTCTTTTTAAAATCTGTTTCAGCAAATGGGCTCTATTTTTGTTTTTTAAAACATTTGGGTTTAAACTAGCCTTTGGCTAATTTTAGCTTTTAGGTAACCTCTTGCTAATTTTAGCTTCAAATAATCATGTTGCAATTTTTTGCTTCTATATTGCCATTTGCCACATTTGACTTTTTAGTTTGCATTTTACTCATTTTAGTCATTTTTTGTTTACTGCTTTTTTTAGCTTTAACAACTGGATTATAGCTACTTTAGCAAAAAAGAGCAAAGTTATTTAGCACTCGTTTCACAGAAAATGCAATTACTTTAGGTTAAAATGGATCTTTGACTAATTTTTTAATTCTGCATAGACACAACACAGTTTTATCCCTTAAGTTTTAAGATGTGGTATCAAACCCAAACCTACTTCCAATGGGAGGAGTAAACATTTTCACATGACTTGTGGGTTTTAGATTTTTCACGTTAAATGATCAAGTGAGTCAAAGCAGAGAAAACACATAGTTTCCATCCACTCATTATGGGCAGAAATGTCATGTTATTTTAAAAATTAGTTTGAATTTCTCTTGTTCGTCTGTCTGTCCATCCATCCATCCATCCATCCATCCATCCATCCATCCATCCATCCATCCATCCATCCATCCATCCATCCACTGTTTGTCTTTGTGTGGCTGGACTTACAGCAACATCCCCTATGGAATCATTAAGACTGTGCAGGTGAGCCCAGGCCATGGAGCTGGAGTTGAGATTGCTCAGCTGACCTCCTACAGAGCTGAATTCATCATTCATCTGTTTCAGATCCTCTATCAGCATGATAACACAGCTGTCGCATGCTGAAACCAGAAACAGACACTTTATTTCATACAAACACTAACAAGTCCAGGAAGGAAGTGAGCTTGTAAATGGCTCACCTTAGCAGCTGTGTATAATGTGTGTGTGTGTGTGTTTTCCTTACATTCACAGTGCATGCCATTCTCGGTCTCCACAGGAACAGTATATTGTTGAGAGCAGGTGTCACACTGTTTTCCTGTCATCCCATCAGGACAATGGCAGTCTCCTGTTCTGGGGTCACAGTGACCTCGTCTACAATCACATTCTGAAGAGATGCACAGAGATCTGATGTTTAGAATATTGCAATACATAAAAGTATCAAACATGCTTTTCTAAGCCTGAAAAATATTATACTGTACAGCCTGTGGGAGGAAATCTGAGTACTCAGAGAAAATCCATGTGTGCACAAGGAAAACATGCAAACTTCACACAGAAAGGCTGCACCTGAGTTATGATTCTGCAATCTTTTTTCTGATATGCATCTTGCATCAACAGCACTTTTCATGTAGAGTAAAATCTTCCAACCCTGCACATTTAATTTTTGAACTGAGATAGTTTACTGGATGGGATGTGAAACGTCTTCAAATACAAAAAAGAAGTGTTTTCTTTTTTAAAACTCTTAGTATTTGCCATGTTCTAGATGACTAAAAACCTACATAAATACTTCTGTTTGCTTCTGTCCCATTCTCTGTAAACCAGCCACTAGGGAGTACAAGCCAGTGAATTCTATTGTTTCTCATACCAATCCCAAGCCCAGGTAAATGGTGAGGCTTTTGTCAGAAGGGCATCAGGCATAAAACCCTTTTGCCTAAACAAACATGCAAATTCATCCAAGTGACACCATACCAGATCCATCAAGGCCCAGGTTTACAATGATCGCTACCAGGGCTGTTGACACAGGGTGCCAGTGTAAATTGTGCTACTGTTAGTAGAAGACCATGAGGAGGGAAATATGCCAGGAGACAGAGGGAGAAGAGGAATGTCAAGAGTGTAGGACTGAGGGTAGCAACTCTAAACATAGGGACAATGACAGGCAAAAGTTGAGAGCTGGTTGACATGATGCAGAGGAGGAAGGTAGATGTGTTATGTGTGCACGACACAAAGTGGAAGGGCAACAAAGCTGTTTTCTTATTGTGTGGATAGAAAGAGAAATGGAGTAGAGGTGGTCCTGAAGGAGGAGCTAGCTAGCAAGGAATGTAGTCCAGGTGAAAAGGGTGTCAGACAGGGTGATGTGTCTGAAGGTAGAAGTAAAAAGTCTGTTGTTCAGTGTTGTCAGTGGTTATGCTCCACAGGTTATATGTGATGTGAAAAGAAAGAGAAATTCTGGAAGGATCTCAATGAAATGTTAGAGTATTCCCAGGGCGGAGAGAGTGGTGATTGGTGCAGATTTGAATGGACATGTTAGTGAAGGAAACAAAGGAGATGAGGAAGTGATGGGCAGGTTTGGTGTCAAGGAAAGGAACCAGGAAGGACAGATGGTGGTGGATTTCGCCAAGAAAAGAAAGTGTGACCAGACAGCATAGAATGGTGGTGTGTAGGATAACTGTTGTGATGAAGAAGAGGAAACGAGTAAAGTCAGAGAAGAGGACCAAATGGTGGAAGTTGAGGAAGGAAGAATATTCCAAGGAGTTAAGAAAGGAATTATTAAAGGCTCTGGGTGGTAAAAAAGAGCTTCCAGATGATTGAGCTACTACAGCAACAGCGATTAGAGAGACAGGTAGGAAGGTACTTAGTGTGTCACCTGGAGAGATAAAAGATGATAAAGAAACCTGGTGATGGAGAAATGAACTACAGGAATCGGTTATCCAGATGAAGAGGTTAGCCAGAAGAAATGGGACAGCGAGAGAACTGATGAGAATAGACAGGAATATAGGCAGATGCAAAGAGAGAGGTAGCAAAAGTAAAACAGAAGGTGTATGATGAGTTGTACAAGAGGCTGGACACTAAGGAGGGAGGGAGAGATGGACCTCTATCAACTAGCAGGACAGAGGGATCAGGCTTGAAAGGATGTGCAGCAGGTTAGGCTTGTTAAAGACAGAAATGGTAATGTTCTAACAGTTTAACTCAGTTTATTTATAATGCACCAAGTCACAACAAAAGTTGTCTCAGGGCACTGTACAAAAACATGCACATACATTATAAAAAGCCAATTAGTAAGAGTTTTCTATCTAAGGAAGTCAGCAGATTGTGTTGAATCAATGAAAGGCTGCAAAGTTTGTTCCTAAGATGCTCAGGTCTAAAGACCACTACCTCTGTCTTGTCTGAGTTTAGAAGCAGAAAATTAAGAGTCATCCAGGTGTTTGTCTTTAAGACATGTTTGCAATCTAAGTAATTGATTGCATTTATCAGGTTTTATGGATAAATATAACTGAGTATGGTCAGCATAATAATGAAAATTTATGCCATGCTGTCTAATAACTTTATCTAATGGAAGGATATACAAAGTAAAGAGTATTGGTCTAAACACTGAACCCTGAGAAACAGCATGATAAACTTTGGTGTATGAAGAAGATTCATTAATAACATTATCAATGTCATAGTTTTGGTGTTTTGTTTGGTGTTTTTGTAATTCTTGTTTTGCTTTGGTTATCTGTTGGTTTTCTGTGTTCATGTCTTCACCTCCCTAGTATTTTTCCAGTCCTGTCTGCTACGCCCATCTCCACCTGTCAGTAATTGTTATCTCTCACCTGTGTCCACTTACCTTGTCATTCCTCAGCCTTTAAAACCGATCTCTTTCTCTCCACTCTCCACTGGATTATTCTGCTTGTTCATGTTCATGCTACCACATTCATTCTCTTACCTTGCCTCGCTTCGCCTTTTGTTTTGTTATATTTTGGATTGTTTGCTGCCACGCCAGCCTTTTATTTTGTTAGTATTTAAGTTAATAAATAGTTTCCTTTTTTTAACAATGAGTCTGCGTTCTGGGTTCGCCTCCATCTCCCCCCCTTCTGACAATCAAATTGGATTCTATCAAATAAATATGATTTAAACCATTTTAGAGCTGTGCCTGTTATTCCAATATCATGTTTAAGTCTCTATAATAAAATATTGTGATCAATTGTATCAAAAGCAGCACTGAGATCTAACAGGACAAGTATGGACACATGTCCATTGTCTGAGGACTGGAGAATATCATTAGTAACTTTCACCAGTGCTGTTTCTGTGCTATGAGCTCTAAACCCTGACTGAAACTCCTCAAAGAGATTATTTCTGTCCAGATGTTCACACAATTGATTTGCAACTATTTTCTTAAGAATTTTTTTCCTGAATCAAGATCAGGTTATTCAAGTAAAGGTTTAATTACAGCAACTTTAAAGCTCTGTGGTAAATAACCATTCATTAGAGACAAATTAGGCAGATCCAAAATGGGAATATTAATTAGGGGAAATACCTCTTTGAACAGTCTGGTTGGGATGGGAACTAACAGACTTTAGGGTTTCCCCCAGAAAAGAGGCTAAGCCTGGTGGTAGGTGGTTGTTCGCCGGCCGACCGTGATTTAGTAAAACAAAAAAGATTAAAGTTGACAGGAAAGTTGAAAATATGGTTATTTGTTATGTGATATTGTAAGATATTTGTGTCAAATATTTACACAACTACAGTTTTACACAGGCTGCATGTTGGGTTACTACATGTAACAAAACAAAGCATATCTAATGCTGAATTTAATAGCATCATTTTACTGGTAAACAGGGATAATATTTTTACTAAGCACAAAACATGCTTAGCATATTCGGTCTTGTAAAGCCACCAGCTGAATTTCGGCTCAACTAACCATTTTTGGTTAAACCCGCTCGTTCTGTGTTTATTGCTGTGGCTCCAACGACCTGCTAACTCCAGCGGTAGCTGGAGGAGGCTCGGCCTCAGGGCTCGTAAGAGTAGCACAGGGCTCCGTGAATAGCGTGCAGTGGTGGCCTTTATACTTGGTGCTTACGTTGGTAATACTGACACAGGCAAACCAGCTCTGGTTTGCCTGTATCAGGCGCTGCGCACGCGGTTACAAATACTAGGAGGTGCACAACCATGTAACAAGACACCATGCCGGTCCTTTGCGCAGGGGCGGGGACAGCACGATTGCGTCACTGTTGGCGCCCCTACCCTCGCGCGGTGAGGTAGATAAAGGTAGCAGTTTTGGGGGTGTGGGTGGAAAAAAACATGTATAAAAAATGACTTATTTATAATAAAAAAACAGAGCTTAGCCTGGCAGCAGGGTCACCAAAGGGTACTATAATACACTGGGGGAAACCCTGGACTTGTGGATGGTTTGGATGAAGCTGTTATTTTTGACAATTCAGAAAGCTCAACAGAACAAAAACAGTTCAAACACAAATCAGGTTCTAGTGACAGTTTAAAATCTGCCTCATTGACAGGCAATCAGAAGCAAATGTAGGAAGGATGGTGTGAATTTTCTCTCTAATTGAAATAATTTTATTTATAGAGGAATCTCATGATGTCATCACTACTTAGTTATTGGGATACATGGCTCAACAGAGAGGACTTTTCATTAGTCTTGCTACAGTACTAAACACAAATCTGGGGTTGTTCTAATTTTGTTCTATTAAAGATGAATCCAGTTCTAGCTTAATGAAGAGCTCTCTTGTATGTTAGCAGTGTATCTTTACAGGTTAAATAAAATTCTTCCATATTAGTTGAGCGCCATCTTCTTTCCAACTTTCTAGATGCCTGTTTTAAAGTATGCAACTCTGAATAAAACAAAAAAGACAGTATCCTCTGACTGATCATGTTCATTTTCAGAGCAATTTTATCAAGTAATGTTTGCATTGAAGTTGTAATATTATAAAGAAGATCGTCTAAGTTGCTGCTCTCTGTTGCATTACTCTGAATGACAGAAAAATAATATTCGAAGAGATTCTTTAAATTTGGTTACAGCGTTCTCTGAGAAACATCTACCATAATGAAATTTATTCTTAGTGGCTGTGTAGTCAGTCAATGTAATCTCAAATGTTATTAAAAATAGGTCAGACAGAACATGATTGTGAGGATGTATTATTAAGTGCTTACTCTCTGCTATATGTCAAAACCCGATCAAGAGTATGATGAAGTGAATGAGTAGATTTGTGTACATTTTGATTAAAACCAATGGCACTGTTAAATTAATAAATGCTATGTTTAAGCTATCGCTTTCAACATCTACATGAATGTTAAAATCTACCACTTTTATGACTATCAGTATTCAATAATAAGTCAGACCAAAAATCTGAGAATTCAGCCAAAAATTGAGAATAGGGGCCTGGTGGACGATTTATAACAATTAAAAGTCTTTTTCTCTGATTTCCATTTTGGATGAGAAAAACAAAGGGTCAAAGACTAAAGAATTACAACTAATTGTTGGTTTAGCATTAATCAATAATTCTGACTGAAAAATAGCAGCTACTCCTCCATCCCAACCTTTTGTTCTAGGAACATGAAAATTTAGATAAGTAGCAGCAGTGGAATCATTTATAGTAACAAAATCCTCCCTTTGTAGCCAGGTTTTTTGTTAGACAAAATAAATCAATTTGATGATCAGTTATCAAATCATTAAGTAACAGAGACTTAGAGGAGAGAAATCTCATGTTCAATACATACAATTTTATTTTTTTGTTCTGGTAAAGTCATTGTGTTTCTTTTTATTAGATTTTCATGATTTATTTTTCTAAATATTTTTGGTTAATTTAATTTGAGCTGTAGGTGAGCAGACACTGTTTCAGTGGGGGTTTGGGTGGGTAGCAGAGCAGAAGCAGCAGAAAGGTGTGTAAGATTACAACTCTGCTTCCTGGACTGGACCCTGGGTTGTCAATAGTTTGGATGACTAACAAAATCGTCCAAATTCCTAGAAAGAAGAGTGTCTCCACCCAAAGTGGGATAGATGCCATCTCTCTGCATCAGACCACGTTTTCCCTAAAAATCATTATCTATGTAGCTTACATTGTAAGAAGCAAGGAGAGTGTGATGGGAAGATGGAAATAGTTCTTTGAGGAGCTAATGAAAAGAGTAGAGGTCAGAGAAACTGTGGACCAGGAAGTGGAAAAAACTAGTGAGGATGAAGTAACTTTGAAGAGGAATGAAGGAGAAGTGTGCTGGCGCCAATTTTTAAAAATAAGGGTGATTTACAGAGTTGTAGCAGCTACAGGGGAATTAAGATGATGAGCCACACAATGAAGATTTGGGAAAGAGTTTTGGAATCTACACTTAGACAAGATGTGACTATTTGTGAGCAGCAGTATGGTTTTATGCCAAGAAAGAGCACCACAGATGCCATCTTTGTTTTGAGGATGCTGAGGGAGAAGTACAGAGAGGGTCAGAAAGAACTTTATTGTGTCTTTGTGGATTTAGAAAAAGCATATGACAGGGTGCCGAGGGAGGAGCTTTGGTTTTGTATGAGGAAATGTGGAGTGGCAGAGCGGTATGTTAGACTGGTTCAGGACATGAGTCAGGACAGCAGGACAGTGATGAGGTGTTCTGAAGGACTGACAGATAGCTTCAGTGTGGAGGTGGGAGTGTATCAAGGATCGATCCTAAGCCCCTTCGTGTTTGACTAACAGACAAACAGATGAGGTCAGGCAGGAATCCCCGTGGACTATGATGTTTGCAGATGACGTGTTCTGTGGTGAGAACAGGGAACAGGTGGAAGAGAACCTGGGTGGGTGAGGGTATGCACTTGAAAGACGAGGGATGAAGTTCAGCTGTAGCAAGACAGAGTACATGTGTGTAAATGAGAGGGAGGCAGGTGGAACAGTGAGGCTACAAGAAACAGAGGTCAGAAAGGTGCAGGACTTCATGTGCTTAGGGTTGACTGAGTGTGGTAAAGAGGTGAATAAGAGTCCAGGCAGCATGGAGTGGTTAGAGAAAAGTTTCAGGAGTGATTTGTGACTAAAGGGTGGCAGCAAAGGTTAAAGGAAAAGTTTACAAGACAGTGGTGAGAGCAGCTATGTCGTATGGTTTGGAGACAGTGGCAATGACAAAAAGACAGGAGACAGAACTGGAAGTTGAAGATGTTGAGGTTCTCCTTGGGAGTGACAAGGATGGATAAGATTAGGAATGAGGTCATCAGCGGTACAGCACAGGTTGAATGACTGGGAGAGAAAGTTAGAGAGGTCAGACTGAGATGGTCTGGACATGAACAAAGAAGGGACAGTGGGAATATTGGTAGAAGGATGTTAGAGATGCAGCTGCCAGGAAAAAGAGAAAGAGGACATATGGATGCAGTTAGAGAGGACATGGAGGTGTTTGGACTGAGGACAGAGGACACAGAAGACAGAGTTAGAAAGAGCAGGATGACTTGCTGTGGCGACCCCTGAAAAGGGAATAGCCAAAAGAAAAATATTTACATTTCATTCTCTGTGCTCACATTTACTTTAATTGTAGCTGAATATTCACTAAAACTGTCTAAAATAGTGACTAAAAAAACAGACAACTAGGATTGCATTTTTATTACGATCACTATTAAAGCACTTCTATGAGAAATAGTATTTAATAAGTAAATATTGATTTTATACGTCCACTGACAAAAGTTTCACTTACATAACTCTTTTCTGTGAGGTTTTGGGTTTTTTCTTTGTGTCTTTCTTGGGGTTTCGTTAGTTATCTTGTTTTCCTTTTCGTACTGCCTCTGTTTCCAGTGTTTTTCCATTCATCCTCAATCTTTAATCGGTTTGCTGTCACACCCACCTCCACCTGTCAGTAATGAGTTTCACGCACCTGTGCCCACTTACCGATTATCCTCTTTTATAAGTCCAGTCTTCTCCTCCACTCTCCGCTGGGTCATTGCTTCCGGATCCTGGAAGCAATGAATCCTGGCTGAGCTGTGGGAGAAACACCCGCTCGCCTTCCTGGATGGACCCTGGTCTGCAGCGGTTCCCCCACCAATCCAGTGATCACCGTCACACAGGAAGGGCACCGGCTGAGTCAGCCTCCACATCCCCACCAATCTCAGCAGCTTCTCTAGTGGGTTGGACCACCACCACCACAGCTACTCCGGTGGGTCAGCAGCCCGACGCCACTACTGCTTCTCCGGTGGGTCAGCAGCCCGCCGCCACCACTGCTTCTCCGGCGGATCGGGCCAAGCTGCTGCCAGTTCTCGCGGCTGCCAGTCCTCGCGGCTGCCAGTCATCAAGGCTGACAGTCATCAAGGCTGACAGTCCTCGCGGCTACTTCCATGTCCCCAACAGAGCTCCAGGCCATCTCCACACAGCAGTGACGTTTGGTGAGGTTCATGGTTGGTGAGGCACTGACTCCTTTAGAGTCAGATTTACAAATATATAAACCCAAAAGGTAGCTTATTCAATTGGCTACTGGTTATTTCATATCTCATCAGCGTTCTTCACACACACACTCTCTCACTCACTCACTCACTCACACGCACGCATGCACACATAGTAGTATTAAAGATAAGATAAGAAAAAACGTTACAATTACCGTTTTGGCAGTCCGATGGAGCAAAACAAAAATTAACGGCTCGCTGCAGTGCACGTGACTCTCACTCGCCTCTGCGTGAAAAGACAGCAGCAACAAGCTCCCGTTGGCTCACGTGCCCCCCCTTCAGTGCGGCAGAGTACTGCCTGCCTCACCCTGTGCCTTTTCACCGCGGTTTTATGTCCCATCAGCAAAACTAAATATGTCACTAACAAACATTAAACGTAAATGGTTTAAGACATTAGCCAGACTGTGGAAAATCAGGGTATATAAACCATGATATTGGCGACATGCAGTGATACGGCAACAGGCACGGGCCAATTGCATGTATCAACCCAGTTTGTGATTGATTGCGCATTCAGAGGTGAGGTTCTGCTCGTTGCTGCCGCACCTCGTGTTTCACCCTTGTATTTCAACAGGAAATATGCAATTTCAGCAATTTTGACTATAAAAATGCAATTTAGACCATAAAAATGTTCGAAAATTACTCATACATAAAGATCAGTGGACAAATATTATTATTCATTTTATGTTATCATTTTTTTTGTTCTTGTCATGATGACAGGGGAGGCTCTGTCTCACCTGCCTCCCCTGACCGCATGTCTCTGCCACACAGACCATGAGACTCCAATCCTGAGCTCTCAATCACTCAGATCCTGTTCACTGAAAGACCGCATTAACACTCATGAAGAAGATAATCTGTTCCACACCCGGACTTCTTTGTATCCCAGAGTTCTTCCAAATTCTCTCCCATGTTAGAATCACACTATCTGGTCTAGAGAAAATGATTGAGCTTATCTCAAAACTGTCTGGAGCTCCCCCTGCTACTCCAGAGGGGGTCGGGGTTGACACTCCATACCAGGCCGCTCCAGAGGGGGTTGGGGTCGGCACTCCTCGCCAGGCCACTCCAGAGGGGGTCAGGGTTGACGCCCCTCGCCAGGCCGCTCCACTTTCCAGTGTCTCAAAGGGGGTCGGCGAGGATGGTGCCCCATCTTCCAGCGTTTCAGTAGGGGTCGGTGGCAACACCTCACCTTCCAGCGTCTCAGTGGGGGTCGGCGGCGACGCCTCACCTTCCAGCGTCTCGGTGGGGGTTGCCGCCGCTGCCTCAGCTTCCCCTCCTGGGTTCCACCGAGGGTCCTGTTTGGACACCTCGCTCCAGTCTGCTCCGCCGAGGGTCCCGGACGACGCCTCGCTCCAGTCTGCTCCGCCGAGGGTCCCGGACGACACCTCGCTCCAGTCTGCTCCGCTGAGGGTCCCGGACGACGCCTTGCTCCAGCCTGATTCGCTCTCTTTTGCCACACTGTGGACGATGCTAGGGCTGTCCACCCGAACTCTTGCCACGTCATGGACAGAGCCAGGGCCAACCCACCTGAACTCTTGCCATGCTGTGGACAGTGCCCGGGCTGTCTGCCTCTACTCCTGCTCTGTCCATGGTCTTGGATGGCGCCTCTACCTGGCCTACTTTGCTGTGGACGGCGCCCTGGGTGCCCGGGCTGTCCGCCTCTACTCCTGCTCTGTCCAGGGTCTTGGACGACGCCTCTGCCTCGCCTGCTTTGCCGTGGATGGTGCCTGGGCTACCCGCCTGAACTTTTGCTCCTTCGTGGAGGGCACCCTGGGTGCCTGGACCGTCCACCACTACTCCTGCTCTGTCCAGGGTCTGGGACGGCGCCTCTGCCTCACCTGCTTCGCTGTGGACGGTGCCCGGGCCGCCCACCTGAACTTTTGCTCTTTCACGGAGGGCACCCGGGCCGCCCGCCTGAACTCCTACTTTGCAGCTGACAGTGCTCTGCCGTCTGCCTGAACTTTTTGCCCCCATCACTTTCTTTGGTCTTTTTGTGTTTCTGTTTTTTTGCCGGGTTGGGTTTTTGTTTTTTGTTCGTTTAGTTTTTTCTTTTGTGTCTTTCTTGGGGTTTCGTTAGTTATCTTGTATTCCTTTTTGTACTGCCTCTGTCTCCCGTGTTTTTCCATTCATCCTCAGTCTTCACTCGGTTTGCTTCCACGCCCACCTCCACCTATCAGTAATGAGTTTCACTCACCTGTGCCCACTTACCAATTATCCTCTGTGTTTTATAAGTCCGGTCTTCTCCTCCACTCTCCGCTGGTTCATTGCTTCCGGTTCCTCGATTGTTGTCCTTCGTCCATGTTTTATCTCTCCATGCTTCGCTTGTTTATGTTTGCACTAAGTCCTACTTTTTGCTGCCACGTCAGCCTCTTTGTTTGTGTGTTTTTTTTTTAATAAATTAGTTTTCATTAAGATGAGTCTGCACTCTGGGTTCGCCTCCTTCCCCATCCCCCCTCCTGACATTTTCCTTCCCATTCTGATGCCTGGTTTGAACTTCAGCAAATTGTGTTCCCCATGTCTACATGCCTAAAGACATTCAGTTACTGCCAAATGATTGGCTGATTAGGTATTTGTGTTACCAAGAAATAAAAATGGGGAACTTACTAAAGTGGACAGGGAGTGTAATTATATATGTAAAAAAAAAAAATTCCCTTCTCACCCTCCGCGTGTGGTCTTTGTTTCATCCTCTGAGCTCGGGTCCTCTACCAGAGGCCTGGGAGCTTGAGGGTTCTGCGCAGTATCTTGGCTGTGCCTAGAACTGCACATTTCTGGACTGAGATGTCTGATGTTGTTCCTGGGATCTGTTGTAGCC
>NC_051437.1:3498205-3504857 GCF_001649575.2 Kryptolebias marmoratus | reverse complement strand
CCCAGGAACAACATCAGACATCTCAGTCCAGAAATGTGCAGTTCTAGGCACAGCCAAGATACTGCGCAGAACCCTCAAGCTCCCAGGCCTCTGGTAGAGGACCCGAGCTCAGAGGATGAAACAAAGACCACCCGCGGAGGGTGAGAAGGGATTTATATATATATATATATATATATATATATATATATATTTCCACAGTTCCCACATCTATATAGCCCCTCTTACTAGGCTTGTTCATATGTTGCCCAAGCACCATCCTGAGACTGAGACTGTAAGGAAAAGGAGGAAGGTTGAGGACGAGTGAACGTCAGAATCACAAAAAAATTTATATTACAAAATAAAACAACTAAAATCCTGGAGTACATCAGGAAAATGAACTGCTAAGTAAATGTCTCAGCCAGACGAAAAAAACGTGAACAAAAATAAAGTTCAGTTGTGTTATTCATGTCCTATAAATACTTACTCTTGCAGCCATTGGGTCCATAGTCCCAGTACCCAGGAGCACACTGACTACAGGTTGGCCCGTTGACTCCAGGCTGGCAGGCACACTGACCACTCTTAGGATCACATGGCTGCACAAGAGTTGCTGAGGCATCACAGTCACATTGATGGCAGCCAGAACACGAGTTGAAGCCAAACGACCCCACCTTAGAAAAATAACAATAAAGGCTTTCAGGTGGCTGAATAAGGGTAAAAAGGAAAAGCATAACACAGAGTAAAACTGTGGAATCTAAAATACTTTTTGTTTGTTTTGATTATCAGTTTGTAAATTAACAAAATACTGATCAATGACAGTAAATATTGAGCCAGCATTCACGCAATTTTTTTTCTAAATACTTCTGCACACTTTGTTCTATTTTAATTGTTCATCACATTGTTTCAGCTATGCTATGACTTTTAGTTTTTGTTACTTTTACACATTTTAAAAATATTCAACTTTGTTTTAAAAATTCTTAAAGAAATACACTGAGATCTCTAAAATTCCTTCAAAAACACTGTTCTCTTTGAAATCTGCTTTAGCTACAGTTAACTTGTTGTTTAGTAACATTTAATCCAGTCTGTTGATTGAACAAAAAAGATCCAGATCTCCTGATAAGAGCACTTCTTACCTGGCAGTGTTCACAGCGTGCTCCAGTGACTCCAGATTTACAGTGACACTGTCCTGTGTGAGGGTCACATGATTCTGTGCCACATGAAGAACAACTGCACTCTGTGTAAAAATGCAAACAAACAAAAAAGGATTAAAATTTTACAACAACAAAAAAAAAACAGCTTCTTGAATGTGTGATTTGCTGCTTTAGCATAGGAACTGTGAGTGATTTATTATTGAGTTCCTACTAAAGCAGCTGAATGGGATATAAAGATGACGATGGCCTAAAGCTGTACTTACTAGAGCAATTTTTGGCTCCAATGGCATCTCCATAGTAACCAGGTGCACAGACGTCACAGTGATGTCCTGCCGTGTTGTGCATGCAGCTGAGGCACTCTCCAGTCAGCGGGTGGCAATCAATGAACAGCATGTTGGGGTCTGTATTGCCATTACAGTTGCATGTTTGGCACCTACTGCCAACAATCATTGGGTTGCCATAGAAACCAGGGGCACACCTGTGAGAAAGAATCAGCACCAAGCAGGGATTCAACACAATGTTCATGTTGTCATACCGTTTAACAAAGAAAATAAGTTTTTTAATATGAACATTTCCTTACAAAAAAACAAAGGCACAGAAAGATAATTGAATAAATGTTTTTAATTAAAAAACATAAAAAAGTAATGATGAGGGACAATGTGCCGTCCCAAACACTGGACCAACTCTTTAACCTCGCTAGGGTTCTCATGGGGTCATGGGAATTTTCCCAAGAAGTCTACATATGTTTTGTGAACTTGGAGAAGGCATTTGACTGTATACCCAAGGCTGGCCCTCATCATTTTGGGGCCCTTAGCGCCATATGTGTTGGGGGGCCTATTTTGCCATAAATAGACAGTTGAAGATACACAGAAGCAAATAATGTGTGCAAATATAAACCTTATGCATAATACTTTTACATCTATGAACATGGTGTACCATAGTTTACTTCTAACTGAGCATATTCACTGAAACACACAAAGCTAACTAACTGCATTTGCCCATTTTACTTTTCCTTGATAAGCTCAGTGGTTAGAGCAGTTGCCCTCCAACAAGAGGGTCAGAGATCTAATTCAAACATTATGCCACATTTCAAAATGTACCTGGGCAGGACGCAGATCCCCTCATTGCATGCTATGTGCCCCATCAGTGTATAAATGTGGTCTAAAGCTAAATTAGACTCTGTAGGAAGATTTATAAGCTTTGTAAAGATGCAGTAGAAAGCCATGTGGACGGCTAAATGGATAAAAGTGTTTTAAGTAGCCTGATTGACAAGAAAGGTGATTTAAAATTTTTTGGTCTGAATGGTGCTGAGTGTTTTCCCATGTGTGTGTGTGCACACAAGCAGTTGGGAAAGTATTCAACTGTAAATGACTGTTTTGTAACTTATATAGATAAATAATTCAAACTTTTGATCATTTATTGATTAATGTTTAATTTAAATGTTGGATATGAAACATGACTGATTGTTTTCATTAAACTGACTTTTTTTATTACAAAGCTTTCAAAAGTCAGTTTGTGATGCAAAGATAAAAAGATCCAAATATTGATATAGATAATTAGAGACAGATATAGTTGTAAATAAATTTACAGTTTGTAATAGTTATGACTTTGTTTTTTCAATGTCTTTTATATGATAATGATTGTTTCAAAAAACTAAATCTATATTGTTAGTTTCTTATTTCTGCTCCATCACAAATGATGAACAGTGATAAACATTTACTGACTACTGCAAAAAAGGGGAAAAAGTGGGTGATTCATTTGCAAGCAGAAGCAAAAGAAATTACTTTATGGCTATTTACAGACATTTTTTTAGAAAATAACTACATTAGCTGAAAACTTTAAAATACATTCCCTTTGAATGCAATAAAGTCATTCTAGGGCAGAGGTTTATCAATCTGGCAAACAAAAGAATGGCAATCTCAAAAAAACTGACATTTTATGAATGTTATTTAGTCAAACACATCCACACAACATTACAGGGACCCAGTTTTCTGACCTAAAACTTAAATAACTTGTTTTTAGTGTTTTAGTCAATAATTTCCAAAGTGAGTGATTTGCGGGGCGGAGTTCCTATCCTAAGTTCATGACGGGCACTGTGCCCCGGCTGGCCAAAAACGCTGCAACTGTCCGGTTATTTACTACTGGAAATGGAAGACGAAGCCTTTTTTGAATATGAAGAAATGACGGAAGACTTTGCAGAAGTAATGGATCACACATGGATTGTCTATATTTTTTTATCAATAACAAACTGCTTTGAATCACAAACTGATCTTAGGTTGTCAGGCCTGTAAGCAGCTCATATCTTTATGACAGCGTGGGTGCACGTCACGTTTGAAGTAAAACTTCCTGTTTTTTTTCTCCTCCTTTGTGGTAATGTCCCTCTCTCTATTTGCCTTTCCTTTAAAAGTAAAAATAGTTGGCAAAAGGTCCAGTTTTTTGGCGTGAAGCCAGTCCACTGCATTACTAAGGGTCGGAGCTTGCAGTGGCTCCTCTTTGAAGTGGTTTGAACTAGAGTTCTGATAGTAATTCTCACATTGGAGCTTATGGATCCAAATACGAGGAAGGTTTTCATCTTTCAGGAAGCCAAACTCAAGTCAAACTCCAGTGGTATTTTCTGGCCAGTTTGAACAATAATTCCAACGACTTGAACTACCAGTATTCATCCACTCACTGTTAAATTGTTGAATGCTGTGAATTTCAGTTCTGTGGACGTCACACATTATGGGGGTCACAGAAAAAGCCAAGAACACCCAAGTGGTTTCTTCAATGTTTGGTATTTAAAAAAAAATAAATTTTGCAGCCAACATCAGCTGAAAGAAACTCAAAATAGGCTAATTGTAAATTTTTTATCTATCTATCTATCTATCTATCTATCTATCTATCTATCTATCTATCTATCTATCTATCTATCTATCTATCTATCTATCTATCTATCTATCTATCTATCTATCTATCTATCTATCTATCTATCTATCTATCTATCTATCTATCCTGTATTCTATTATATATATATAATATATTCTTTTGAATATAACAAAGTTAAATGAAGGTAGAATCACGTTTTTAGTGTCAAGCTTTGGGAGTTTTATCACTGTAATTACATTATGAATAGTAAACGTTCACATTATAAAGCTGGTATGTTTGAAAAATCTAATTTATGAACTTTCTTGTCACTAAAACTACTTGAACATTAAGAATCTCATGGTTGGCAAACTACACCAAAAAACTTGACAGAATCAATGCAAAAAAAAGAGTTTCACATTAGATCATCTGTTGACTTGCATTCATTACAGTACAGTTGTACCACAGTACCGTTTCAAATATAAATCTTAATGCTTCCAACTTCTAAAACTTCCCTTTCTATGTGTACTCTTTTTTTTTTTCTGTAGTCCCATGTAGTGCTGGGCGATATGACGATAGATATTGTGGGGACAATATAAAAGTATCTATTGTGCTACTTGTCTTCCATCGTTTGTATCGTTCCTATCATAATTTTATCAATTTTTTGGGCAAATATTTCATAAAGTAGGCTACGACAAATGTATTATTGTTGTCACTTTGCATACACTCAGTTTATATAAGTGATAAATAAAAATAAAAAAATAAATATTTTGCAAAGAAGCTCCTTTTTGTGGTTTGTGACACGACGCTGCTTTACGTTAATTGACTCACATGTGGGTTTGCGACGTGCTTTACGTCATTTAACTCATGAGTGCTGAAAGATGGAGATGCATAGTGTATCAAACATGGGTTCACAACTAGTGGAGACAGCTATGCAAGCAGCCCAAGAAGAAGGACTTTTACCAAAACAAAGGGGTACGTCTGAACTGTTTCCTCGTCCGACGCCAACACAACAAACCTCTTCTTCTATCACTTAGAGAAGAACCACGAAAAAGAATACATGACAGTCCAAAAAGTGCGAGGTCAAGCAAGTTGTAAAAGAGCCAGGGAAAGTTACGAAAAGAAAAACTCTAGCCAGCCGAAGATAATGGAGTCTTTAGCACGATGCACACCGTATAAGAAAACCTCCCAGTGCCATTAACAAATCACAGTTGGCATCTTGCATTCTATATGTAAAGGCATGACCCCGTGTATACAGTTGAGAAGGACAGCTTCCGAGACCTCGTCAAAGTCCTTGACCCGAGGTACATTATGCCCAGTCGCCAGCACTTCAGTGAAGTCGAGCTGTCTCGCTTATATGACGCATGTCGGACCAAAGTAGAAAAGGAGGTTTGCAGTGTGGTGCATTATGCCTTGACAACGGACCTGTGGACGAGCAGAGTGATGCAGCCCTACATGAACATAACCATTAATTTCATCAGTGAAGACTGGACCCTCTGTACTCGCTGTTTACGGACTGCCTACTTCCCAGATGACCACACAGGAGCTATGTTAGCCCAAGGTACGTTACTCTTGCAATATTTTGTATCATTCTACTATTGCTACACATTTATTCTGTTCATAATTATTTTACTAATGCAAATATATGAGTGTGTGTGTGTGTATGTGTGTGTGAAGGGCTTTTATGCAATGTGGGCTGGCTGGTCTTGAATTGTCCTTTTTAATATACTCTTCTGTCATTTTATTTGCTGTATTAATTCCGAGGGAGACACCCCTAATTAATAAAATATTAATTTATCTAGGTCTAAGAGATACACTGGAGTCATGGGGACTTCAAGAATGCCACCTAGTCTGTGTCACCACTGATAATGCCACTAACAACATCTCTGCAATGGAACTGAATGAGTGGGAACGGCTACCACGCTTCGGCCACCGTCGACAGCTAGTTATTGGTAAGTGTAAAACAATCTAAAAATGGCCTAGTGTGTTATTGCAATGGTAATATTATACTAACATCAAAAATATTAGTGAATTGAAGTTAGTTTAGTTGTCATGTGTTATGTTTGATCAGCCTTCATACAACACATTAGTACTGAATAAGTTATACTTGCTTTCATTTTATAACTACTTATGGCAAAGACTAAATTGTGATACTAGTTGCCCACAGATGTAGTTGTATTATCATAAATCTAATTACAAAATCAATCCATAAATTCTTTAAGTAATACATGATAAAATTAAAACTACTGTCAAAACATGTTATTACATTACATTTTTATTTTATCTAAACAGAGAACGCTCTGAAAGCTCTCAAACCAACATCTACAAAGCAGGCTGTAGAGCGTGCAGTTGGGGCAAGTAAAAAGGTGATGAGTGCCTTCTCCAACTCATGGAAGAGGAAACATGACTTGGCCAAGGCTCAGGCAGTGCTGGGCTTGCCTCCCCGTCAGCTCATCACTGAAAACCCCACAAGATGGGGTTCACGGCAGCAGATGATTGAGAGGTTCCTAGAGCAGGAGAAAGCTCTGTCACAAGTCCTCCTTGCAGACAAGAAGGTGAGACATGGACACTGGACATTACACACTGATTCTTTTCATTGTGGATTCTGATTATGTTTGCAGCCTAGATTCACCTCCTTATGAAAGTAACCTATTTCCTTTACTATCTGACTTAGGTAAGAAATC
>NC_051437.1:3472233-3498080 GCF_001649575.2 Kryptolebias marmoratus | reverse complement strand
TATCTTCCTGTACACTTAGTTTAGTTCTGTACATTTAGTCATGTTTAGATCTGTTTAGTTTAGCTACTATTTTTGACTGTCTTAGCTCATGCTTAGATATGTCTGGTTTTACTTCGGCTGTATAGCGGGCCTAGGGTACTTTTAGATAGTTTGGTACCGTTAGTTTTAGTTTTAGCTTAGTTTAGTTCTGTACATTTAGTCATGCTTAGATCTGTTTAGTTTAGCTTAGCTTATTTAGACAATTAGTTATCATTGTCATGTTTTATCTTAGTTATCTTGTACCTGCATTATCATGTTCTGTAACTCTGTCTGTAATTTTGTTCTTGTGTTGTAAAGCACTTTGAGTCGCCTCGTGCTGAAAAGTGCTATATAAATAAATGTACCTACCTACCTACCTACCTACTAGCTGCCTACAGTTGTAGTTGTATTATCATAAATTTAATTACAAAATCAATCCATAAATTCATTAATTAATACACGATAAAATTAAAACTACTGTCAAAACATGTTATTACATTACATTTTTATTTTATCGAAACAGAGAACGCTCTGAAAGCTCTCAAACCAACATCTACAAAGCAGGCTGTAGAGCGTGCAGTTGGGGCAAGTAAAAAGGTGATGAGTGCCTTCTCCAACTCATGGAAGAGGAAACATGACTTGGCCAAGGCTCAGGCAGTGCTGGGCTTGCCTCCCCGTCAGCTCATCACTGAAAACCCCACAAGATGGGGTTCACGGCAGCAGATGATTGAGAGGTTCCTAGAGCAGGAGAAAGCTCTGTCACAAGTCCTCCTTGCAGACAAGAAGGTGAGACATGGACACTGGACATTACACACTGATTCTTTTCATTGTGGATTCTGATTATGTTTGCAGCCTAGATTCACCTCCTTATGAAAGTAACCTATTTCCTTTACTATCTGACTTAGGTAAGAAATCAGCCAAGCTGGCAAGACATGATGGTGCTGGAGTCCATGAACAAGGCACTGTGTCCATTTTTTGAGTTTATTAATGCTTTATCAGGGGAGAAGTACGTCACTGTATCTTTTCTGAAACTGGTACTGCACCTCTTCAACAACGAAATCCTCAGCCGGAAGGATGGGGACACAGAGCTCACAAAAGCAATCAAAGAGGGTATCCTCAAGTACCTCTAGTAAAGTATGACGACGATGCCATGAACAACCTTCTAGACATGGAGACACTTGTTGACCCCTGATTTAAGACAGTCTACATGACGGAAGAGAGGGTGGAGTTCATAAAGATGAGAGCTGCAGCAGAGCTGGTGGACATGGCGGCGCCAGCACCTAAAAGTGCAGAAACAGCAGTCACCTCAATTTCACCACAAGCTGCTGAAGATGATCCAGAGCTTCCTTATCCAACAAAGAAAACAAAGAAGAGTTTAGGTAGCTACTTCAAAAAGGCACTAGCAGCAGGCCAAAGCACCATCCATGCTCAGCCAAGCAGAGCATCCATTGAACTGGAGCTCTCCATGTATCTTCAGGCACCTGGGCCTGACTCAGAGACCAACCCTCTGGAATGGTGGAAACAGCACGAGTTGAACTTCCCATTGGTGGCCAAGCTCACCAAGAAGTACTTGTGCATTCCTGCTACTAGTTCTTCATCTGAATGGGCCTTTAGTGCGAGTGGGAACATCATTACATGCAAGAGGTCAAGTCTTAAGCCAGATACAGTTGACCAACTTGTCTTCCTCGCACTCAACCTGTAAATTTAACAGAAACAATATTTCTACTTCTACAAAGTAACCTTTTATGTTTGCACTTTTTTTATGGTTCATGCCTTAAACAGAGTTATGTTCAACCCTGATAATTACTTTTGATTCTTTATATTGCTAATATGGTTTGCAAACTTTGCACTATAAGGTTAGATTTCACAAACTTGAAATTGAAAAAAAAATTATAACTATGTTTTGTGCAA
Organism: Kryptolebias marmoratus; assembly: GCF_001649575.2. Taxonomy (NCBI): domain Eukaryota; kingdom Metazoa; phylum Chordata; class Actinopteri; order Cyprinodontiformes; family Rivulidae; genus Kryptolebias; species Kryptolebias marmoratus. The sequence continues at coordinate 3,496,151 of NC_051437.1, read as the reverse complement.
AAATGTGTACTTTTCTGCTCAGAAACTTGAAACAATAGTGCAGTTTAAAAAATGTTAAAAATTGAGTTTATTTTGATAATTCAGTTTAAATACCTGTATAATTTTGAAAAAAAATGTGAAGCCTACTGTAGCTCAACCTCAGCCTCATCTGTTGTCATTTGATACATACTGCTGTGCTAATATGCATTTGTGAAAGTTCAGTTAAATGTCACTTCAAAATAAAGTTTGAAAAAAGTAAGCAATGATAATATTTTGACATATTTTTCAGAGAATACCTGAAAACGTACTTAACTGTGGTATATTGTGATATATACGTTATCATGATATAAAATAGTCCATATCTTGATATAGGATTTTTTTAATATCGCCCAGCACAAGTCCCATGTAGAATTAAAATTTATGTTTATCTATGTTTAACTATAAAGACTTGAAACTTACACTTTCTCAGAGAGAACATCGTTAAGTTTTTTTGAAAAAAAAAAAAGTTAAACAGAGACATACTTATGCTATAATCTTGGGCAAACAAATATATCTTCTTTAGTGTTAATATAGTTTAATCCCAAGAACTAAAGCAACAGAAACAGCAAGTTACACCAAGACAGACACATGAAGTGGTCAACTGTGCTCCAACAAATGTTGACCTCCTTTTGGCAAACCATCACTTTTTGGCACACCTATTTAGAATGAGGGCGAACAACATTTGTGTGGCTGCTGATTGATTCAGTTTATATGTGATGAAGGTGGGCTCTATGGCCTGTGTCACAGGCAGAGGTGCAACAGTTAGTCAGTTCAGGTTACCGTGCCTCCATCAAGGCCCTAAGCAGCAGCTTAATTCACTTATAGGCAAGTCCGACTTTGTGTGTCGCCCAGGATACTCTGTGAGTGGTGCTCCTTGAGTATGGGAATCCAATACTATGGGCTATTTGGTCTCTAAACAAACAATGCGAGAGTCTGGTGTAATGGGAAAAATACTGTTTCAGTGAGTCTTGCTGCATATGACCACCATGATTTAGTTTAGTTAGGAATGCCTTTATTTTTATCCTGATAGGGTTCCAGGATGTATGTGTTATCTGATCCTTTTGTTTCCCCCTGATCCCTCCTGACTGTATGAAAATTTACCAGGATATAAGGGATGTGTTCTTTATTTACCTCCCCTTTTGGTCAGCTATCTGACCCTTCTGTTCCCCCCTGACCCCTCCTCATCCTACAAGTGGTATAAGAAGGGGGAGCTATCTGTAATGCTTCAGACTTACTCTGCTGACTCACCTCAGCTCAGTGATTCTCAGCTATATAGCTTATGAAAAATATCCGAAGACAAAACTCTTTGTTGTCCTCTTTGTTAAAGAAAATTCCACAACACTGGTTTGCATTGCCGGCAGTAGGTCAGACCTCTTCAGGGTGGGAGTTGGACTCTGCCAAGAATACCCGTTGTCACCAATTCTGTTCATAACTTTTATGGATAGTATTTCTCAGTGCAGCCAGGGGGTGGAAGGGGTCTGATTCTGTGGCCGTAGGACTTCATCGCTGCTATTGGCAGATGATGTGGTCCTGTTAGAATTGTGCTGTGATATCCAGCTCTCACTGGAGCAACCAGCTGAGTGTGAAGCAGCTGGGATGATGATTAGAACCTCCAAATCTAAGGTTAGTAAAAGGGTGGACTACTCTCTCCGGGTTAGAGGTGAGGTGCTGCCTCATCTGAAAAAATTTAAGTATGTCGGGGTCTTGTTTATGAGTGAGGTAAGAATGGAGCGCAAGATCAACAGACAAATCGGTATGGGTTCCACAGTATTGTGTACCCTGTACCATCCATTGTGGTGAAGAGGGAGCTGAGATGCAGGGCAAAGGTCTTTGACGACTGGTCGGTATACCTCTGGGTAGTGAAAGAAAGAAAGAACGAGGGTGCAGAAACAGGCGGTCAAAATAAGTTTTCTCTGAGAGTTGCTGGACTCTCCCTTAGAGATAGGATGAGAAATTCAGTAATCTCGTGGGAACTTGGAGTAAAGATGAGGTGAGGTGATTTACATCTGGTCAGGATGCCCCCTCTACCACTAGCAAGGTGTTTCTGGCATGTCCAAATGGTAAAGGACCCCAGAGAAGACCCAGGACACACCAGAGAGACTATGTCTCTTGGGTGGCTTGGGAACACCTTGGAATTGTCCTGGGTGAGATGGAAGAGGTGGCTGGGGAAAGAGATGTCTGGGCTTCCTTGCTGAAGCTGCTGTCCCCACAACACAACCCTGGAACAAGTGGTAGATATAGATGGATGGATGGATGGATGGATAATCTTAACTTGAGATATGATGGAGTTGAAGCTGTCTTGGTCAAACATTGAAAATGATGTTATGTGGGATCTTATGTAAAGATAGACCTGGTCATTTGTTATTGCTCTTTTGCCTTTGCAGCAGGCAATAATAACATCCAGATAGAAACATGAACAGGTGATAAAACACAACCATAAACTGATATAAAGGAGATTTTTTGTTGGTCTGTGTTAAAAACTTGATTTTGTAGTTTGATGTGAACAGTTGGGTTGGTGAAATGGTTTACCTTTCACAGTTTGGTCCAGCATAACCCTGCATGCACAGACACTGCATTCTGTCATTCTTCTGCACACAGCCCTCTGCAAAACTACACACACAAACAGAATACAAGTTTAAACACAACCATTAAACATCGCTCAGTTACACCAGGGTTGTATAGATTGTAAAGGATAACCTTTACCATCTGAAAAGAAATTTTTTCACTTTGAAAAAATAAATGAAGTCAAGAGCCACAAAATCAACTTTCAGATTTGAAAAAACTCAACTCAGTGATATGGAAAAAAAGCAAAAAAACTACACTTCATTGCATTCTGACTAGAAAGACAAACAATTTGTTAACATTTATTGTTTAATGTTAAAACAAAAAGCCCAATTTTAAAATCTTGGCTTTATGCACTTTAATAAAATATAAACAGTAAGTATATTTTAAACTTTTATATATTTTGCTTATATATATATATATAGAGAGAGAGAGAGAGAAATAAAGGTTTGCATCAGATGTTGGGGAACCAGGACATTCTGATGAGAAATGGGCTACTGGAGCAAAACATTCATGGACAAGGGCAGAGAAATCAAGAGAAGAGCACAGTCCTAGGAACAGGTAAGATACTGCATCGAACCCTCAGTCTTCCAGGCCTCTGGTAGAGGACCTCAGCTTGAAGTGGAAGTGGAACCACCCATGTGGAACAAATATGGCGAGATGAGAGTTTTTTTTTTGCTTTTATATATGTGTGTGTGTGTGTGTGTGTGTGTGTGTGTGTGTGTATATATATATATATATATATATATATATATATATATATATACGTATACACACACACACATTACGTAAAACTCCCATCTTGTCCTATTTATTCTACATGAGCAGTTCCACTTTAGTTCAGGCTTGAGTCCTTTACCAGAGGCCTGGAAGACTGAGGGTTTGTGCAGTTTGCAGCTGTTCCTAAGACTGCATTCTTCTGGACAGAGATCTCTAAGGTTATTCCTGGGATCTGTTGGAGCCACTCTTTCAGTTTGGGGGTCACAGCACTGAAAGCTCCGATAACCACTGGTACCACTGAGGCCTTGACTCTTAGCAGCTTCTCTGTTTCTACTTTCAGCCCTTGGTATTTCTTCAGCTTCTTGTACTCCTTCTTCTTGATGTTACAGTCAGTTGGGATTGCTACATCTGTATCACCACTGCTTTCTTCTGTATCTTGTCAACTACCACAATGTGCTGTTGGTTAGCCATCGCATGTTTGTCAGTCTGGATCTGAAAGTCCCATAGTATCTTAGCCCGGCCATTCTTCACCATGCTTGGTGAAGCCTACCCCTTTAACTGTGGGACTTACAGTATTTGATATATACTTGGTACAGATGTTCCTGTACACTATTCCCGCCACTTATTTAGTGTTCCATGTATGCTTTGCCTGCCTGTATCTTGAACTGGATGGTCTCAGGGGCATCTTTGCAGAGCCTGCATCTTGGGTCCTGTTTGGTATGATAGACCCCAGCTTCTATTGTTCTTGTACTGAGGGCCTGCTCTTGTGCTGCCATGATTAGTGTCTCTGTACTGTCCTTCAGTCCATTCTTCTACAGCCATTGGTAGGATCTGTTGTCAACTCAATTAAATTCAGTATATCTATATAGCGCCAAGTCACAACAAAAGTCATCTCAGGGCACTGTTAAAAACATGCACATACATTATAAAAAGCCAATTAGTAAAAATTAATCTCAGGTTGACTGTACACAAGCTTGTTGTGATTCTCTGTGATGGTGTCAGGATATTTAGCAGTACGACAGTGCGCCTCTTAATCTGGAGTACCTTATGTATGAATACGTAATGTTTTAGTACCACTTGCAGCATTACGGCTCAGTTAATAACCCAAAGATACACCGGCTTCTCTACCTCTCACAATCTCTCTCTTTTGAGGGCTTCAGAAGGGTTAATATCTCAGTTCATTATTTTGCGGCGTATGGCGAAACTTTTGTTGGTCAAATAAGACCTAAACGTGTCCAGTGCAGAGCCTTTGATACCACATAGTTCCCGCCAGGAGGTCAAAATATTGTGGTCAACTGTGTCAAAGGCAGTTGTCAGGTCTAAAAAGCTGAATATTCTAAATCTGTACCACATTTAAAGATCATTAAAATCTTTTAAAAGTGCAGTTTTGGTGTTATGAAGGGCAGTTTTAGTGTTATGAAGGACATCAAAAACATTTCAGTAATGTCATCTGATTTTAAAAATGACTGTGGCTGAACAAAAACTGTCGTTCATAAAATTTTTGAGGTAAAAAGGAAGTTTTAAAATGGGCCTAAAATTAAAAAAAAATAAATTATGAGTCAAGGTAAGTTTTTCTTTTTTTAGCAACGCTAAATAACTGCATTTTCACCTAAAGATAAAAACTAAAAACTCTCCGAAGCCTGTTCGGTTGAAATTAGGAATGATGAATGAAGTCAAGCTTGTTGTTTATATCAACAAGCTTGATAAAAAGTGTGTTGTTTTTGTCTTAATAAAAACAACACAGAAGTAATAATTTTTGGGTAGAAGGATTTTGTCAATAACTCTGCTGACATTGTTGGGCCTTCAGTTTTAGTTATTGATCCTTTGTGAGAAATCTTGGTGTAATCTTTGACATTTCATTTAAACTGGATAAATAAGTCAATTCATTTGTCAAATCAGGTTTATTTCAGTTACATCTCCTAGTCAAGGTTAACCCCTGCTTCTGTTTCAAGGATTAAAAAATAATTCATATGCATTCATTACAACACTTTTAAATTAATAATTAAGTAATTCTTTGTATAAGAGCGTAGATCAGTTGACTCTTTATCATCTGCTCACCTTTTAACAGGAACAAAAACAAAATATGGGCATATAACACCAGTTTTGGCTCCACTTAATTGGCTTCGTGTTTGTTACAGCATTGACATTAAGATTCTATTGTCATAGCTTTTTATGGTCTGGTTGCTTCTTATCTCCAGGATCTTTAAAAACACTATTCTTCATCTTGAACTCGGATGTCAAACAACCAGATACTTTCAGATGTTCTATATTCTAAATGTAAAAGTACCGATGATTGTGCTTTTGCAGTTGATGCTCCTGTTTTATGAAATAATTTAACTTTTTATATAGTTTCTGCTTAGTCCTTAGAAAACTTTAGGGTGACATTAAAGACAAACTTCTACTCACTGGCCTTTAATTCAAGTAGAGCAGGACAACTTGGTCTATCTGTGCTTGTTTTTATGGAATGTTTTTACTATGCTGTTTTATGATTTTCTCTTTTTTTGATGGTATTTTTTGTATTATTTTCTTTTATTTTACTATTCTTTGTATTGCTATTTTTGCTATACTGCACTTCAGAGGAGCCATTGTTGCTTTTAAAGTGCTATTTCAATAAAATTACACTGACACCGACAAACCTTGACTTTTAAATGCCAGTGTTAGTGAAGTGACCTGGCATATTTTTCCTTAACATTTTATTTCTAAGTCACAAAAAAACAGAGGAGCCAGGAGAGGAAAAGGGGGTTAAAATGGACTAACTTGTTGGACGGGGCCCTCAGTGGACAGGGACAACTGGAGCAGGATACAGCTTGTCCATCCAGACTGTTGTTACCATGGAAACCACTCTTACATCTCTCACAGTGGTTGCCGATAGTATCATGAAGGCAATTCTGATGCACAATGAGATAAATAAAAAATGTTGAAAGTAGGTTTAAAGTAAAAAAACATAAAGAAGCTTATGAAAAATTTTGTATATTGTTAAAGATGCTCACCATACAGATTCCAGAACCATCTAGACACTGGTCCGAGTGTCCGTTACAGCTACAGGAAACACATTTTCCCAGAAACAGCCCAATGGTGTCTCTGTAGTAACCTGGAGCACATGTCTACACAGAGAATGAGGAATGGTAAACACACACAAATAAAAATACTTCAGATGAGGATGAACATTTCTTTTTAATGTGATTCTGAGATTCCATCAAAATTTCCACAAACAACAGAGATATTGGAATGATTCTGAACATGTCTCATTTTCAGCTAACATACACCCACAGAGTTTTTAAACCACAAAAACTTGTCATCCAGGTAAGGACTTAAGGTGAACATGCATGGAGTATGACGTGTCTTTTGAAATAATTGATGGCAGAACAGTTTCGAGTCTGCGGGCAAGAATTTTGGCCAAAATTTTGGCATCTGTATTTAGGAGAGAGATAGGTCTGTATGAAGTGCATTCCACTGGATCTTTGCCCTTTTTTGTAATAAGTGTGATACAAGCTTCGTAGAATGACTGAGGGAGGGATCCATGTTTAAAACAATCAGTAAGGATGGAGCTAAGCTACACAGAGAGTAAGTCTGAGAATTGTTTAAAAAATTCTGAGGGTAGACCGTCCGGTCCTTGGCATTTGCCAGATTGCATTGAGGCTATTGCTAGGGAGACTTCTGACTGGGAGTTGGGTTCATCTAACTTGTTCTTAAGTTCTGGTGAAATTACAGGAATGTGAAGTTTAGCTAGAAAGTCGTCAGTCATGTTAGTATTGGTTTGTGATTGGGAGCTGTAGAGCTCCTCATAAAAGTCCCTGAATGCATCATTAATTAGCTATACTGCTATCTTGTTTTCGAATTCTAGAAATAGTTTGCCTTGCCCTAGAGCCCTTGAGCAAGGTTGCTAATAGTTTATCGGGTTTGTCACCATGCACATAAAATTTGGATTTGTCGTGTAAGAGCAAACGTTCAGCTGAGTACGTTGACAATAGGTCAAGCCTTGTTTTAAGTTCAACACATCTTTTGAACAGTTCAGGACACTGATTCAGAGCATATTTTACATCGATCTCTTTGATTTGCTGAATTAGGTTGTTCTGTTCATAGGTGGACTGTTTTTTAATTTTTGCTGAGTAGGCAATAATCTGGCCTCTGATGTAGGCTTTAAAGGCATCCCATACTATAAGGCTGGAGGTCTCTTGAGAAGAGTTGGTAACAAAAAAGAAATGTATCTCATCTTGAATAAACTTTACAAACTTGTCATCCGACAGCAGGGTTGAATTGAGACGCCATGGTCCAGTTCTTAGGGGGAATTGAGGAAGGGAAAGGGACAAAGTAAGTGGGGCGTGGTCTGAAATAACTATGCTTTGATAGTCACAGGAACGAACCTGCTGCAGCCATTAGTATCTGTAATAAAATAATCGATTCTAGTATAAGTTTTATGTACATGTGAGAAGTATGAGTACTCCCTCTTGTCGGGATTTAAAGTACGCCACACATCGCACAGTCTGTATTCAGACAAAAAGGTTTGGATGACTGATGCAGACTTATTTATGAGATTAATTTTAAGGGATGAGCGGTCTAAAGCTGGGTTCAGCCAACAGTTGAAATCGCCCCCTAGAACCAGTGAATATTTATTGAGGTCAGGTAGGGAAGAAAACAATTGTTTAAAAAAATTCTCATCATCTGTATTAGGAGCGTAGACATTCACCAGGGTGACCAGAGTACTATGCAATTTCCCACTTACTATAATAAACCTGCCATGTTTATCTGCCACCACATTCTCGGCCTCAAATGGAGTATTCTGGCTAATCAGTATGGAGACCCCTCTTGACTTAGCCTGAAAATGGGAGTAAAAGCATTTTCCTCTGCCAAGAGACGACCCCCGTCCGAGCTCCTGATGTGAGTCTCCTGCAGAAATGCCACATCTATATTAAATCGTTTAATATGGGAGAAAACCTTCCTTCTTTTCACTGGGTGGTTTAAACCTTTGACATTCCAACTTAAAAAGTTTAAATGCTGACTCATCTAGTTTCAAAGTTTGTGCTTTAGCTTACTTTGGTAGGTACGGTAGCAGTACGGCAGGCAGAGATTGAAGCAAAAGAGGTGAATCAAAATTACAGTACCCTGCAAGACCCCTGGCTATGACCTTACCCTCCCCCCAACAACCCTCCCCAAACATAAACAGCTGCCAAACAAAAAACAACAATGTGGCAGCAAGCTCTTCAAAATTAACATTCTCGGAGATCCAATCTTCCAGTGGGTAACAACCTCGGAGTCAGAGAAACAGAACTACCTGTAGCAAACTAACCACTGCTCCTGGTGGGCATGTAGTAGGTATAGGTCCCCCCGCAATGATATAGACTTTCGAGACATACTTTACTGGCCTCCATGAACACTATAAAAAATAGCAATGTAATAAAATTTAAAGCAACCACAAGAAATAGTGTGGAAAGAGGCTCCAGACATTGTTGGGACAGAACAAACAGGTATTAATGGAGCTGACCATCTATTCATAAAGTCCAAAACCAACCAAATAGGATGGCAAGAATAAGTCCATTGAAAATGAGGTAACATGACAGCAGGCTATTTTTACAGTACCTATTGTGCCCTGAGGCAAAGCAGCCCCTCTGCGTTTCTGGAGTGAGCCCTCGACAAAACGTTGTTCCTTTATTGGTCTTCCTGTGATTTTGGAAGCCTCTTGATGAACTGTTGAGCCTCCTCCACCGAACCGAGAAATTTTTTGGCACCGCTGGATTCCGTAATGCGAAGACGGGCTGGGAAGAGAAGAGCTGGCTTCAGGCCCCGTTTGTAGAGCTCCGACATGATGTGCTTATACTCCGCACGTTGGGCCAGGACGTCTGGGCTGTAATCCTCAACAATACAAAGAAACGCACCTTTGTAATCAAGCTTTCCTCTCTTCCTGGCTTCCCGAATGATGAGTTCTTTGGTCAGGTATCGATGCAGGCGAAGGATCACCGGGCGAGGTGGACGTCCTGCGGGCCGTTTAGCTGCCAGAGAGCGGTGGGGTCGGGAGCACTTCTTTCCCAAATAGCTTGCAGAGAAGGTTGGAGAAAAAATGAGTAGGTCGCCCACTTTCAGTGTCTTCGGGCAGACCGAGGATGCGGATGTTCTGTCGTCTGCTTTGGCTCTCCAGGTCCGTCACTTTGTCTTTTAGCTTGGCGTTGTCTTCACGGAGAGCAGCACACCAATTCTCGAGGTCGGCCACTCGCTGGCCCAGATCTTCTGTTGCGAGCTCTAAGGAGGAGACTCGCTCTGCCTGTTCCTCCAGGGTCTGCCGCATCTGGCCTAGCTTGGAGCTAAGCATGTTGGTGGAAGATTTGAACTCAGATTTCAGATCCTCACCATGCTTTTGAAGCAGTGCGGTGATAGCCTCTAGCGTTAAGCTAGCGTCCTCCTTCTTACTCCCTTTCGCGCTCTTACAGGCCATCACTAGTGGGTAAATAATCAAAGAGCATTAGCCAAGATGTTTTTGTATTAATGGGTGGCGTAGAATTAGCTTTCTGTGGGGTGAATTTGGTTAAAAGGCTGGATTTTTCCGGAGCAGTCCGTTGCTACGTCTACCCTGTCCGCATGGCAAACCAGAAGTCCCAAATAGAAATAATTTTGAAAATCCTAATTGACCTAAAATGGGAAAAGTTTATTCTAATTTCACATCAGACAGTGTGGGAAAAAATGCATGTGTCTTTTTATATTGTGTATGTAAATTTCTGGTTTCAACTGTAATTCCAATAACAGAACACCACTGAGGTTCAGCTCAGAAAGGCCGTTCCTTCCAGTCACATCTCTCCAGGTTACACTGTCGTTACCCACATGGGCATTAAAGTCTTCGAAAAGAATGATAAAGTCCCCAGATGGACCTCCTAACACCCCCGCTAAGAACTCCAAATGGGCTGGGGACTCTAAATTGCAGTTTGGCTTAAGCAACAGTTAGAGCCCATCCCCCACTCAAAGACTTAGGGAAGCTACCTTCTCAATTAACTAAGAAATCTCCAATGCACAGGCACCAAGCCGGGGAGTTATAAGTAGCCCCACACCAACCTGGTGCCTCATCATGGGCTACTCCAGAGTGAAATAAGATGTAGCCCCTCTCAAGGAGATTGGTTCCAGAGCCCAGAGTGTTGAGGTGTCCACAACTATATCTAGTTGGTACCTCTCAATGTCATGCACAAACTCAGGGTCCTTCTCAACCAGAGAGGTGACATTCCATGTCCCAAGAGTTGGCTTTGGTAAGCTATGGTCAAAGCACAAAGGCCCCCCACATTCGGCTGCTGCCCATAGCATCAGTCAGGCATGAATACTCCTCCACCACGATAAGGTAGCGATTCACAGAGGTGTTTCAACATGTGATAAAAGAAGATCTGGGAATATAGGATAGATGCCAACACAATTCCCCTTAAAACTAAATCAACAACCAACCCCCCAAAATTGGAACATAACAGCCCCCCTTCTGGTTGTTGAACATGTTGATGTGTATTAAAGCCGGGTGCCAGAGGCCAAATTTTATATTAACACAACCATGGATTGAATTTGTCACTGAGATGAAAGCTGCCTTCTGTCTGGCCACAGTCGATGTGAAGTGTGGGAAAATGTACACCCTTTTTCCATTGTGGAGCAGGGGAAAGCCTTTCCAACATGACATAGAAAAATATTCCTGGTTTGAAACTGTTTCACTCTCCAGACCATCAATCATGATAGCTCACCATCCCTTTGGTTTAGCACATAAAATGCAGTAGGCTGAATCTTAAAAGAATATCTTGTCAAGCCACATTAGATTATTTAAAAAGCTCAGCCATAAACTCCGTAGATCATGGGCCTTCAAAGCCCTCCAACCAGCCCATGGGTCAAATATTATTCTGCCTAGAGCGTGTCTGTAAAATAAATCTTTTTATTCATGGACTTATACAATATAATACATGATCTTGAGTATGGCCCAGCAGAACATCTCTGTGGGCCATTCTCCACCATGTACTGCTTCTTGGATCTTCTGAGTAAGACCTTGCCCCAACCCTCTCTTCTGCACCTCTCTGTTCCTCTCCATCATCATCATCATCATCATCTTCACCTCTCTTGTCCACATTCTCCTCTTTGGTGATTGACTTGCCATGTCTGCCTGCAATATTTTTCCCAAAATGACAAAGTGGTGGTCAGCAGAAATTCAAACCCTCCTGGGCAGCTAGGTTTTTGTGGCCTCACTAGTGGAATTATTCCTACCTGATGTCATCTCTGCTCTCCTCTACAGCAGCTGATCACCGACCTCATGTCTGTCTCCTTCATTCCCTCTCTGTGTTCTTCTCTAAGTCACATGGTCAAACAAGTATTATTTGATAGCTTTAAATAAATTACACATCTTGCTAATGCACTTTTTTAATATAAATAATATTTCTTAATTAATCACTTGGTATTAAGTGGCTGTTCCTACACCCTAATATTAGACCAGCCTGTCTCCTTCCTGTCTGTCCTGATTCTTTCTCTCCATCTTCTCAGCTGAATAACATGAACTTTGTGGTCAGGAGGTTTAAAAAATACAGCAGTCAAACCACATATAAAAACATGAAATCTTAATTTTAAACGATATTCTTGTTGGACACCAGTTAGTGATTGGACACCTCATCTGATCAGACTTATCAGATTCATCACAGCAGCTCTGTAGAGTTATATCCCAGAGAAGACATTTAAACTCTCAACTTCTATAATTTATCTGCTTTATGATTCACCATCGAGTTCAACAAATGATTACTGTCTGAACAACAAAATAAAGCAAACAAGTTCCTTTATTTTTCCTGTTATGCTGTGTTCTATTGTAAATACTGATCAGTAAACAGTTGTAACCTGAACATTTCCAGGCCTCCTCTTGACACAGGTTTCATTGAAACCTGACAGAACTTCCTGCTGTCTTTCAACCACTTTGAAAAGCAAGCTTTCTTTCATCTTTACCCTTCTGCCTCTTCAGGTTTCTGCCTCTCCATCTTTAGCTCTCTGTCATCAGATGACATCACGATTCAAATGAAAACAATTGCACTCCCGTGCGTGCTCGAGAAGAGCGCGACAGGAGGGGAGGAGAATTAGCGGAGGGCGCCTAATCAGTGATATGTCTCTGTTATCGATCATATAATTTACACATTCGCAGACAGATGGTAAATACAGAAAATGCTACTGGATTTGTGCCACTGTGGACACAGAGTGGAGCGGGTCTCGGGTGTTAGCCAACATCGATCCAGGGTCTGATGCAGTTGTTGTGATCCACTTATCAAGCCGTAGGTCTCTGGTTTTAGAATATTTTTTTTGGTTTGTTGGTTTGTGTTCATATACATTGGCAACGTTGTTCCGCAGTCATGTCAACAAAGCATCTTGTCCAGAAACGAATTAATGTACGTCTGGATGCTGGACGCTTTCAGGGAAAGTCTGACAACAGAATATTGCTCTTGTAAATGTTTAACCACTGCAATAACAATGCGCTCATGGTGTATCCTTCAAAGAACTTAACCCATGTAAGAGAAATAAATAATTCCAAGGGTAATACCAATAAAGAGAGAGTTCTTTTCTTAGAGTTTACAAAGTAATTGCCATGTGGGAAAAATTATAAAAACGATACTCTGATGTCTCATTCTTCTGAAGGCAGCATAGAGCTGGAAGCCGAAGAGAAACACCATCGATACAGTTGCAGTTCCATGCTGGTTTTCATGTTTTAGGCCACAATATTTTTGCAAGTAGTTCAAAGTTTAAACTGATATTGTTGTGAATCTTTGATGTAAACTTTACCTTCAAGCAAACACCTCCCAAAAGAATATCAGCGCCCCCTTTTTGACAATATTGCTGTCAGCGCCCCTGTCATCCTCTCAACGCCCCCGTTGAGAAACACTAATTTAGATGATGGTTCCAGAAGGTTGACCACATTTAGGAATTGGCATTATATTGATAACAGAACAATAATGACGTTAACTTCAGAGTAAATTTCTTCTACATCTAGTCTTGTTCCTCACCTGACATGAGTCTCCATGGTAATTGGCAGGACACATGCAGATTTCCACATTGTTGGCATGACGTCCAATTGGCAGGTTCTCAGCCCCCTCCAATACGGCCCCGCGCAGGGACACGGAGTGGGCTGACTGAGAGTGGAGGGCTCTGATTTGCAGAGTTTCCAAGTTGACCAAAACCATCATCAGCTCCTCCCGAGATACAGAGTTACCTGTCTGAGCATGATGGAAACTTCCCTGTAAGGACAAAAGACGAGAGAAGGAGAAGAATCACTCAAACATTTCTGAGAAAATTCTGAAGGGTGCCAATGCAGCTACTGCACTAAATTCCCACATGTATCAATTTTCCTCTAGAAATCACAATAGTAATTTGAGATTATTGTTTGTAAAAACCTAAGACATGACAAAGTCAGACTATTGTAAAGAGTATCCGTAAGCTTCATTTTGAAACTGCAGGTTAAAACCTCTTTCTGTTTGTACTTTTAGGTTTTAAATCTCTCCTTCTCTGATTGCAGCTGGAGGTACACTGTGGGAGGTCTGAGCCACCTGTAAGCACTGTGGGACAGTGAAAGGACCAACTGCAGCACCCGCTGCTTGTTGGAAAGAATGATACTTGCTTTCATGTCAGTCTCCAAAACACCAGAGCACCTGCCCCTTTTGCTCCTTGCCCACAAGTCCTTTTGGTCAAAGTAATAATATTTATTTTTTTATTTATTCATTCTTTTCCTAAGCCCTCATCTGACACCTAATAACATGTATTAAAAATGTTATTTATGTTATTTTGTAAGAGAAACAACATGATAAGCCCTCCAGTCATCTTGTTACCTTTGATCTTTTGCAGTTGCCCCTCCCACTGCGAGATGAAGCGGCTTACTGCGGAGCTCAACATATATCAGTATTGTCCAGATTCCAGAACAGTTTTTGGTCAATAAAGCAGTAAGTGAGTGAAATTTTAAGATAGAAGTAGGGCAACTACTTGTCAGACAAAGTTTGATGCTGTTCTGAAAGGACCATCTTTACTGCCACTGTAAGTATAGCAAACCAGGCAGCTTTTCTTTATTATAGGGACCTTTATTACTGTACACTAAAAGGTTGTAGTGTGCCCCTGTTTATAGTTTTAACAGTGTAATTCTGTAAAGACAAAATAGGTCTGGTGATCTAGCTCTCTGATTAACATATTTTGTTAAATTTGAGGTTTGCGTATTGCAATACTTCCCTATAAGGAAAAGAGACCTGCAGAAGGAAATTGTTACCAATAACATATTTAATACACATGCATGGTTGTGTGTTCTATATAATTGTTTTCCCTAAATTTGATTTAATTGTATATCTCCTTGCATACAATTTTGTAATGCATCATAATAATGAACTATAAAAGCTGTGTGAACTTCTTGCTAATATTCTGTCCTAAAATCCGGTTATATGTGCCTTTTTTTCCAGCACCTGCCCCTTTAGTGGTCTCTGCACGGCCCTGCTGAAGAATGCGGTAAAGAGGTGGAAAAGAGGGGCTAAATGTTTTAATCTTCCTAGGGAGGCGACGTAACAGAAAATAACTGAGAAGCACTGCTATAGGTGAAATTGTCCCTGTAACTAGTCTGTAAACTTCATAATGGTGTTGCTGTGATGAACAGGGGAGCAGCTGTGTGTCTATAAAATATAGAGTAGGAGGATCAGCACACAGCCCTGTGAGGAGCCAGTACTGAGGCGGAGGGCTGTAGATGTATGATGACCCACTCTAACCCTCTGACTGTGGCCAGACAGGAAACTGTTGATCCACATGCAAGTGTAGTGTGGAAGCCCCAGGTCCCTTAGTTTGTCCACTAGTTTGTTGGGGAGAATGGTATTGAACACAGAGCTGTTTCTACAAAAAGCAGTCAAACGTATCTCCCCTGCTGTTCCAGATGGGACAATGAAACCTTGAGGGCTGTAGCTATGGTGTTTTCCTTAAATCTATTTGCTTTATAAGCAAATTAGTGGGAGTCAAACCTTCAGGGGAGAAGTGATGTGATTTGACCCCTAACCAGCTTTTCAAAGAAATGTATTACCACTGGAGTGAGTGCAACTGGCTGGTAGTCATGAAAAGCTGGAGATGTGGGATTTTTTTTGGCAGAGGGACTATGATGAAAGACTTCAGGCAGGGTGGGACAATGACTTGTTGAAAATCCTAGTAAGGACTTCAGCCAGCTGATCTGCACATTCATTCAGCACCTGTCCAAGAATGCCATCAGGTCCAGCAACCTTCTTCAGGTTAACAGCCTGTACCGTACACCTCACCTCATGCACCTCTACAATGAGGGTGAAGCCCGTTTATCTTAGCCACCATGATGCCTGACAGGAGCTGGCATATTGTACAGAAAGAGTAGTTCGATGGAATTGCCCCTTTTGGGTGGGTTTCATGATCAGGACTATCCAGGCTTTGGTCAACCACTCTGGGTGGGTCCCTTTCTTTAGCAGCTGGTTCATTTCGGCTGCTAGGCATTCATGGACAACAGCCAGTTTCTTTAGCTTATCTGTTTGAATCATGTCAGGCCCTGGTGCACTTCAACTCCTTAATACTGAGACTGTTTTGGATGTCTATATAGCCCCTCTATCTAGGCTTGCTTGTATTTCAACAGTGTTAGGTTCTCTGCCCCCTACAGCAGTGATTCCAAACCCACGTCCTCGAGGAACACTACCCTGCGTGTTTTAGTTGTTTCCCTGCTTCAACACACCTGATTTGAATGAGTGAGTGATTCATAGGCTTCTGCAGAACTTGAAGACTTGCTGGAGAGCAGGGAAACAATGAAAACATGCAGGATAGTGTTCCTCAATGACCAGGGTTGGGAACCACTGTCCTATAAAATGTCTTGTTCCAGAAACCCATTTATCATCAGACAATCCTGGTTCCTCAATATATGTTGCAGCTTTGTTAATCTGGGAAACATTTAATATTTTTCATTTTCTTTAATGAAAGTAATATAATTTATTGACTTTTGCACTCATTGGTTTCCTTTGTCTTTTGTTTACCTTTTACTAGTCTGTTGGGGTGTTCATATAATGCTATCTATTGGCTTACAAAGGGAAACATTTGTAACAATCACTGAATGTAAAACAAACAAACAAAAAACAGTTAGTTTAAGGAGAAAAAGTGAGAATATAGAGTTTTTTTCTTGAATGTAAAAACATATGTATCTTGCTGATTCCAAAAGGGCTTTAATGTGGTGTGCTGTGTTTGGAATCTGACATAAATCTCCTAGGTTGTGTTGCTTCCATAAAGGTGACTTTACCTCAACTATGTGAACGATTCCCAGGTGAGGCTCTTCAGGTGAGGAGTACTCTCTCTCCATGAACACCAGAGTCATCTGGTTCCCCTGCAGAGAGAGAAAAAGGTCATGGTAACCATGGAAACACATGTATCAACTGGGGTTTAACAACAATCAGTATCAAATCTGTCATAACAAACAAAAATTCAAAGTCTTGACACAGATTTTGATAATCATATCTAACTGCATTGCTGTATGACTCTTGCTGAAGAAGCTGAAACTGAGTTGTTAATACTAAAAGAAGCAAAACGGTACCTAAACGCTGAAAGTACCAAAAGGCTAGCTAAAAATAGCAAAAGGCTAGCTAAAAGCTAAAAGTAGCATGCAAAAACAAAAATTGAGCTAGCAGACTTTAAAGAGAACATGCTTTTTAAGGAATTCAAGAGCTCTCAATATATTTCTATGAGGAAAATATTAGTAAATAAAGTTAAATATTTTGAGTAATATAAAAGTTACAAAAATTGAAAGACAGCACACAACTTGTGAATGAGTTGAACATTTTGATATTTGAATGGCTAAAATAGCATAAAGATTGCAAAAAATGTACTTAAAAAACTATACACAGGAAAACAATAGTGTGAATGATAACTCAGCGTTGTGTGTTGTAGCTGCTGCAGAGATAAGACGTATCAGTGAGTACGTGTTTTACACCTTCAGAATGATATCAGGTCTGGAAGCTTCCGCTGGCAGAGGCAGTGCATCCCCTCTCATAGTCTGGATATGAAGTCGATACCTCAAATAACCTCCATAAGAGGAGATCTGGAGAAACACAGATGCATGATTAAAAAAAACAGGACAAACAGGATAAAAATATAAATAAACTAAATGCTTAGCATTTCTTGAAGAAATGTTAGACCGCTTTAGCCTAAATGAGGCTACTGAGTCCAGAACCTCTGTACAAGTTTCATTGAAAATAGAAATAAGTTCATCTGGAGTAAAGTTCTGTGAGTCAGAATTATACGATTCGCTGAACATGCAGGAGAATAAGGAGGCTGTCTGGAAATTTATTATGCGGACTCAGCGTGCCGCTGATCACACTGTGAGACAGTGTAACAGAGAACAGCACAGCAAAGTGGTTGGAAAAATGTGTTTCACAGATCTCAGCAATATGTACATTAGGACCAAAAGTCCAGGGTGTGTCCTTTTTTATGTGTTGTGCCCGACACCAATTGAGTCAGCCAGTTTTAAGTCTGTAGCTTAAAACTGGAAAAAAAATACTGCCTGTAGCTGCCGACAGGTGTATTTAGATTTATATACTGTTTCTAATCCTCCACCTCTGCCTATATCATACGAGGCAAGTTCAGAAAGAGGCATTTGGGAGGTAGAAGTTCTAAAAAAAAGGGCTCAACTCACCAACTTGAAGCCAAGTCTCAGTAAGACTGAGCAATCCTGTTTGTGAGCCGTGAATAAATAATTTAAAATTAACATTTTATTTGCTAGTGAGCTAGCATTTAGCAGGCCTAGGCCTGGGTGATATCCTCACAGACAGGTGGGGAGCTGTTGCGCAATGGCCAGAGGCGTCCAAAATCCACAGCGCGGTTCTCTTATATGTTTATGCAGCGGGGCATTCAGAGGCAAATGGCGCAAACTGACATCGAAATGCACAGGTGTCACTGGCTGGATTCACCAAAATCAATATGTTCCTTGGGTCGTAGTCTCAGAAGTTAACCTCTGATAGGCCTTGGCTTTTACCAGAGCGCCTCTGAGTTTCCTGCGTTTTCTGCTTCCTCTGCCCCACTTCTTTCACCCACTGACAGGTAAGCGCCACAAGTCAGATGACACAGAGATTAGATGAGGTGGCAGCTTGAATGTTTGATCCTCAAAGTTTTTGCTTAAGGATGACTCAAAACATTGATTAAGATCAATAAGTGCCTGTCGGTCATACACTAACAGTCCACAGATATCCTGGCATAAAATATAAAACAATGCAATAATGAACAACAAATTTGACAAGGTGGGCAGATGACTGCCGATACACACTGGCACCATCAGAAATGATGGAGTTGTATCTGTTTTAGTTAAATGTTCAAAATAATTTTATGTCCAATGTTATGTGATATATTGTTATAGCCCGCAAATCTATTAGTGCTTCAAGTATATGTTGTCGATGATTTTCAGCTACTACCACATAAACTTTAGCTCAATATCTGAAATAACCATTTTTGTACTGGTTTTGTTTGATTAGCTGTGGAAGCCACCTTGAATTAGGCTGGTTCAAAAAGTTACTCAGTTGGAGATGCACATCCAATGATTACAAGTTTCATTAAAATCCATCCAGTGGCTCATGAGATATTTTGCTAACAGACAGACAGGGCTAATGAAACAGTTAGAGCCTTTGCATACTCCATGAGAAGTCATGATGTTCTTACAAGGACATGGTACAACAACAGGAGAGTTATGAAGCTTGTGGGAAGAATTTTTGTGCATTTCAAATTCAGTTAATTGTGGCAGCCATCTTGAATCAAGTTGACTCTAAAAGGTAATCAGTAGTGGATGTACATCCAATAAGTTTCTGGAAGCCTCAATAAAATTTGTTCACTGGTTACTGAGACGTTTTTTTTTTTCCAACCAGGCAAACACACACACACACACACACACAGAGATAAAAACATTATTGCACCACCTTTGGTTTTTGGCAGCGTGTGATAAAAAAAGATGAAATGCTATAAAGTAAAAGGCAAAGATAAACCCAAAGGTTTAAGCTGATCCTGAGACCTACAACAGCGTTAACTGGAGGACTTCAGAGACGATGGTGTTCAATGGCAAGTTAAAGTCCACAAACAGGATCTTGGCATATGACATTGCGGCATCGAGATGTTCCAGGATGTAATGCAGTCCCATTGTTGACTGCATCACCCACTAATCTATTTGTCTGGTTTGCAAACTATGATGGACATTGCATAGCTCCAGTGATGTGTTAAAGATTTTTGTGAACATAGGGGCCAAGCCTATCTAGGCCAATCTAGGTAAATGGTGAGGTTGCATCAGGAAGGGCATCCAGTGTTAAACATTTTGCCAAAACAAACATGCAAGTTCGTCCAAATAACACCATACTTGATTGGTTAACAATGACCAACACTGATACTGTTAACAAAGAGGGCACCACTGGAAATTGTACTACTGTTAGTCAAAGACCATAAGGAGGGAAATGTGCCAGGAGACAGAGGTAGTTCAGGAAAGTCAAAAGTATTGCAGGGTAGTGACTCTAAAAGTAGAAATGACAGACAAAGCTAGAGAGCTGGCTGACATGAGAAAGGAAGGAGAAAGGAAGATGTGTTATCTGTGCAGGAGACCAAGTGGAAGAGCAGCAAGGCTCAAACACTGGGGCAGGATTTAAATTGATTTACCATGTTGCGGATAGGACAGAAAGAAAGTAGGGGTGCTCCTGAAGGAGGAGTTTGTTGTGATGGTTGTAAATGAAGAAAAGGGAGACAATGGGTAAACTCACATTGTTATTGTAGAGGTGCTATGACAGAACTCTCACTCTTCCTCCGCACTTCTAACACACACTCCTCACACACTCCTCCCTGCTCGATCAGCTGGTGCAACCTACCACCAGGCTTAGCCTCTTTTCTGGGGGAAACCCTGCATACCTATAAGTAATTGCATAAAGTTGTATGTAACTGTGGAACAATGGTCGCTTTGGCGCTGCTAAAGGACATCGCCAATAGAAGAATTCGGAGGAAGCGTGTTTTCAGAGACACATTTGTACTTGGCTTATTAGTTGATTTGGAGTCCAAGTGCAAATATATATTTTGGAACTTTGCACTGAACTGGCCCCAGTGTTACAGAGGGAAATGCGGAAGAGCCATGCATTAACAGTGTAAAGTCAAATCTTCGCCACGCTGGAGTTCCTTGCATTCAGAGCCTTTCCTTTCAGGCAAAGCTGGCTGACAAGTCAGGTCGTCCGTGCTTGGCCAGCTGTATAAAATGGGCTCACCCACAAGTTGCCCAGAGATATCAAACTTTCCTACAGTGTGGCTGAAATGCTCCACTGATGTGCAGCAACTTATTTCTTAACATAATTTATTTCATAAAAGCATTCTGAAAGTACAAACCTCCACCAAAATATAATGGAACTCTGTTCATCAGTTTTTAAGTTACCTTGCCAACAGACAGATGGATGAACAGACAAACAAACTAACACTACCAAAAACATAACCTCCTTGGAGAAGATCATAAGCCTCTAAGTTCTACCAAGCCATTGAGTGGCTCAGCTTTTACAGCAATTATGTTATTAAACACATGGAAATGCCTCAGTCTCAGAAGTGTGCCCCGGTTCACATTATTTATTTAGAAAAATAATGTGAAAGTTTTGTACAATAAGTGGTGTCTAACGTAATTGGCTGAAAGGTGATGGGCTGCTGTCCTTCACTTTGCTACTACCTTTATGTCTGACCATGTCTGACAGCTGCAGCTTCACACACACTCCATGAACTTCCTCATTTTCTTGCATCTAGACATAATTTTTGATTACGCAGAGAGGCGAATCACACATGCAGGATGTATTTGCATATTTAAATGGAGGTGTATCAGGGAAGGAGTCTCAGTGCTGTAATGGCAGAATTTACTACAAGGTAACACCTGTTGTTTATAAGTCCTGATAATGTTATGACTTCTGTTCCAAGTCCCATGGGTTCTCACAGAATGAACTTGTTTATAGAAGTGATGTTGAATTTTCTTCCCTTGGGAACCAGACTGACTTGCCTTTCCCTAACTCCTCCTTCTGGTCCAGTATTTCAATATCTTTAATAAAAGCTCCTGTGTTGACTTGGGGGACCAGAGCTTTGATTCGGAGCTTCCCTGTTCAGAACTGCTCTCTATATTCTGTGCACATTATATAAGTAAACCTGCTTGAGTGATTTCATCTAACAGTGCCTGGAAATTCATTTATTGCTGCCACAACAGTGCGCTCAGTTCAATCAGCGGAATGTATCAAGGAAAGGTGCACCGAAACATTAATGCATAAGGTTTGATAAATGAGAATTATTTTGTGTGTATGCACTTTTCAGATTTTGTTCATACTCCAACTTTTAATATGAAAGCTGTGCACTCTTTCATTTATTAGACCAGGGCAGCCACCAACAGGGGTGCAGGGGGAGTGAGCAATGCTTGTAATAGGTAAAAAAATATATAAATCTATATTTTATATATATATATACAGTTACCTAATACATAAAACAATTTTAAAAAGCTTGCGTTTTGATCAGATTTTTAGTGATTCTTTCTCCCTGCAGGGTAATCTCATCAATAAGAGGATGCAGCTCAACGCCCACACACACACACACACACACACACCTTGTCTCCCAGGTACTTGTTTGGTGCATGCCAGTGGAGGTCCTGGTAGACATCAGGAACATCACTGAGGTCAGCCTCCACAAGATCCTGATCAGGGTACACCCTCACTGGGACTTCCTGTCTGTCTGCTCCAAGTAGCACCCAGCCCTCCATGTCCATGATCTACAACACACAAAGGTGAAAAAGTGGAAAAGATTGTAGAATCTAGGATAGGAGCCGACCTACTGACCATAACTCTTTATAGGTTGAATGAACAGTCTGCCAGCACTTTCTTCATCTGATAAATCTTAATGTTATTACTGTTATTACTCATAATACTTTACATAACACACACTTCTCTTTTTTAAAGAAAATCTCAAAGTGCTACAAAGAAAAATACCTTAAAAAGTACAATTTAAAAAAACAATTAAGCGGCTAACATTAAGAAACATAGAAACATAAATGGTTGTATGCTGAGGAGCTTTCAATGTGTCAGGAAGAGCATTCCACAGGTAAGAGGCAGTAGCACAGAATGTTTTATCACCCATAGTTTGTAGTTTTGACCTGGGAAGATGGAGATGGTTTGAACGTAAGGAGTGAAGAGAACATGTTGGACTATGGGGGTGAGAAGTTCTTTAAGACAGGAGTGAGTGTAGAACAGGTGTTATGTGATCATACTTTGGTACTCTCATCAGGATGCAGCAGCAAAGTTTTGGATGTAACGGAGTCTCTGGAGACTTTTTCTTGAATCCCAATGAAAAGTGCAGCACAAACAACAGTATAAGTTCAAGCAGACAAAGGCATGGACCAGCTTTTCTGCATCGGAGAGGGTGAGGATGGGATGAAGTTCGGAGATATTTCTGAGACAGAGAAATAAGATCTTGCAGAAGTGTTTGATATGATTATCAGATGTGACCTGAGGATCAAATTTTACACTAATGTTTTTAATTGATGAGGAGAGGGGAATGTTGTGACCCGAGAAGGAAATGCTGGTTCTGGCTGGTTCTGGATTATGAGTGGGTCTAGTGAGGGATGGGTTCCAACTAAGATAGCTAAGATGGTCTTGAAGCTTTTTAGCTGGGGAATGTTGTGCTCCATTCACATCTTTATCTCATCCAGATAGATGGTGAGTTTTGTAGAAGATGATGAAGACAGTAAAGATGATAATGATAAAAGTGAACTGGCAGCTGTAGTTGAGTGTCATCAGCATAACAGTGGACAGTGTCAATGAGTTCAATGGTATAATGTAGGTGATCCAGAAAAATGCACATTTCAGCAGTTTTAAATGCAGCCAACAAGTCAAGCAGGATGAGGAGTGATGGAGAACCAGCATCCACTGCCATCAGGAGGTCATTTGTGACCCTCAGAAATGCTATTTCTGTGAGCAGAGTGGAAACCAGACTGAAGTTTTTCAAAGAGTTCATTGTGTTTTAGATGATCCTTAAGGGGATCACCTCTGCTAGACCTTTTTTAGTAATTGTCCGGCAACAACTTTTTCCAATACTTTAGAGAGAAACAAAAGGTTGGAGTTAGCTTGTATTTGGCTAAGACATTTGGGTCAAGAATAAGTTCTATAAGAAATGGAGTAACTATGGCTTGCTGTAGGGCAGGTGGAACAAAACCAGCTTGCAGAGAGTGGTTTATCACAGTGGTGATGAGGGGACCTATAATGGAGATGTTAGCTTTTTCATGGCTGTATTAAAATGGGGTCCAGGGTACAAGTGGAGGGCTTCATCATGTTAATGACATCCTCTGCCTCTGGCAGTCTGATTTCTGGGAAGCCATTTCACAGTTGATACTTCTTGAATATGAATAGTCTTAATATGCATTATTAGGGATGTAAAGGTTATCAGATTATTAGTCATCATCAGGTTCTGATTAAAGTGTTGCTGAATTATGATCCACATAGGACCGGGACTTCAATGCTCATGTGGGCAGTGACAGTGAGACCTGGAGGGGTGTGGTTGGGAGGAACGGCCCCCCTGATCTGAACCCGAACAGTGTTCTGTTGTTGGACTTCTGTGCTCATCATGGATTGTCCATAACGAACACCATGTTCAAGCAT
>NC_051437.1:3443699-3471367 GCF_001649575.2 Kryptolebias marmoratus | reverse complement strand
ATCAGGGGCAGTTCCTCTGGATTGGCAGACCGGGGTGGTGGTCCCCTTATTCAAAAAGGGGGACCGGAGGGTGTGTTCCAATTACAGAGGGATCACACTCTTAAGCCTCCCTGGTAAGGTCTATTTGGGGATTCTGGAGAGGAGGGTCCGTCGGATAGTCGAACCTGGGATTCAGGAAGAGCAGTGTGGTTTTCGTCCCGTAAAAAATCTGTAAAATCGGCTGCAATATAGCCATGTTTGTGTTTTTAAGGTGACTTGGCTGTGGTGTCCATCTTGAATCAAGATAATTTCAAAAGTTAGCTGTAGATGTACATCCAAAAATTACATTCCAAGAGTACAATACAATATGATCAGTGATTCTTAAGATATATTGGTAACACACAAAGACATGGGCAAAAACATTACTTTTCACTTTTGCTATGGTAACAGACAATAAATAACCAACCAAAGTAAACAAACAGGTGTACCTCTGTGCGTCTTTTGTTGGAGCTTTGACAGCGATCTGTGGCTCCAAAACAAAAGCAGCTGGTGCACCCTTTTGGGTTAGTTGGGTCCAAGTGAAATGTACCAATTCTGCACTGATCACATCGGGAACCCTGGACGTTCTCCTGCAGGTGGAGAGTGAGGTGAGACATACAAACAGATGGAGGTGCTCACAGTGTGTGTGTGTGTTTGTGTTCGTCATTAACTTTGCAGAGACATTGTCCTGTGAAGGATTCACACACGCCCTCCTCTGTTCCCGCCTCATTACAGTCACAAGGTCTGCAGTTGGGGTAACCGTAGAAACCAGGGGCACAGCGATCACATTGGCGACCAACAACGTTGTTCTTACATCTGGGAAAAATAGTTATCTGTTAATCATTCAGGATTAACCTAACCAAAATATCTGCTACAATAAAATTACAACTGACTAATCAATAAAAAACATTTTAAACTGTCAACAGGCACACTGAACTGACTGAATGATCATAGTTTGAATTACAGGTGGGAAAGGGAGACAATTAAGGGACCAATTAAGCATTTGACCCTTCTAAAATAAGTAAAAACAATTTCTATATTTTATATATTATTCATAATCATACATTTTAAACTTTATTCATTATATATAAACATGGAAAAATCTGATATTATGATTTCAGAAGCAAATTGTAACACTGCCTCCCTCTGTTGTCAATTTTACCGTGAGCTGAACCTCCTGCCCAGAATTCCTGTCTAAAGATATTAGCTGCAAGCTAAACATACAAAGTCAGCAGGTAGGAAATATCTTAATTAACTTTTAGCTTTCCTTTCGGAGTTTCTGAATCAGATTGTGTTATGTGACTGACAGTGAATGTTGATCTTTGTAACTTTTGCCCTATATTACACAGGGTTTCTCCCATAAGAGGTGGTAGGTGGCTGTTCGCTGGCTAACCATGATTTAGTAAAAAAAAAAGGATTAAAGTTGACAGGAAAACTGAAAATATGGCTATTTATTATGTGATATTGTAAGACATTTGTGCCAAATATTTACACAACTAGTTATACAAAAGGCACTTTTGAAATACTTTTTAAAACAAAAATACTAATAAAATAAATACAAATTGTTTGCACCTAATTTCAATCCTAATTTAATTCACATTTACAAATAAATTAAATTAACATAAATGAAAAAGTGCAAACAAGGCACCAACACATGTCTCATGTCAAGGCCAATGAACAACAACAGAGAACTCTGATAAACAGAGAGATGCTGTACTGTACTGTGCTTTTTGTGGCACAGGCTGCATATTGGATCACTACATATAACAACGAAAGAAACCATATCTATTGCTGAATTTAAAAGCATCATTTTACTGTTAAATGAGGAAAATATTTTCACTAAGCACAAAACATGCTTAGCATATTCGGTCTTGTAAAGCCACCCGATGAATTTCAGCTCAACTAACCATCTTTGGTTAAACCTGATAATGTTTATTGCTGTGGCTCCAATGACCTGCTAACTCAAGCTGAAGGTGGCTCAGCCTCAGGGCTCATTAGAGTCTCGCAGGGCTCCGCGAACAGCGCACGGACCTAAACACGCGGTGGAGGCGTTTACACTTGGCACTTATGTCGGAGCAGTATTCTCCGAAAAGACAGGGGGAGAGCAGATGGTTGTCACATCAAATATGGCTGCACATATTCAGATGGAAGAACTGTTGTGTTTCTGGCTGTGATACAGAGAGGATGTTTAAATTTAAAGCATTCAGTTTGACTTTCATTGATTTATTTGCTTTAGTTGTGATTCACTCATCATAGGACTAATATTTCTATAAACACTCCTTTTTATCGGCTGCAGCAGTAATCTCCTTCCATGAGTTTTTAACAGTTTTATTATCTTTGTGATGTCTCACAGAGGGATCATACAAATGCTGATACAGGCGAACCAGCAAGAGCTCCAAATTCGTCCATTTTAAAAGGAGCGCGGCGCGCAGTCCTCGCCAAGTTACTAGGAGGTGCACGACCATGCGACGAGACACCGCATGGGGCTTTCGTGCAGGGGCGGGGACAGCACAATCGCGTCACTGTTGGTGTGTGTACCCTTGCTCAGTGAGGTAGATAAAGGTAGTGGTTTGGGGGGTGCAGGTGGAAAAAAAACGTGTATAAAAAACTATGTATTCATAATAAACAAGCGGAGCTTAGCCTGGCGGCCGGGTCAGCAAAGCCTGGCGCCCCACCAGGCTTATAATATACTGGGGGAAACCCTGTTACAGTTAAGCGAACATTTGGAACGTTGGCAACACTAACCTGTATTTTTCCCAAATAACATTTCTAAACTAATGTCAGGACTCATTATGAGGAGGGGAAAGTTGTCAAAAAGTGTTTCCTGTATACATCATACCTGCCACAAGAAAAATAAGGAAATATCTAGTTCATTAGCACTAGCAGTTAAATTTTAAATAAAATTTACTTTAGGCTGAGTGTCATTATTTGATTATTGTTTAGGTAGCTTCTGCCCTCCGTGTTCAGAAAAAAAACAGACCAAAAAGAAGTTATTATATTATATTATATTATATTATATTATATTATATTATATTATATTATATTATATTATATTATATTATATCAATGAAAACAATACTAGGGTTGTTAAGGTCACATAAATCGCAGACGCACCCCACCATTCTGTGACTTGTTTGGGTCATTTTAATCTGTTAATGCACAAAAATGTTCAAAAGATGGAACTTGAGGCCACCTTCTCTGTTTAATGTTGTTTTTTCTTCTTTAACATATATGGCTTTTTCACATATCTTTAAAACTATCTTCTTTGTCTAAAATGTGAACAATACCATAATGAAAAAAGTGTCCCTTGTCTTTAAGATGTACAGATGGCCTTTTCTTCATAGATACAGTGGTACTTACTGTCCTTGTCTTCAGGAATGAAGTAATATATACTGGAGGTAATTCTGTGTACAGTGTGACCTTTAGTGCCCTTTGAGCAGCAGTTGTCAAAATTTAGAATTTTGAAATTGATTGCTGAATGACTTTGCTGGAATTTGTTAAACAAGCTAAAACTGAACTGTAAAGTTAACACAAGCAGAACAAAAGCTGAAACGATCAGAACAGATGCTCAAAGTATTGGAGTTTAAGCTAAAACTGGAACTGCAAGCAGTTATCATCAGGGTTCAAACCTCCTGACGCATGCCACCCCCCTAATTATTTGCACCTGTCCCAATCCCCTGTGGACCTGTTGAAGAAGTGACTGGTAGAGTCATATATCATTATGTTGATGCCCATTTGTCCCCCAGCTCCAAACAGAGTTTTAAAGTTAGTTTACCACACAAACAAGGCACCCTCACAAATAAAAGCCAGTTATTTTACTTTGTTCAGTGTAAGAAAAAATTAGAATTACATAATTACTGGCATGAGATCGATTACTTTTTGTCTTCCATCGCCCTGCCCTCTCTCTTGAAGGAGCAAGCAGATTTGATTGACTAGAGATCTCCCGACTGGTAAAGCACCTAGGCCTGATGGGTTTTCATGCAGAATTTTATGCAGCCTTTGCAGAACAGCTCTTTTCCATACTTCTTGAGATGTATGCCAATGCACTGTGTTGTGGGCGTCTGCTGCCTACACTAACTGAAACCCTAATCACACTTATATTAAAAATCAATAAGGGCCCACTAGAATGCAAAAAATATAGACCAATTAGCTTGATTAATTGTGATTGCAAAATTCTCTCCAAAAATTTGGCGTTAAGATTAGATAAGGCAATGACCAGTTTAATACACCCTGATCAGGTAGGTTTTATTTGGCTCTGTAGCACTGCAGATAATATCAGGTGCTTTGTTAATTTTATGTGGGTAGTTCAAAATGATACTTCTCTCAGAGTCTTCAGTCCAGCTGCAGCCCTCTCTCTGGATGCAGAAAAAACATTCAACAAGGTCGAGTGGAGTTATATTTTTGCTACTCTGGAGGTCTACAGCTTTGGACAAAAATGTATCTTTTGGATCAAGCTTCAATATAATGACCCTAAAGCCTCTGTAAAAACAAATCAAGGTGTATCACAGCCCTTTAAGCTTTCTAGGGGCACTAGTCAGGGCTGACCTTTAGGCCCCTTGCTTTTTGCCCTAGCACTGGAACTTCTAGCTGCATCTATCCACGAAAACCCTGACTTCTTTGGCTTTCAAATTGACAATGCTCTGTTAATGCTTACACAGCCACAAAAATCTATACCTAGACTTTTAAAAACAATTAACCAGTTTTCTTACCTGTCTGGCTACAGGGTGAATTGGACTAAATTAGAGGTGCTCCCCTTGACACCTTACTGCCCAAAGACACTGTCACACCAGGTGATTTCAACTGGCCATAGTCAGGAATTAAATAAACCTGGAATTTTATTCCCTCGCTTCCTTTCAGATTTAATTGGAGTTAATTTAGAGCTAGAAATATATTTAAGGTGGATATAGAATGGTGGTCTCCTCTGTATTTGTATTTCTGGGGCAAGGTTAATGTTATTAATGTTTTTATTACTGTTTTTGTTATTATGTTTCATAATTACTTCCTCCATGCTGAAGTACCTGCACTGTCCGCTGAATGTGTCACAGCTGACATCAGAGAAGATGACTCCTGTCCGAGAGCAGTTGCAGATCTCACAGCCTACCACTGGGTGGCAGCCAAATGTCTGAGGCTCACACTGGGTGCAGTCAGGGTGCAGCGTCCTTGGAGGACAGATACACTCCCCTGTAACGGGCTCACATAACCTTGGACCACAGTTACACGCTACACATGGGATCACAGACAGAAAGAATAAGGACTGGTTACAGGAAACATGAAAGTAACTGTTTCAGAGCTTCATAAAAAAAAATTTGCTCAAACATAGTAACAGCATGTGAAAAAAAAACTCTTATATGACACAAAGCTTTATTATATGACAACTTAACTATCTAGTTTTATAAAACTTGCAGTGTTATGAATAAGTTTTCATCCCTCTTGAATTGTTTCAGTTTGTCACATTCACCCACAAACTTCAGAGATTTTCATTGGAATTTAATGTGACAGTCCAACACAAAGTAGAGCTTAACTGTGAAGTGGAAGGAAAATGATATGTAGTTTTCAACTTTTTTTTTACTAATAAAAATCTGAAAAGTGTGGGATGCATTAGTATTCACCTCCCTTACTTAGATCCCCTGAACTAAAATCCAGAGCAACAAACTGCCTTCAGAAATGAATAGAGTGCAGCTGTGTGTAATTTAAGACCAGTATTAATTCAGATGTTCTCTAAAGGCCTCAGAAGTTGGAAAAGAGTATGGCACAACTGCAAACCTACCAATAAATGAACATCCATCCATCCATCCATCTGATTATCCATGGTTGGGTCATGGAAGTAACAGGTCCAGGAGAAACCCAGACATCCCTCTCCCTAGTGACACTCTCCAGTTCCTCCTGGGGGTCCTGAGGCGTTCCCAGGCCAGAGAGGATACATAATCCCCCCCATTAAGTTCTGGACTTTCCCCAAGGTCTCTTTCCAGTACGACGTGCCCAAAAAATCTCGAAAGGGAGATGTTCAGGAGATATCCTAATCAGATGCCCAAACCACCTTAACTGGCTCCTTTGAGTGGGAAAGAGCAGTGGCTCTACTCTGAGCTCCCCCCGGATGACAGAGCTCCTCATCCTATCTTTAAGGCTGAACCCGGCCAGTCTCTAAAGGAAGCTAATTTCAGCCGCTTGTATCTGGGATCTGATTCTTTTGATCATGATCCAAACCTCATGACCATAGGTGAGGGCTGGAACATAGATGGACCAGTAAATCAAGAGTTTAGCATTTCGATTAAACTCTTTCTTTACCATGACCGATCAAAGCAACGCCCCTCGTTACTGCGGATGAGGCACTAATCTATCTCCCGCTCCATCCTACCATCAATCATGATGGTAGGATGGATACCATCCCAGATACTTGAACTCTTCCACGTGAGGCAGAGACTCATTCCCGACCCGGAGGGAGCGTTCCACTTGTTGCCAGTTGAGAGCCATGGCCTCTGACTTAGAGGAGCTGACTTTCATCCCAACCACTTCACAATTGACATGTCCCAGCACACGCTGAAGATCATGGCCTGAAGATGCCACATCATCTGCAAAAAGCAGAAACGAGACCCTGAGGTTCCCAAACCAGAGATACTCCTCTCTACGACTGCGCCTTGAGATTTTGTCCGTGAACACTACAAACAAGATCAGAGACAAAGGACAGCCCTGGCAGAGCCCAACTCACACCAAAACAAGCCACAAATGCGGACACAGCTCCTGCAGGGACTGGATAGCCCTCAAAAGCAGCCCAGGCACCCCATACTCTTGCAGCATCCCCCACAGAATGCCTCAGGAACACGGTTTTAAACTTTCTTCAGATTTACAAAACACATGTAAACTGGAAAGTCAAACTCCCATGACCCCCTTTACAATCCTGCAAGGGTGAAGATCTGGTCTACTGTTCCCTGACCGTAACGAAAGCCACACTGCTCCTCCTGGATCAGAGGTTCTACAATCAGTCGGAGCCTTCCTTCCAGCACCTGAGAGTAGACTTTTCCAGAGTGGTTGAGTAGTGTGATCCCCCAGTAGTTGGAACACCTTCTCCGGTCCCCCTTTTTAAAAATGGGAACCACCACCCTGGTTTTTTACTCCACAAGTGTTGTCCCAATACTCCATGCGACACTGAAGAGGCATGTCAACCATGAGAGCCCCACAACATCCAGAGCCTTCAGCAACTTAGAAGGAATCTCATCCACCCCTGGAACACTGCCACAGGGGAGCTTTTTAACTACCTCAGTGACCTCTGTCATGGTACTGGACCTTGTCTTCCCTTGAGTACCCAGACTCTGCCTCCTCAAAGGTGGACATGGCAGTTGGATTAAGAAATCCTGCAAGTACTCCTTTCACCGCTCAACAATATCCCTAGTCCAGGTTAGCAGTTTCCCACTCAGACCAAGCATGGCCTGAGAAGGGGCCCGTTTTCCCTTTCTGAGTCATCAAATGGTTTCACAGCACCTCCTTGAGGCCAACTGAAAGTTCTTCCCCATTGCCTCTTTGAATTCCTCCAATGCCCGAGTTTCTGCATTTGCAAGGACAGCCAAGCTCTAAAGGCCTCCTTCTTGGAGGTGTGGGTGGAAGGCGGACGTGTTTTTTCTCTCTGTCTCTTTCTCTGTCTCCTGAACCCCCACCCCTCTGCCCTGCTCTCTTTTCAGAGCCTCTCTTTGCATATTCTGGTGTAGATTCTCAGTCATCCAGGCCATGGTAAAAAATCAAAAAAGGTTAAAAAACAAAAAACAACTGGACTTCTATTCTGTAGTTGAAGACGTTTCGCTTCTCATCCGAGGAGCTTTCTCAATTCAGAAATAGAGAGTGTGGAGTTGAGCTTTTAAAGCTGAGATGTGATGTAAGCTGAATTGCTTGCAAATTGTTCTCACTCTCCTAACAATAAAGGCTTGTTAGGGTCCTTGTTTGTCTGACTCACTGATGGGCCCCTCTGGTCACATGAGTGCAGGTGTTGATTGGAGTGAAACTGACTGGGGATCAGGCCTAAAGCTCCATTGTATGTTTTTGAAAGCTTGATTCTGAGACCTCCTCCTCTGTTTAATGTTGATTTCTCTCTTTTGACATAGATGGCTTCCGTTGTTTGGTCTCTCCAATATAGAGGTCTGAATATTCTTCACTGCACTATGGCTCCAGGAGCACTATGAGTCCAGGAGCACTATGTATGCAGTTCAGTGCCCCGAAGAATGTTCAGACCTCTATATTGGAGAGACCTAACAACCTCTCCACAGACTCGTGGCTCAACACAGGACAGTCAGCTCTTCTGGACAGGACTCAGCTGTCCACCTACACCTCAAGGATAAGGGACACTCCTTTGAGGACCAAAATGTTCATATTTTGGACCGAGAAGACAGATGGTTCGAGAGGGGGGTAAAAGAAGCCTGACATATCGTCAAATTTGTTTGATGGGTTCAGCGATCTACACTTAGACTGTGATGTACAGGAGCAGAATCGCAAGTTGGATGCAATCCTGTTGCAGGACCGTAGGCTAAATGCGGTTCCTGGACTCAGGAATGAAATGGGATAAATCTTGGAGAAAGTTGCTCACTCAGAACAGGCGGAATAGACCTGGAATTTGGCTGTTTGGATTCGCCATTGAGAAGTACCAGCAAGACTTTCAAAGCAGACGGAAAACATAAGTCGGCCTGACCCAAAACAATTATTGTTATGTGAATCTGGGTCATCATATTATCAAAGATAATGGCCTCTGTGACGTGAATTATTGACTTCTCTACAAACACACACACACACACACACTCATAAAACACACCACAACGTCTTCCACCATCTCTACAAACACACACACACACACACACACTTTCCACCGTCTCTACCTCATCTCTGTCACCCCACCCACACTCCCTCTCTCTCTTCCTTCACAACCTTAGTTTAGTTATCTTAGCAATTCTTATGTTGGCTGTTAGCGGGCCTTTAGTACTATTAGTTAGCCTCTTGCTACCTTTAATTTAGCATTATTATGTTTATCCTAGCATTTTTTATGTTGGCTGTTTAGCGGGCCTTTGGTACTATTAGTTAGCCTCTCGGTACCTTTAGTTTAGCATTATCATGGTTCAGTTTATGTAAGCTTATTTAGCCTTCCTGTATATTTAGTTTAGTTTATCTTAGCTCATATTTTAGATATTGTTAGCTTGTTAGATTCCTGATTGTTGTTTAGTTCAGTTTTAACTTTATCATGATTTCATTTAGATTATCTTAGATACTATTTTGACTATCTTGGGTCATGTTTAAATATCTTTATTTTGATTATCTCATATTTCATTTAGATTATACATGATTGATGTTTTTTGTTCCTGTATTTCTATATTTGATTTTGATGTTTTTATCTGTATTTGATTCTGTACCTGATTGTTCTGTATTTGATTCTGTTGTTGTTTTTGTGTTGTAATGCACTTTGGATCGCCTTGCTGAAAAGTGCTATATAAATTTCACTTCACTTCACTTCTTCAATTTGACAGTCTCCATCACCATTGGTGTCCACTGGTGGATCCTCCATTTTCTGCCATGATAGGAACCAATGACCTCCTGAAAGTGGCATCTGCAATAGAGAACCTGAACATGACCCATTCGGATTCCATGTCCCTGATTTCCCCCAGGACAAGTGAAAATTTCCCCTGGAGGTGGGAGCTGAAGGTCTCACAGACATGAGCGTCTGCCAGATGTTTCCTGTTCACCAACACTACTTGTTTGGATTTACCAGGTCTGTCCAGGAGCCTCCCCCACCACCGGATCCAACTCAACACCAGGTGGTGATCAGTTGACAACTCTGCCCCTCTCTTTCCCTAAGTGTCCAAACAAAGGACCACAGGTCTGATGACAAGATTACAGAATCGATCTTCAACTTTTGGCCTAAGGTGGCCTGGTACCAAGTACACTTATGAACCATGCAATGCTCGAATATGGTGTTTGTTATGGACAGTCCATGCACAAAAGACCACTGCTCATGTTCAGGAAGGTCGTTCCTCCCAATCACCCAGTTCCATCATTGCTCACATGGGCATTGAAGTCACCCAGAAAAATGACAGAATCCCCAAACAGCACTTCTTCCATGACACCATCCAGAGATTCCAAGAAGGCTGGGTAATCTGAATTGCTGTTTGGAGCATAAGCAAAGACAACAGTCAGAACTTTCCCTTCTGCAACTCAGAGCCACAGAGAAGCAACACTCTTGTTCACCAGAGAAATTTCTAACACAAGGCGCTCAGCTGGGGGCTTGTGAGTTTTCCTACACCCCCCTGACACTTCTCTCCCTGGGCAACTCCAGAGTAGGAAAGAGTCCAGCCCCTCTCCAGGAGTTGGGTTCCAGAGCCCAAGCTGTGTGTAGAGGTGAGCCTAACTATATCCAGTTGGTATCACCCAACCTCACACACAAGTGCTGGTTCCTTACCCACCAGTGAGGTGACATTCCGTGTCCCTAGGGCTAATTTATGCCATCAGGAATCAACATGGTCAGTGACCCTCCCTTGCCTGCCGTCCAGCTTACATGGCACCCAACCTCAATGGTCCTTCTCACAGGTGGCGGGCCCACATGGATGTGACATCCTGTTTCTTTTTCTGGCTTAGTCCAGCTGAGCCCCAGGAGCTAAAGATCCATCCCAGGCTCCAGGGGGTTGCCCCAGTTTTCCTTTTCTGGGCAAGGTACTCTGATGCTGTTGGTGTTTGTCCATCATGACTATTCACCTAAACTGACAGGCTGGGCAAAGAGAACATTAACCTAAGAAGCAGTCAAAAAGACCATGATAAGTGTGACAAGCTTTGTAATAACACAGCAAACATGCAAAAGAAGCTACTCTGCTCAAATCAGGCCAGACTAACACTGCACACCACCCTGAAAGCACATCCCCACTGTGAAGCATGGTGGTCGTAGCACCATAATGTGGGGATACTTTTCTTCAGCGAGAACCTGGAAGCTGGTCAGAGTTGGGACAATAGATGGAGCTAAATACAGATTGATCCTGAAAGAAAACCTGTTAGAGGATGTAAAAGACTTGAGGCTAGGGCAGACATTCACCTTCCAGCAGGACAACTCATAACATCCAGCTAGAGCTACAAACTTCACTAAAAGGTCAGCCAGTTAAGATACATGGCTGCCCTTCCTGAGTCTGGTTCTGGTTTTGTTGGAGGTTTTTTCCTGGTAAAAGGGAACAATGTGCTGCTCAGTTTGAGAGATTGTGACAAAGGGAAGATTCAACACAACCTGCTGGCTACTTTAGATAGATAATTTTTACCAACTGGCATTTCATGATGTACTGATGTGAATGTAATGTATTATCATAGGAACTGAATTGACTATAACTGGATTTGTATCTGGATCTTAATTTGTTTTGTTTTTTCTATAGTGCCTTGTTGTGAAATGAACTGAAGTCAGCAGCTAACTGAGCAACTGCAATAAAAAAGTAACAATCAGAAACTCACGTCTGCAGTTGGGAAATCCCCAGTAGCCTGTGGCACACATGGAACAGTCTCGTCCAATCACATTTGGCCGACACTTGCACTGACCACCAAACTGCTCACAGGTGTTGCTTTCAGCCCCCACCTCATGACAGGAACAAGGCATGGCCCCATTGTTAAAAAATGCTGACAGAGAAACTGCAGAGCTGAGGCAGAATGGCGAGGCTGTTGATGGACTGTAAATATCACAGACAAATAAGACCAAAAAAGGAAAGCTGTTAAAGATATGTCTGAAAAATTGTGTTAAATGGAAACATGCAACTTCAAATACTGACTTGATATAAAAGCTGTTTTGACCACAGCTGCTGATGAAGTTGTACGACTTGTCTAGAGGTTCTTCATTCAGGTAGCTAGAGCTGTAGCTAGTCTCAGGAACCACCAGCACATAGTCCTGTTCAGACACACACAAGTTTAAATTACTTCATTTAGATTAAGGAGGGGACCAGAAAAAACACCATAGTTTTTTCTGGTCCCCTCATTAATCTAACCAACGATGGCACGTTTGGCTGCATATTGTCGTTCAACGTTGGCCGTTGATAAGGACAGATAAAAACTCCCAAAATACTGAAACACCTGCTTTACGTCCTCACACGGGATCAGGAAGATGCACGGAGGAAGAGAGTCAAAAAACAGCCAAGAGTTCATCTTAAAATCAAAACACATTTATTCACTTTCAGCGCTGAAAGGGAGACGTGAGAAAAAGACCCTTACCGAAGTTCAGAGCACTTAGCCTACGTCTCAATCTAACTTCCTGTTCGATGTACTTTTGTTACTCGAAAAGCAAATCATCAGTTTTTTTCCATGTCAATGTTTTTCCATTCTCCTCGTGGAAAGCCGCTTCCTGGATTTCATGATGTCATCTCATCACATGCTCTCTATGACCTGCTATTATCCTTTACATTGTTTCTGGGCTCTGAACTTCATGGCCTTACATTTTATATAACTTTTTTTATATAACTTTTATATAACATTTTATATAACTTCACACTGTCTAGGTCTTGTCCTGAAAACAACTTGGGCTATGTAGCTAATTAAAGGGCATTTTGGGGAAAACCTGGTCTGATGCAAAGAGATGGCATCCATGCCCCTTTAGATGGAGATGCTCTTACTTTTAGGAATTTGGCTGATTTTGTTAGTCCTCCAAATCACTGACAACACGGAGTCCAGTTCAGGAAGCAAAGATGTAGTCTTACACACCTCTCTGCTGCTTCTCCTCTATTACCCACCCAAACCCCCATTGAAACAGTGTCAGCCCCCCCAAAAAAAAATCCCGCTTGAGAAAAATAAATCATAAAAATTGTCTAAAAATAAATACTGTTACTTTAGCACAACAGAAAAATAAAACCATTAAATGCAGATTACTGAACATAAAATCTCTCTCATCTAAGTTTTTATTAGTTAATGATTTGATAACTGATAATCATATCGATTTATTTTGTCTAACAGAAACCTGGCTACAACAGGAGGATTTTGTTAGTGTAAATAAATTCACTCCTGCTAATTATCTAAACTTTCATGTTCCTAGAACAACAGGTCGAGGTGGAGGAGTAGCTGCTATTTTTTAGTCAGGATTACTGATTGATACTAAATCAGTTATTAGTTATAATTCTTTTGAGTCTTTGATACTCAGTCTTTCTTATCCAAAATGGAAATAAAAAACAAAACATTTTTATTTGTTGTTATATAACGTCCACTAGGCCTTTATTTTCAGTTTTTGTCTAAATTCTCAAACTTTTTATCCGATTTATAATTGAATACTGATAAAGTCATAGTAGTGGGGGATTTCAATATTCATGTAAATGTTGAAAGTGATTGCTTAAACATAGTATTTAATAATTTAACAGGGCCAATTGGTCTTACCCAAAATGTACACAAATCTATTCATTCACTTCATCATACTCTTAATCAGGTTTTGACATATAGCATAGGGAGTAACCCCTTAATAATACATCCTCACAATCATGTTCTGTCTGACCTATTTGTAATAACATTTGACTTTACACTGACTGATTACACAGCCTATTAGCGTAAATTTCATAGTAGATCTTTATCAGAGAATGCTGTAACCAAATTTAAAGAATATATTCCATTATTATTTTCCTTTGTCTTGCAGAATAATGCAACTAAGAACAGTAATTTAGATTATCTTGTTTATAACATTACAGCTTAAATGCAAACATTACTTGATAAAATTGTTCCCTTTGGAAAAGAAACTGATCATCAGAGGAAGCTGGCTCCTTGGTTTAAGTCAGAAATACGTATTTTAAAACAGGTATGTAGAAAGTTGGAAAGAAAATGGAGCTCCACTAACATGAAAAAATTTTATGTAACATGGAGAGATAAAAATGCCCTTCATAAAGCTATAACTTTATAGTCTTCATCTTTAAAAGAGGAGAATAAGAACAACCCCAGGTTTCTTCTTAGTATTGTAGACTAATGAAAAGTCCTCTCTGTTGAGCCATATATCCCTATAACTTGTAGTGGTAACTTCATGAGATTCTATATAAATAAAATTATTTCAATGAGAAAGAAAATTCACACCATTCATCCTATTATTGCCTCTGATCAAATGAAATAGCTTTAAGAAGTGTCACTAGAACCTAATTTGTGTTAGACTGCTCTTTTCCTCTCTCCGAATTGTCAAAGATTAACACTTCAACCAAACTATAAACATGTCTGCTAGATTCCAACCCAACCAGACTGTTGAAAGAAGTGCTTCCCTTAATTAGTATCCCCATTCCTGATCTGCTTAATTTGGCTCTAATGAAGGGTTTCCCCCAGAAATAAAAAAAACCTCTAAAAGAGATGTTATAATGTACTGTGCTTTGATCTTTTACTTTTTGTAGCACAGGCTGCATGTTGGCTCACTACATGTAACAACAAAATAAAGCATATCTAATGCTGAATTTAATAGCATAATTTTACTGTTAAACAAGGATAAATTAGCATGTGTCATATTAATATTTTCATTAAGTACAGAACACGCTTACGGTATTCAGTCTTGTAAAGCCACCCACTGAATTTCGGCTCAACTAACCATTTTTAGTTAAACCTACTCGTTCGATGTTTATTGCTGTGGCTCAGATGACGTGCTAACTTCATTGGCAACTGGAGGTTGGTCAGCCTCATTTAGCTGCAGCCTGGCTAACGTTAATGAGGTATTATCAGTGTCAATGCGCATCCCCTTGGTCGGGGGGCAAGTGAAAAAAAAATGGAGTCCAATGTCTTTTGACCCTTTCTCCGTGACATGTTGTATGTTGTAGTAGGTGTTACCATGTAAAGAGGTAGAGAAAGGTAGTGGTTTTGGGGGTGTGAGTGGAAAAAAACGTGTATAAAAAATGACGTATTTTACAGTAATCAAGCAGAGCTTAGCCTGGCGGTGGGGGCAGTAAAGCCTGGCAGCCCGCCAGGCTTATAATACACTGGGGGAAACCCTGCTAATGTATGTGTTAAGTCAAATCTGACTGCCCACCCATCTGGGATGTGTCCTACACAGAACCAAGCACTCCTACTCCTTTCCCAGTTGAATCTCAGTAGCTCAATCCACAAGTAATCCTGCTCACCTGTGTTTCACATTGTTTTCTCTTCAGACAAAGGACTTCATCTTAAAGCTTCTAGTAAATGAACTGGACTTATATAGCGCCTTCCTAGCCAGTCAGACCACTCAAAGCACTTTACAACACAATCTGCCCTCATTTACCCAAACAAACACAAATTCATACAGCACTCTAAAATGTGTCTACAAAGCTAACCTGAAAAATCATTCTATAGAGGCTAATCAGTGCTTTAAACTCCATTCATACACCAATGGGAACATGCATTGGAGGGTTTGGACCCATGTCATAACTGTTTGCAATTCTAGTAATACCATTGTTATTGCTTCAGCAAAAGGTAAAATGCAATAATGTTTTTGCCCATGTCTGTGCACTAGTGTGCACAGACACCAATGAATGGATTTTAATGGAACTTTTAGAAACTAATTGAATGTACATCTACAGGTGATTAACTTTCGGAGACAAACCACTTCAAGAT
Organism: Kryptolebias marmoratus; assembly: GCF_001649575.2. Classification (NCBI taxonomy): domain Eukaryota; kingdom Metazoa; phylum Chordata; class Actinopteri; order Cyprinodontiformes; family Rivulidae; genus Kryptolebias; species Kryptolebias marmoratus. Next base: position 3,455,827 of record NC_051437.1, on the reverse strand, counting down.
AGCCAGTACAGCCAACTGACCTTAGCAAACACATAAATGGCTAAACTCAGGCAATATCACATACATTGTGCTAAAGTTTGATGTAGTAGAAGCTTAAAGTCATTCACAACATACTCACAAGCATGACATCTCTGATTTTATATGAGACTGAAAAATAACATTATTTTCAAGGTCTAAACAAAACAGTTACCAATCGTCATTCATCACAAAAGTTAAAATTTGGTGTTGTAGTAGCTGAAAGTCATTACTCTGAGGGCTAAAACTTTTCAAGAACTCTCACAATATCACAAGACATTATGCAAAACAACATTTACAAGGTCTGACCAAAACAACTACAACTCCATCATTACTCTGGTATGAAAGGTGGCGGGCAAGATGCATTCGTTCAAAGCATGCTAGGGCTTCAATTTTTTTTTTTTGCTTATGCATCACTGTTGACAAAAATTGATAAAACCATGCACATGCACACCAGCAAGCTATTTCCCTTTATAAATCACACCTGCCTCCCGCCTCAGGTTCTTCCCTCCACATGCCCACATTCCCCCATAAATGGTCAATGCAAAGCACCTCATGAATGTGAAGGTGTATTTAAATGAGCCAGCTGATCAAGACATTTCATGGTTACCACTGGCAACTACGGAGAAAAGAGCAAAGAAACTAAATTTCACAGAGGCAGAAATTGATGTGATGGTGAGTGAGGTGGAGAACAGAAAAAAATATGTTTGGGAGCCACAGTAGTGGCGTTACATATAAAAGGAAATGTGAGTGGTAACACGTCGTTCCCACTGTTAATTCAGATAGGAGCGTTGCCGAGATGAAGGAAAAGTGGTCAGATTTTAGGGTGGAGGCAAAAAAGTGACTAACCAGCCACTGCCAGAGCATGTCAGCCACAGGTGGGGGTAAGGGCGTACCCTTTGGAAAGAGGGTTAGAAGGCAGCGCCTGAGGAGGTAGCCACTGTCCCTTTGTGTGTTAATCTGTGGTACACATCACCCTGGTGATCATTCAGGGAGAGGAATGTGATGGGGAGAAAACTTTGAAAGGTTGCGTGAACTTTTATTTAAGACTGAAGTTGACTTAAAGCATAAATAATACTGCTGTTTTGAAAGTTTATGATAAAATCGAGCTAAGATTAAAGTTTGATTATGGAGAAAAATTAAATACCTGAGAGGAATCATGATGCAGTGTGGCTTTAATTCCTCATTTCACCATCTGTGTCGCCAGTTTCCCCTGTCTCCAAAACAAGCGTATATGCTACGCCTGGCTCAGAGTTTGTGTGAGGGACCGTACATTTTCCCGTCAAGTATGTGTTTTATACATTACAACCTCTGCGTGGAAAGTGACGTATGCAAGTTTCAGGCCCCGTTTTGTGCGCACGCCAGTTTTATAAGTGAGACCCCAGAGATTTTTGTCCTTGATTCCAATCTGAGTCATTTCAATCAGAATATCTACTGATAGATACAACCAGTCTGATTTCAGTTCCCATGACATCCAGCTACAAATGACACATGACACGTACAATCAAGAAGTAAGTCCTTCCAGGAACATAATACCTACCAGCCACAGTATTTTGTCAGCAGGTATCTGTACGGTAAAGAAGATGTTGTGGTGTGTCACATCCAGAATGATCTGATTCTCTGAGACCAGCAAGTTACGGCAGCCATAAGCATGAGGACAGAAGGAGGCGTTGGTGATGCCTGAAACACAGTGTTCATTATTTAATGTGTAAACTTTCCATCTGAGTCTTTTTCACTTTTCATTCATTCATTTTTTGTTATTGTGTGATTGCTGATTCACCATTAACACTATTGTTTAACGTTTTTTTGGGTTTTTTTTTTTTTGCATGCTTTTTGCAACCTAACAACTTTAGAATATTTAAGCCAAAACATTCAGCTCATTCTGGAGATGAGTGCTATGACTTTTGGTTTATTATTTTTATACTTTTCAAATCATTTACCTTTATCTAAAATAAAATTCCCCATAGAAATACACTGAGATCTCTTCACTTCATTTACTAGTGTGCATGAAATGTAAACTCTTGAGATTCTGTTTCTTTTTAAATCTGAATGAAATGCACACTATTGAGATCCTGTTTATTATTAATATTCCTCTTCCTTTCCTTCCTTCCTATGCCACTATAGATTCTGCAATATAGTTTTTGCACAGAGACTGTTTGCTTGACATGTACTTCTGACATTTTCTTCCTCCTCCTGACAAGACTGTCTCCCTCCTCTCTCTTTGCCCCCTAACAAGCCAGTTTGTTAATGCTAACAATGAATCTTCTTCATACAACAAAGTCTATTATGGAGTTCCTCAGGGTTCAGTGCTTGGACGTATACTCTTTACCTTATATATGCTTCCATTAGGTACAGTTATTGGACAGCATGACATATATTGTCATTGTTGATGAATCCAATCAATTACTTAGATTACAAGCATGTCTTAAATACATAAAAACCTGGATGTCTCCTAATTTCCTGGTCTTTGGACTTGAGTATCTCAGGAACAAACTTTACAGCCTTTCACTTCCTCTGGATGGCATTAATTTGGCCTCCAGTTCTAATGTAAAGAGCCTTGGTGTTATTTTTGATCAGAATCTTTTAACTCCCACATTAAAAATGTTACCAGGATTGCTTTCCTCCACCTATGTAACATCACTAAAATTAGAAATATCTTGTCTCAAAATGATGCAGAAAAAGTGGTCCATGCATTTATCACATCAAAGATGGATTATTGTTATTCTTTATTATCTGGGTATCCAAAAACTCTTTAAAACATCTACAATTGATCCAAAATGCTGCTGCCAGAGTTCTAATATGAGTTTGAAGGCAAAAACATATTTCTCCATTTTTAGCTTCTGTCCATTGGCTCCCTGTCAAATTCAGAATAGAATTTAAGATCCTACTTCTAACATACAAAACTGTCAATGGCCAAGCTCCATCTTATAATAGGATATTATTGTGTCATATTTTCCTAACAGCACTTTGCTCTCAGACTGCAGGTTAACTTGTGGTTCCTAGAGTTTCTAAAAGTGAATTGGGAGGCAGAGCTTTCAGCTATCAAGCTCCTCTCTTGTGGAACCAACTTCCAGTTTCTGTTCATAAGGCTGACACCCTGTTTACTTTTAGACAAGGCTTAAGACTTTCCTTTTGTATAAATCCTATAGTTAGGGTTGGCTTGGATTTCCTGAGCTGTCCCTTAGTTATGCTGCTATAGGCTTAAACTGCTGGAGGACAAATTGACCACATTTCCTCATTCTGCTGCTGTCTTTACTTGCTCTACTGTAATTATTTCTATCATTAATGTGTATTTTTCTTTGTCTTTCTTCCAAAAGAAAATACACAGATCAGTGTATCAGTTATTTTGTGTTTGTCTGTGTCTCTTTCCTGTCCTCTCTAACCCCAGCCAGTCGAATCAGATGGCTGCTTGTCCTGAGCCTGGTTCTGTTGGAGGTTTCTTCCTGTTAAAAGGGAGTGTTACATTTTCATTGTTGTCAGTGTGCTTGCTCAGGATGAGGGACTGTGATGAAGTGATGACTTTCTAGAGATACTGAGCTGAAATTATGTGCGATAGTAGCTGTGAGTGATCTCTAAGGCATAGTGTGACTGCTAAAAGATCCTTCAGTTTTTGTTTTTTTTGTTTGAAACTTTGCTATAGACTGTTGGGAATATTGTTTGTTAGTCATTCCGATACAAGATGGCTGCCATAGCTATCGTAGAAAACACAAATTTGGCTATATATGAGTCATTTCTTTTGATATTTAATTTAATCTGGTGTGATGGCTAAGAGATCCTTCTGTTTTTTTGTTTGAAATGTTGCTAAAAACTACTGAAGATGATGTCTGTTAGCAAAGTTTCTCATGAACCACTGAACAGATTTTAGTAAAACTCTTAGAAAGTAATCAATCTATGTACCTCTACAGTTGAGTAACCTATGAAGTCATTATGATTTAAGATGAGAAAAAAAAAATCATGCACCAACTGGCAGGCCCCTTCAAAATTTATCCAGGAATTTTTCTAGTAAAAATCTGCACTCCCTGAGGCTTGTGTAAAACCAACCCTGCCAGATCCGTCCTCCGTTGATGTAGATTTGCACAGGATAAGTGGGATGAAGAGGTTGATGATAATGGAGGATGAAGACGTAGCGCCCAAGAGACTGGACACGAGCTGAGTACACTGCAGCATTCTGGGTAGAGAGAAGGTTACAGAGAGCTTTTAACTTTGAGTTTTGTAATAAATTTTTAAAAATTTTAGTTCGCTTCACAGAAGAAGTAACTCTCCTGTCCATCAACATCAGGAACATCTACCTGCAGCGAGTCTAGTCGGATGTGGTGGATGTTGTCTGCTCCAAATGGAGGTCTGACTCCTCCCATCCAGACGGGCTCCTCATTCTGATGGACAGACAGAGGTGGAGCTGCTGCAGGAAATGCCTGGATGAGCTCCTCCTGTGTTGAAGAGCTCTGGCCCTCCTTCAGGACTAGAGAGTTTGTGGGAATCTGGAAGCGTGACGGGATACACAAGGAACTAAAGCAGAACACACGAGACAAGGGTTAATATTGTTCCATATCTTTAATAAAACATCTGTTACTTTATATCATTAAATTTAAAATCATAATAATATTATCAGCAAGAATAAAGACAGGTAATCCATTACCTGTCAGGAGAAAACAGTCCGTGAGTGCTGATGCAGTGGACTTTAGGTTCAACATACTCCATGCTGAATAGGTTTTTAGGCACCAGGTAGACTTTGTTCTAAAAAATAAATAAATAAATAAACCGTACATATAAAAATCAACAACAACAACAACAACAAAAAATACTAATTACTCTGCACTCACAACAATTATAGGTGTGGCAATCCTTGAAGGAATGCATGTTGCCACTGCCTTTCATGGCAAAATCTTAGACTAAGATTATCTCATGTTGAGATCTAAGATAGATAGAGCTGTTTGGGTGAAACCTTGAAAATCATGCCAGATTTCAGATTACGTGTTTTGGATAACTCCCAGCTACTACAACTAGAAATCCTAGCTCAATGTCTATAAAACTGACTGAGTTTTAGTCAATTTTTTTGTTAGTGATAGTTGATTGGCTGTGTCAACCATCTTGAACCCAGTTGACTTCAAAAATTATTCAGATGTAGATGTACAGCTAGTTATTACTTTGAGAGCATTTCATAAAAATCTGTTCAGTGGTTACAGCTGTCACCTCCCAGCGAGAAGGTTGCAGGATTGCCTACTAGCCTGAGGCCTTTCTGGGTGGAGTTTGCATGTTCGCCATGTGCACATGTAGGTTTACGCCGGGTACTCCAGTTACTTCCCACAGACCAAAAATATGAATGTTAGGTTAATTGGTAACATGAAATTGTCCCTAAGTGTGAATGGTTGTTTGTTTTTGTTGTCTGATTTTGCATCACTCAGACTTAAACCCTTGAGTTATTAAAAGGACTGCTCAGTTTGATCATGTGACACGTGTGTGACTCTCACCAGGAAGAAGCTGGCCCGGTCAGATGTGAGCTGCACCTGTGTGTCAACAGGAAGGGAGAAGACTGCCACTCTATTTTGTTCATCCACAGCTACGACTCGACACAGGAAGCTGCACCAACACACACACAAACTGATTAGAAACTGTCAGGGACCAGACCATCTTAGTAAACTGGGAACTAGCACAGATATAAACAGAAAATAAAAACTTTTTTCAGGTTTGTGTTTTTGTCAACTACACATCATCACATCTGTATAACTCCTATCAGTTTTTTTAATGAATACATGTTAAATTATGTCAGCATTAAGGAAAGAATATTTATACAGTGCCTTGAAAAGATGTTTGCCTCCCTTGAACCTTTCTACATTTTGTCATGTTCTAACCACAAACTTCAATGTATTTTACTGGAATTTTATGTGACAGACCAACACAAAATAGAGATTAACTGTGAAGTGCAAGTAAAATGATACACGTAATTTTTATTACAGATTAACATGTGAAAAGTGTGGTGCATATTTGTATTCAGAGTAAGCCCAGTCAGTTCATACAGGAATGTGTGGTGAAGCCTCAGCAAGAAAAAAAAATTGCCCCACAAAATAGTTGCTCCTAATAAATAATGTAAATTACCTAACTATTTAGCTTGCTATGTACTGTTTTGTTCTGTGTTTATTTCAATTATTTTTAAATAAAATTTAAAATGGTTTTGGGTGATTCATTCTCAGTTTTATACTTATTTACAGTTATGGGGAGGTGCAGGTCAACAACTGCATTTGTCAGTAGATTTATTATATTGTTCTGTTGGCAGTGATCAGAACTGCAGGCAGCTCCAATAAAGTTTCACTAGGACAGAAATAAGTCTGCCCCATGAACAAATTCTGCTGGTTTTAGTTCATTGATGCATCTATTACTCACATTATCTTATTTAATGCAGGAAAAGGGAGCAGCAAAACCTGCTGTGTCCAACAGTGGAGATTTTCTGTTTAAAAATCCATTTGTGGGACTAAAATTAGAAGATAAATTATCAGTCAGCAGCTTGGAGCAGACAGACTGGACACAAAGAGCACAGAAAACTGAAGACAGGGGAGGGGAGATATACATTGGGACATTTTCTCCAACATGGTAGGCCTATTTTCTGTCTGTCTACACTTAAGATAAGATAAACCTGTGGGTAATCTAATACATTGTATGGCTTCTGAATGTAATGGTTGAAGCTTTAAAGCAAAAGAGGTGAATATATATATATGCACCACCACTTTTTCAGTTTTACAGGTTTCAGAGTTATTTCACAGAAGTCCCCACCGTAATTTAATTTATAATCTGTAGTATTATTGTATAATTATTACTTCAAATCAAATGAACAATCCAATCCAGAAAGCTGTGTACATGTCTGTCTGTTTTATTTCACGCAGTTAAAACTAAAAATACTCCCGTTTCGGGAGGGGGTGGAGATGGATGCGGGAGAAATCTGCTTCTCTGATTTAATTAACAGGTGAGAACACTCTGTTTTCAAGAGACACAACCTCGACCTGCGAGAGTGAGATAAAAGGTGACAACTTTGTGCACAAAAACAGAACAAAATAAATATTAAAAAGTAAATATCTTGTCTTTTTCAACAGAAAATGCATCATAAATTGTAAAATTTACATGGTTAGTTATTCAGGAAAAAAATGTCCACCCTACTAATATTTATGCTCAGGACATGCTATTGCCCCTGAGTCAATACTGTGTAAAACCACCTTTTACTGAAATTACAGCTTCAGGTGTTTTGGGGTTTGTCTTTGCCAATATTGTATATCTAAAGACAAAAGCTTTTACCCATTCTTCTTAGTAAAACAGCTGGAGCTCAGTCAGATAGGATGGACAGCATCCAAGGAAGAAGTGAAATTAATTGCAATATTTTTTTTGTTGCAGTGCTTTAAAAAAGTGTTCACCCCCCTTGAACACTTCCACATTTTCTTATGTTCCAACCACAAACTTTTACTGGCCTTTTATGCAACAAACCAACACAATGTAGATCTTGCCTGTGAAATGGAAGGAAAATAAAATTTGTGGGTTTTTTTTGTTTGTTCTGTTTTGGGTTTTTTTTAGACAAAAAACATCCGAAAAGTGTGGTGTGGATTTGTTTTCAGACCCCCTGAATCTATACTTTGTAGAATCACCTTTGGCTGAAGTTCCATAATCTTTGGGGGGTTGTCTTATCAGTTTCGTACATCTAGAGACTGAAATTTTTGCTTATCTTTTTTGTAAAACAGCTTCAGCTCAGTCAGATTGGATGGAGAATGTCTGAGAACAGAAGTTTTCAAGATTTGCGACATACTCAGTCGGATTTCGGTTCATGTCTTTGCAGTTGTACCATATTCTCTCCAGTTTTTAGATGACGATTGAACAGTGGCTCTGTTCAAAGCTTGGAATATTATTTTCTAACCTAAATTTGCAGCAACCTTATCCCTGATCTGTCTACTGTGTTCCTTGGTTGTTGTGATGCTATTTGATCATTAATGTTCTGTAACAAACTTCTGAGACCTTCAGAGAACAGCTGGATTAATACTGAGATTAAATTGCACGCAGACAGACTCTATTACTTCTGAAGGAAGTTGGCTGCTCTGGATTTTAGTTCAGGGAATCAGAGTAAAGGGGATGAATACTAATCAGACCCTCCAGAATTTTGCAATGTTGCGATTGCAACTATTAACGCAAAATCAAGCAAACCCCACAAAATCACAACTTTTTGCAACTTTGTCCAAAACACCGCAACTTTCACCAAAATAACCCCAAATAACTCACGAAGAAGAGATGTGACGTCACATCCTGTTAACATCAGAATGCCGGGAGCATGCAGGAGCAGCGACTGAAGCCAAAATGTGCGCTAATGCTTCACATTTGCCCACAAAGATTTCAGCAAAACACCGCAGTGAAGTTAGTTTTAAGTTGGATATTATGGGGTTCCATTAGGGCCAAAAATATGTTTATGTGTCTATGTAAGGTGTGTATGTAGCATGCTATGTATATGTTAAGTGATATGTAAGGTGTATATGTTAGATATATATATATATATGTATATATATATGTATATGATATATACATATATATATATAGATATAGATATAGATATATATATAGATATAGATATATATATGTATATGTTAAGGGACATAATGATATGTGCGGAACATAGACACAACGCAGCATATAGGCATGTTACAATACATACACACTTAACATATCACCTTACATATCACCTTACATATACATAGCATGCTACATACACGCCTTACATAGACACAAACATTGTTTTGGCACTAATGGAACCCCATAGAATATTAGATATTCATGCTCCGCGGAGTTAGCGGCGTCTAGCTCACGGCTAACCCGAATGTTGGGCAGCCGTTCCCTAAGTGAACCACCGCACGTGAGAGACGGGGCCGGCAGAGAACGGCTAGCCAACATCAGCGTTCCTGTTTCGGGTCAGCTGTGAGCTAGACGCCGCTAACTCCGCGGAGCGCGAATATCCAACATCCAACTTAAAACTAACTTCACTGCGGTCGCAAACCAGTTTCCTACCCAGCTGCACAAGAGTGGGGGGAAGCTGTTTTGCACGTCCTGCAGTGTAATCATCAAACATGAACGCATCGACAAACACTTTGTGTCTGCAAAATGTGAGGAGAGCTGCAGATGAGGGACAATCCAGAAATGGTCATGAATGTCAGTTTATAAGCTATCAAAATTCTCAAATAAAGCACCTTTTGATAATGTCAATGTTTGTTGGCAATTATCTTACAAAACTAGTAAGTATTTTTGGTTTATATATTAAAACTTAGGTTTTTTTTTATTGATTTTAGTAAAAAAAAATGCAACTTTTCATCGCAACTTTTAGGAAAATGCCCCGCGAAATCAGGCATTTTAGCCCGCAACATTTACAAAAAATGCCCGCAAAATCCTGGAGGGACTGATGAATGTCAGTTTATAAGCTATCAAAGTTCTCAAATAAAGCACCTTTTGATAATGTCAATGTTTGTTGGCAATTATCTTACAAAACTATGAAGTATTTTTGGTCTATATATTAAAATTTATGGTTTTTTATTGATTTTAGTTTTTAAAAAAATCGCAACTTTTAGGAAAATGCCCCGCGAAATCAGGCATTTTAGCCCGCAACAATCACAAAAAATGCCCGCGAAATCCTGGAGGGACTAACTAATGAATATCACACTTCTTAGATTTTTTTTTTTGTGCTGAAAACTACATATCAGTTTCCTTCCACCTAACAGTTAAGGTCTACTTTGTGTTGGACTGTCACATAAAATCCCAGCACAATATTTGTGGTTGGAAAGTGACAAAATATGGGAAAGTTCAAGCAGGATGAAGACATTTTTTATGGTACTGACGATACATATATAAAGGCAAAACATATAATTGTCTTCAAGATCTTTGTTACAAATTGAAATCTTGTGAAACCTACTGTTTTTTTACCGTAGGTTTTACTGGGATCTAATTGTTAATCATATTACATTAGGATCATTGTAACCAGAGAAAGGATGACAAATGACAAGTTGTACATTATTCAAGTCAACTGTAAAGAATGAAAGATGTGTGCGATCATCTGGAAGTAAACGTTGCAATTTTCCAGGTGTGTACCTGTATTTGCAGTGCAGAAGGGTGACGTGGTGCTTATGTGTACGTGTAGCTGGTGTGTTGACCACAACAGACAGAGACTGTGGTAATTCTTCTTCGCTGCAGTATTCCACTATTAGAACGTAATCACCTGGAGACGCAATGCGCCCTCCAAGGTCAACGCTGATCTGAAATAAAAAGAAAATCAGATGTTTTTCTGTACTTTTTAGCTATTTGCTTTTTACACTATAAAAACTGTCATACATCAAAGCCGCTGCAGACAGCCATTGTGGGATGGCGTGGGGTGACCTTCTCAGTTGGGCAGGGCCGTGGTAGGTGGTTGTTGTTACGGCAACTGGCATCATTTCCGGAGATGAAAGGGAAGGAGTCCAGAGACAGATACTGGTACAGCAGACAGCTGGACAAGGAAAGATAAACCAGTAAACAAAGGCAAATAGGCCAAAAGAGACAAACAAACAAAAAAAAAAAATTCTATTAAAAAAGGCTGGATTCACCTCAATAAGCACCAGAAATATGGTGGCTGCTTAGATTACAAAGTTAACTTTGAGCTACACTTATAAATAAATTACAGATAAATTAAAATAACAAGAAAAATAAAGACAAACACACAAAAAACAAACAAACAGACAAATAAATATAAACTGATAAATAGAGACAAATAAATAAAGACAAATTAAAAACAAATAGACAAATAAAAACAAATATAGGCAAATCAAAACATGGTTCTTTTGACCTGTTTATTGTGTCCTTGCAAAGAGAAAAAAGATGTATTGTCTTTGTTTATGATGAAAATTGTTTTCATTTTAAGAGAAAAGGAAAAAAAATATATTTTATTAGTGGAAATGTGTGTTTTTGTGTTCTTTTTTATAGTAGGTTTAGTGAAAGTCTATTGTAACTCGGTTATGGGCTCTTTAAATATGAAAATATAGCCTTTAGTCAAAAAACTGTTTGTGTAGGCAGGAAATGCTTCACCTCTGCAGGTGAGTGTTTTTGGTTATGTGTTGTCATGAGGTGTGTTTTGTCTGGAGGAACCAGGACCAACAACACAAAAGAGGATTTTTTCTGTAGCATTAACAAAATATTTTATGAAAACTAGATAGGTTTTAATTAAATGCTCAGAAAGTAATCACTAAATGTACATTTACAACTGATTAACTTTTGGAGACAACCCAATTCAATATGGCTGCCACAGCTAAACAACACCAAAATGGCTAAAACTCAATAAATTTTACAGATATGATGTGGTAGTAGCTGAGAGTCATTCAAAATGCATCTGCCTTCTTCTATGGAGTGGTCTGCTGAGGGGGGCTGGATGTACTGAAAGGGACAGGAACGGGATCGACAAAGTAGTACGAAGGTCAAGTTCTGTACTGGGGTGTCCTCTGGATGTAGTGATGGGTGAGAGGAGGATGCTAGCTAAGCTGACAGCAATTACTGACAACCCCCGCCACCCTCTGCATGAAACTGTGGGAAGGATGAGCAGCTCCTTCAGCCAGAGATTCAAACATCCTCGCTGCAGGATGGAGCACTTCCGTAGATCATTCATCCCAACCACAGTTAGGCTGTATAACACAACATGATGTTATGAGTCACTTGGACATCTCACCTCCTCTGCCATCACTTTGCGAACACCCTCCATAAACATTTCATTTATTTACTGTACTGTTATCTGTATATATAGTGTTCATTGATGTATATGTGTGTGGATGTATATTTGGTTAATGTATATGTGGGTATATATATATATATATATATAAATTCCCTTCTCACCCTCCGCGGGTGGTCTTTGTTTCATCCTCTGAGCTCAGGTCCTCTACCAGAGGCCTGGGAGCTTGAGGGTTCTGCGCAGTATCTTGGCTGTGCCTAGACCTGCACATTTCTGGACTGAGATGTCTGATGTTGTTCCTGGGATCTGTTGTAGCCACTGCTCCAGTTTGGGGGTGACTGCCCCGAGGGCCCCGATGACCACAGGCACCACTGTGGTCTTTACCTTCCAGGCCTTTTCCAGTTCCTCTCTG
>NC_051437.1:3424836-3435214 GCF_001649575.2 Kryptolebias marmoratus | reverse complement strand
GGCGACTGTGTGGTCTACAAGGAGTTGGTGTTTGGCTCCTCTGCTATTTATGTCAATGCCCTTCTGTGCTGTGCTCATGTATTTTTCCATGTGCCTACTTATTTTGGCTGCTATGATGCCTGACATGAGCTTCCATGTTGTAGAGAGACAGGTTATTGGCCGATAGTTGGATGGGACTGAACTCTTTGAGGGATCCTTCTGGATCAGGATTGTGCGCCCTTCAGTTAACCATTCAGGGTGGGTCCCATTTTTCAAAAAAAAAAAAAAAAAAAAAAAAATATATATATATATATATATATATATATATATATACTTATGTGTATATGATGAACATAGTGTTTTCTTTTTCATATCGACCTTTCTGTATTGAGCTGCAGTAACGTGCAAATTTTATCTTATCTTATCTTAAAACAAGTACTTCAAGTAAGAACTCATCATGCAACATCTGTTTCATGTTCACTTTGCCATTTATTACTGAAGTCAACTCTACCTGTCTGTTAGCAAAATCTCTCAAGAACCAGTTGATATATTTTAAATTCCCAGAAACTAATCATTGTGTGTACATCTGCAACTGATTAACTGTAGGAGCCTAGCAAAGCCAACTTTATTTATAAGCACTTTTAAAAGAGCAAAATGACCAAAGTGCTGAATAGACATCATATAAAAACATCAACATAAAACAAGCAAATACTTAAAAGACATTATAGACAACTTGACAAATAAAATGACCTTCCTCATTCTGGGTCAAAAACCAATGAAAAGAGATTGGTTTTCAAAGCAGTTTTAAAAAAAGACAGTGAAGAGGCCTGTCTAATATGTATTGACAGTAAGTTCCAAAGCCTTGGACCCCCACTGCGTTGATCACCGCAATTTAAGCTGGCCACTACAGCTAACTGACATTAGACAACACAAAAATTACCAATTCAGTCAATTTTACAGATAATGGATGGACATTTGGTGTTGTAAGTCTCATTCTGAGGACTAACACTTATCAAGTGATATAACCAGGGGTGGAAATTAAAAATTTTGTCCACCAGCCACTCAAATATTTTACCAGCCACTATTTTTTGTTGTGACAAAAAGTTATTTCATATGATGATGATGATCGAGGTGGGTGGAAGCAGTTGTGGTGCCCTACAATCTGAACAACACCTCTTTCTGGACACTGCATGGAAATAACTAGATTTTTCTTATTTTATTTTAAACCATTAAAAGATGCATATCTGTGCATAAAAAATTCAGACAAGTGAAATTTATTTCTGTGGAGTGTTTTTGAAGAATTTTTTNCTAGATTTTTCTTATTTTATTTTAAACCATTAAAAGATGCAGATCTGTACATAAAAAATTCAGACAAGTGAAATTTATTTCTGTGGAGTGTTTTTAAAGTATTGTTTTGCGCTTTTGTAAGTTTTTGTATGTAAGTTGTAATGTTTTTCAGACACTTGCTGCTTTTAATGCATAGATCTATTTGTGCTACCTGCTTATATTTAACAGGTAGGATATTCTGTTGAAGGAAGTGATTTTTGTGGCTTTAGAAAGGTTTTCGTCGTGGATATAAATTGTTCCAATGCTATGCTAAGCATAACTCCTAAGCTTCCACTTCGGTATCCGATGATATTTAACATTAACACAAACCGCTATAGTTTTCAGTTTGTAAACGTGACGGTAGCAGTTTTTGACAGGTAGCACCGACCGTTAGACATAGCTGTTTAGCCGTGCTACGGTAGGAAAATCTGACGAGGAAGCAAAGATCGTCAGAACACCGGCTGTAGGCGCGAACGCACACTGACCGACGTCATGACGTCATTGATTTAGTTAAAAAAAACGTTTAACTTTCAGTTCTTCCCTCGACTACTCTTGAAAAACATTTTTGTTGTCTGCCACCCGCTTAACTCCCGAAAAGTTCCGCCACATTGCTAATGCTACTTCTCAAACAGTTTCTTCTTCTTCTTGATATTTATTGGTGGTTGGTAAACAACAGAAGGAATCAATACCGCCACCAACTGGTAAAGAGTGTCTGCTAAACTTTTCTCCTTCTTGCATTTAGTAGCAACTCGAGCACATTGCTGCCCCCTATATGTCAAGAGGACAAATAACACATTTTCTGTTCAAATTGCCAACCCGCCACAGTGGCATGTGTGTTGATCTAATTCACACACCACTTCAAACATTTACCCACATTTGGCCAGTGGCGGGTGCTAATTTCCACCCCTGGATATAACGCATAATGTTAGAATTGACCCAAACAGCTACAACTTCATCATTTTTCATCATAAGTTCCCTGTAATATTTTATTTGATCCTATATGATTTGACATGAGCTTGATTTTGTATTGAAATAGTTTTGTGTTGGGGGGGGGGGCAATTCGAAATTTCTGTATGCAATGTCTAGGCAGAATTTCTTCTACACAAGGTATTTAGCATGCCAGAATCCCAAGACCATTAAAACCAAAGATGAAACAAAGGAGAATGTAAGCCCAGACAGATGGTTTTATCAACCAATCAAATTAGGAGTTGTAGCCAATGGGTGTTTTCCTTAGACTTACTAAGGCTGTAAGTTGCAAAATCTCAAACAAGGGTCCTGAGATGATGTTCATGAATCGAAATTAATTAAAAAATGATTTCTAATTACATATATTTGAGAGATAAAAACTGGTCATAACTGAATAAAACTGTATCATGGTTTGCTGCTTGTGTTGTTATTATTTCCCTATTTATTTATGTTAGAAATGTTTATATGCTTCAGCCAACAATAGTTGGGATCACAAGTCTCCTTAACTGTTAGTTTGTAGGTCGAAAGCTAAAAAATTTGGAACCATTCATCGAGAACATATGCTGGCTAATTTGGCTATTCACATTATTGCTGATCTGCTATCCTCAGCTACACTGAAAATGGTGAAAAGAATTATCTGTAGGTTTTTGAAGACAGTAAAAAGATGGACATTTGGTGCTTTTTCAACCCTTGATTAGCTAGCTGCTTATTGGTAACTGGGATAGATGCACTCGACTCAGTATGGTAGAATTGTAAAGGCTTTCAGAACCAGTGATTGATTTTTACTAACTTAATAGTTAATTTAATCATAGTGAAAAATGGAAACATAATTACTTCTGGGTGTTGTGTGAAACAGAGCTGTAGGTGCAGGGATCGGTGACTCTCATTTGCAGGAGTGGAGCTTCATAGTATGCACTGGGCAGCAAAACCAGGTAGTCCTGAAAGAAAATAGTGTTTTTAGTATTTTAACAAACATCATAAATTTGAAACTTAATTTTAGATGTTAGTACTTTTTTGTAAAATACAGTCTCTGGCAGGTTTATTAAGTCCATCTGTTCAATGGCTTGTTAACACAAGTAGCTAATCACATGTAAACAACTCAATGCATTTAGATGTCTGGACCACTATCCTGCATGTTTTAGTTGCTACCCTGTTTTGATGCACTTGATTTGAATGACTGAGTGATTAACAGGCTTCTAGAGACCTTGAAGACTTGTTGAACGACAGAGAAACAATGAAAACATGCAGGACAGTGTTCCTCAAGGACCAGGGTTGAAAAACATTGGTCTAGACATGGTGAAGATGACTTGATGAAGTTCAAACCAGGCATCAGAATGGGGAAGAAAGGGGATTTAAGTGACTTTGAATGTGGCATGGTTGTTGATCTGAGTACTTCAGAAACAGCTGATCCACTATGACTTACACACACAATCATCTCTAGGGTATACAGAAAATGATCCAAAATAGAGAAACTATCCAGTATGCAGCAGTTGTGTGAATGAAAGTGCCATGTTAATGTCAGAGGTCAGATGAGAATGGGCAAAGTGGTTGGAGATCATAGAAAGGCAATAGTAGCTCAAATAACTGCTTGTTACAAGCAAAGGTCTGCAGAATACCATCTCTAAACATACAACATGTAAAACTTCAAAGCAAAGGATACTCAAAATGTGCAGCAATCATTTCTTGAGAGAGAGAAACTAGCTGGCCTTGTTGTAAGTTTCTGATTCCGTTCAGCATGATTCTGTTCATTTATATCTTAAAGGGGACCTATTATCCTTCCTTGAACAAGTTAGGATAGCTCTGTGGGCGATACAAAACATGTTCATTAAATTTATTACACAAAATCATTCTCAAATATTGAGATTTCACCTGATTAGTTCTGCCTGTTTTGAGTTCATTTCAGAATGGGAGGTTTTAGGGTTTTAGCTTTCCAGTTCTACCATACTTTTTAGCGGTTCACTATTATGCAAATAAGCTGCTGTTGGCCACACCATGACACCCCACTAACTACAAAACATAAATACTCACTGAAGGATTAAACAATGCTGATCTGACCCACATTTATATCATTATTAATCCAAACTCTTGATGATTCTGATTTTGGGACAGGGGCACTTAGCGGTTCCGACCTGACATTTGTCACGTAGGAGAGCGGCAGTCAGCGGTCTGAAACCCGAAAAGTGTCACTATGTTATCCATTATAGTAACTCACCCTCCAGACTCCTGGTATACCTATGATCTTCTAATTTGGTCTCAGTCACACATTTAATTTATGATAGGTGTTCTTTTATTTTTTGTTTAACAAATTAAAATTTTGTATTGCAGCTAATTAAGAAGACACATCACCTGTCTGCAATTAGGAGTTTAATCTGTATGTGTAGAAAACAATAGGTATGTGGTGTGAATCCTACCAGAAAGATTCCTTCAGCCTCTATGACCACAATCCATGTTCCTGGGTTCAGAACAAAAGGCTCCACAAAGTTGTTCTGGGGAACATTGACAAAGGTTGGTTGTGTACTGGGAGCAAAGATGATTTGTTTGGACTGTTCAGAACCTGAAAAATAAACATTAGAAATGCCAGACATTAAAACTTAGGACACGCTAGATGCTGAAATTTAAAAATAATAAAAGGCTTTGCATTCCATAAAGGAATGCATATCTTCCACAGCATTTCATGCCAGAGCTTTAGACTAAGATTGTCTCATTTTAAGAAGAGAGAGTTTTAAGCCATTTTGGTCAAACCTTGTGAATGACGTTATGCTCAACCTCATGTGATATTGCAAGATGTCAGGTAAGCTATAACATGGGCTTGAAGTATGTGTTGAGCACGACTCTCAGCTACTACCACCATGCAAAATTTTATCTCAATGTCTGTGAAATTGGTTGAGTCATAGTCATTTTTGACTTAGCTAAGTTTGATTCATTGTTACAACCATCTCGAATTGGCCGCAAATGTTAATGAGTTGTACATGTTAATTTAATAATTGCCTTCTGAGAATTGTACAAAAATATGTCCAGTTGTTCATGATTTTTTTCCCGACAGACAATAGCGAATGGCAAAGCTTTAAGCAAAAATGTTGCACAATGTTCTCTCAAAGTATGTGTTTTGAATGACTCTTCAGATCCTACTACACCAAGTTTTAGCTCAATATCTGTAAAACTGACTGAGAATGATTTTTTTGGTTGGCTAATGCAGATTAGCTGTGGTGGCCATCTTGAATTGCCATCTATCTATCAATCCATTGTCTATCACTTGTTCTGGAGTCGGGGGGTGGGGGGTTCGAAGCTAACCCACCCCTGATGTATCATGAAGTGAGGTAGTAACAGAGTCAAAATGGTTGTCATGTGACAAAGGTAAGCCAACTTTGTTGCTCAATAACGTGTTAAAGTGATGACATATAGTTTGTGTGACCACCTGGTCATGGGATTAAACAACAACAACCAGATTTATTACTGTGGGAAGTTCAATGATGAAGCACAGAAACTTTGCATTTAGTTTAAAAAACAGTTAACCACAAAGCGAATTGCTTTTTGTTTCCATGTTTTGAAAACAATATGAGGGATATGTCCAACACACATTTAATGCGTTGCGCTACACTCAGCTACATAATGCAGCTAAGTTCTGCTTCTCGCCTCTTTTGGTTCTGCGATGCTCGCCTCATTTCTGAAAGCTCACATCTGTGCAGGACATGGCTGGCTGCATCAGTGATTTATGAATGGCCAGAAGCAGTATAAGAATGGATTGGTCTGTTCAGCAATTTCACGGAACTGTTTTGTGAAAGAGCCTACAGAGAGAGACAGGCAAACACCTTTACCTTCAACGCTGGATGAAAAAAAAGAAAAGAAATAAAAAAACTTTATTTTGATGCATTTTTAAAATGTTGTGATTCCAGAGAAATTAGAAGGAAAAACACAGATGTCTGTGGTGAAGACCTACCTCTGCGGTTGACCTGATAGGCTGTTATTTTACCATTGGAGGTGACGCCCTCAGAATTTACATATCTGAGGATAAAACGAGTCAGATAGACATCTGCCTCGCTCACATAAACCTGAAGCTTCACTGCAGTCTACAGAAACCATGTTTAAGGAGAGACAGAGTAAGAGAGGGAACAGAGGTTAAAAATAGACATTTTATTTGTAAACTTCTAAATCCTGAACTGAACTGTGGCCCGAAAGAAAAAAAGAGATGAGAGAAAGAGAGTGAGAGCAGAAAGTAATCAGAAGCTACCCACCACCACAAACACACCTCAGACAGGACTGAGAAATAAAGAACAGAAGAAAATGCAGAACTTTAAACAGAAATGCTATCTTTAGTTTGAAGACATTAAACAGGTAGTCTGGTAATTTTTTAAGTGATGTTTGTCAAATAATTATCCATACGTTTTATCAGTATTATTATTAGTACCTTATCAGCTCTGACATTAGTCATAGATCACAGACAATGAAGAAAAAGGCAAAAGTCTTCATCCAGGCTAGACTATTGGCTAGCCAAACAAGGGCCTGGTTTGTTTAATCATTTTTCAGGCTTATAAAACAACTCCTTCTTAAAAACCAAAAAAAACAGTGTGAAAGAACACTACATTAGTAAATCTAAAATAAACTTCTACACTTTTGCATGACATTGTTTGTTTGGTTCGTTGCTGTTTTTTGAGCCAAACAACATCTGTGTTACTATGCAAATATATGTGTGTGGAGCATTAACACTAATAAAAATGAATGACACATCTCTGCCTTTATCCACTGTTCAAAATTTAAGCCAAAATGTAATTTTTTTGGATCTGCCATAATGCATTTTGAAGCCATCATCTGCACACAAGGGTTGTGGGCTGCATGCTCGATACGAAAATTGACCTATTCCCACTTTCAAGCACTGGTTGTCACGCTATTAGTCACAGTGTAATACGATACTTTTCAGATAATTGTTTTCAGGTGTTGATTTTTTAGAGTTAAAGAAATTATTTTTGATTATTTTTAGATATGTCCCAAAATAATTTACATGGAGAGGTGGGAAATTTTACTGCAGCCAGTCACATGTCCTTGGTGGCTTCAACTTTTGGCTTTTGGTTCTGTTTCTGCTATCCCAACTCCAAAAGAGCTGGGGCATTGTGTAAATGTAAATAAAAACAGAATGCAGACATTTGTATTTCTTTAAAACTCATAGCTCACAGCTGGAGAAGCATTTTGCAACTAATTAGGTTATTTGGAGACAAGTCAGTAAGAGGACAGGATATAAAAAGACTTTTAGAGAGGCTGAATCTGTCAGAAGTAAAGTTGGGCAGTGATTCATCAGTCTGTGAAAACCTGACAATTTCAGAAAAATGCTTCTTAATGGAAGATTAGGAAGACTTTGAATTATGACATTGTCTACAGTTCATAATATTGTCAAAGGATTTCAAGAATAGAAATCTCTGAGCTCAAAGGATTATGTTAAAAGCCAATATTGGATGCCCATGATCTTCGAGCCTCTGGACCACTGCATTAAAAACAGGTCTTTTATTGTAGCAAAGAAGAGCCAGGACTGTTGAACACCTGGAATTCTCCATCAGACAAGAATTGGACAACATCCCTTTTCCGTTCTATATATTTTTTAATTATTCAAAAAATAGTAATTATTCATTAATCATTCATCTGAAGAAGCTTTGTAGAAATGCTTTTAATCAAATTCTAAATCTTTTTACATCTGCCAAGAGCCTGCAAAGACCATCCGTGGCTGATTTTTTACATCGTAATGAGTTCTTCAGTCAGTGTAAAGGGAGCCTAAAGTATATTGAGGAGAAAACAATTGGTAAAACACTTAACTATGTTAGACACAGAATGCGCTGAGGGGAAGTTTCACTAAAGAGAAACATCTCTTTACGTGACAACAGTATGAGCAAATCTGTTTTAGGTTATATTAAAAGATGGGCCACAGTCACATAAATATCTGTAAAATTCAGACTGCATTATTATAAAACAGTATAACAAATACAGTTTTAACATGACATAAATAAAATGTAATTCCTGAGAAGACAGTAAATGAAGTACTAGTTGGAGTACTGAATGCTGTTAACTCCTAATTACAGATACTGTTCTAAACAGTCAAGTCAATATAATAGTTTGAAGTAGATCATTAACAAAGGTCAAAGGTAGAAGGTAAAAAGTTCTGTTCCTACCTGAATGGGGGACATCTGAGCATAACCCCTCCAGCTGAAGTCTGGAAATTCCAGGAGGTTGTATCCGAATCGGACTGGCCGTCCGTCCAGCATGGTTCCCTCCTCAATTTCAAACTTTAAATGGTGGAGGTCTGGAAAGTAATGATTTGGACGAGGCCTGCAAACACAGGAACAGATGCACAAAAACAGAAAGAAAAAGCCTGTGATTGAGCAACTGACAACCAATGGTCAGAGCACATTATGTGCATGACATTCATGACCAATGAAGATCCTTACAGAATCATGCTAGCATTCATTTATTAGCTATGGTGGCCATCTTTGATTGAGTTGACTCAAAAAGGTAATGTCCATTTATTGCTTTCTGAGCATTTCATCAAAATCTGTGCAATGGTTCATGGGATTCATGGTGGCAGACCAAAAAAATCAAAACAAATGCTACTTGAAATTGCTCTCAGATCTTTGAACTTACAGGTTACACTTAGGTCCCTCGATGTTGGGTCTGCAGCGACACTGACCATTTTGGTCTTCACAAAGCTGACCTACTGATCCCCCAATGTCACACCGGCAACCTAACAAATGAAAAAAAACATAAAATACCGAACTTGTTTTCAGAGGGCAAACCTGCATGAGTTTACTTAGACTCTTTGTTGAAGATCATTCACCATGGCAGCCAAAATAGTTGTGATCCTGCAGATTATAGTAGCCGTCTTTGCAAGTCAAGCATGTTCCACTGCAGACATTGGGTTTACAGTGGCACTGACCAGTTTCCTGACAGAAACAAGAATGATATTACCATTTGAATGATATCAACAGTTTCTTTTTCTCGTTCTTTATTTAGTAAGTAAACAAGAGCTTCAAATACAAACCAAAAGAGAAAAAAAATCCCTTTCACCAAGTACTAGGGTTGGGCAATGAGTCTTGAGAATCAATTGGAACCGGGACTAACATTCTGATTCTCACATAACCGTTCAGTTACATTTTGATTCCTAATTTTGATACCTGAAAGAAGAAGCGGCAGAACAACAATGAAGAAGAATCCACAGGAAGTGTGTGCGCAACCATGGAAAGTGTGCAGCAGCAATCAAAAGTGTGGCTTAACTGGAGTTGATGGATGTGTCGGAGTGTTCTAGTCACATGACCAATTTAAATCACTCTAGTGGGAGATCCGTCCTCTCTGAGACTACGTTTCAATTTGTGTCAAAAGTACAGACTTCAACTATACACCAGTTTTTAAATTGCGTTAATAGGCTAAGAAGAAAACTCCTCCATCTGTCCTCACCCTCAACCCTGCTAAATGAAAAAATACACACACCTCTCCATTTTAACTGAGGCCCAAAGTTATTAATCAAGGAAGAAGGAGAAAGAGGCAATGACAGTGACAAAAAAACAAAAACAAACAGAAAGCATGGGAGTGAGTAATGATATTTGGGATTTGGGATATTTAGTGTGTTTGGATTTTATAGTTAGGGTGTAGTGTAGTATGTTTAGTGTTAAGTTTAGTCAGTTTTAGTGTGTTTGAGCCAAACCAATGAGGAGATTTCTGAACGTGGAACTCCAGCTTCTGTTTGAGGTGAAGGATGGAAGCTCGGGCCCAGAAATGATGGAGCCACAGTCAGGGCCTTCTCAGACAGAAGGGGAAGCTCAAAGGCAGAGATGGAGAAAAAAATAATAATAGCAATAATATGAAAAAAATGACCAGTTGGCTCAGTGCACTGGTGGCGCCAGAGGGGCGCTAGGGGGTGCTGTAGCTCCCCCTGGAAAAGTCATAGCACCCCCGTAGCACCCCCAAGCAAAGGCATAACTTGGGTATGTGTGGGACATGTCCCCCACTTCCCTTATGTATGCCCTATATCCCCCGCACTTTTTTCCAGCCGTTGCAATTGTTTAATTCGTTGTTAACATGTGGGGATGTGTTTTTCCGAGCCGTCTTTAAACGCACCATGAGCGCTGCGTAC
>NC_051437.1:3413276-3424033 GCF_001649575.2 Kryptolebias marmoratus | reverse complement strand
CTTTATTTCTGTGATAGAGGTTTAGGCAGAGATATCGGCCTATCACAGATACATATGTATATGTCATTCTGTTCTTCATTTATATACCATATATATATGATTATATATGTTTGTGCTTGCGTCTGTGTGTGTTGAGAACTGTAAGAACAAATAACCCTTCATTAGCACCCTCAATAAAATGCTTAGCACCCCCTTAGCACCTGCAGAAAAAAATATCTGGAGCCGCCTCTGGCTCAGTGCAACACTTTGTATTGTATTGTATTGTGCAAAGGAGGGTGCATGACCAACATGATTAAACACCTTCGGGTTCATAATGTAGAAGTAACAGAGTGCCCTGTCAATGTCGCGCTGCGCCGGGCTTTCTCCACTGCTTCTTCCTCCCACTCTGATCCTCAGCCTAACACTGCACTGCAGTCAGAACCAGGTAAGTAAAACAATAAAATACTTCTTATACCAACATCAATGCAGCCTACAAGTTATACTCAAATGCAAATACCCAGCTATTATTAGTCCATGTATTTTTTCATACACATACGAACTGAAATTGCTAACGTTAGCCAGGCAGTTGATCAGACAATGCAATGTGCTACTCTGTTCACCATAGCATCCAAGGGAAAGCTGTTAGTGTAACAAATTGAAGCGTGCCACAGAAAGGTTACAGCATATATTGCCTCTTAAAAGAATCTGAATCAAGAATCAATAGGAACCGGAATCAAAATGATGAATCCGAACCGGAATCGGAATCCTTCAAATCCAAACAATGCCCAACCCTACCAAGGACTGACTTATTATCAAATTTCATACTCAAACATATTTGACATGATTTTTGGTATGTTTAGCTGTAAAAAGATGGTAGATACTGCACTAATTTCTATTGACTTCTAACATCTCCAACACAAACAGAAACACACAGCAGGAGGATTATGCTATAACAAAGTAAGTGCACACCTGTACTCTTTACATGTCTAGCATTATTAGCCTTACATTAACAATTCAACATCCCACTGTCACAACAACACCAATTCATGTTACTTACAATAAATAGAGACCATGGCAACAACACAGAAACAATAGCATTAAACAAACATCAACAGCTACACATTTACCTGTTTTAGAAAGGTCACAAAAAATTAGATTAGAGTTCCAGCTTATGTATCTTAAAATTACAGTCTTTTTTATTTTACATTCAGTTATTGTTACAAATGTTTTTCTTTTTTTTCTTAAGCCAACAGCTAACATTATATGAATACCCCCACCCTGGCACTTACCGTCATCAGATTAGTGAAAGATGAATAAAAAACAAAAGAAACCATTGACTGTAGTAGTCAAATGATAAAAAAAACTGTTATAGCAAGCAAGGAGATAGAAGTGGATATTAAAGGTTATAAAAGACACACACACACACATATATGCATACATATATATACATTTATATACATACATGGTGAAAAGTGTTGTAAAACAGAAATCTATCAATGCCACTTATGAATGAGTTTGTTTTTCTATTGGTAGACGACCAGCTGTCAAAAAACAAAAGAATTGTGTTTTTGAAGCTGTCTGCTTTAGTTTACTATGGACAAACCATGAACTTGGGCTTTGGCTTGATTTGTTATTTTGATGGATTCAGATTAGTGGCATCAAAGTACCGCAGCACATCTCTGCAAGCTACAGTGAAATTAAAAACTTTAGGGGACCCTGAAGTGGAAAATCAATACCACAACCAGATTCTGGCTCATAACACAACAAGGTTAAGCAGAACAGATAGATAATGAATGTTTTATTAGTGCTGTGTTCTTGGGAAAACAGTTAACATGACTTTTTGTATTTTACTAAAAAAAAAAAGTTTGCTTCAAAGTCTTGTTTGTGCAGTATCAGAGACTTTTTACCACCACAGAGAGAGAGAGAGAAAAGGTTCAGTTCGACTCCATCTACAAGGATGGATGTGTATAAAGCCAAAACACTCTGCAGACAGAGCACACAAAGGTGTGTGCCACGTATCAGCAACGCAAGTTTATTCAGTTTTGTATTTTTTCTGGTCTAAAATAGGTCAGATAAATAAATAAAGGTAAATGATCTGAGTGAAAGAACAAC
Organism: Kryptolebias marmoratus; assembly: GCF_001649575.2. Taxonomy (NCBI): domain Eukaryota; kingdom Metazoa; phylum Chordata; class Actinopteri; order Cyprinodontiformes; family Rivulidae; genus Kryptolebias; species Kryptolebias marmoratus. The sequence continues at coordinate 3,421,942 of NC_051437.1, read as the reverse complement.
ACATTTCAAATGAAGCAAAAGTAATAAACTCACCTGTTCACACTCAGCAAGAGTACTCAGAGTCCCTGCGATGTTACATTCACAGTCTGTAAAAATCACCACACACCATGTTTAATTATCAGGTTTTTTTACTGCATTCTGAGTGATGTGTGAAGTGACTGAAGCACATCTTACTGGAGCATCCATCCGGAGAATCAGAGGAGAGGTTCCAGTACAGCGGTTTACATTTGTCACAAGCCAGGCCCTCAACATGGCGACGGCACTCACACTGACCCTGCAATCAGGAACTAAACAATCATTCCATTTCTTCTGAAAAAGTCTGCCTGCATTTATATCTGCCTTTTAGACATTTAAAATTACAACTAAAATAAAAGTAAATTAGTCAAGTATTACCTTGTTCCTAACCTTTTCTCTATTTTAAAATCATCAGTATCTTTTCTGTTTAAAAATTCATAACATTTCCTTTCAGAACATTTGTGCATTAATATAAAAGTCAGGACTCACCACTGGTGGCAGTACTGCATGTTGAAAAGAGCCAGAAGGATGACATGTACCAGCTGTCAATAAGAAACAATTACACAAACATATGTGTGTTACTCTTCCAGGTCAGGAAGCAATAAACAAGTAAAAATCCATGATTATCGCTCGCCATTGAAGGCAATGGTGAAGTAATGTTTTTGTCTAGATCTTATGTGTGGTCATTTGTCTGGTTGTTAGCAAAATATTTATTGATCCAATACACAAATTATAATTCAACCTGGAGAGACTCATGACAAAGAGAAGCTGCAATTAAATGGTTTTATTTGACATGAAAGACAAGATATTTGGCGCTCGGACCTCGGCAGAAGACGCGAGTGTCGACAATAGCAATGCGCTTCGAGAAGAAGCTCAGGTTGAGCATTAGAGGCGTCTTTCCCGGGCCGGACACTGGTGGTGGAGGTCGAAGAGGGGAAGGAAGCTTGAGGGAGCTGGGAAACTGGAGGTGGAGAAGGTGTGGAGGTGGGCTGAAGTTCGTCCGGCGAACGGATGGGGCCATGATGGAGGTCCTTTTAAACGAAGGCTTGCTCGCTAATTGGATACGCTGGAGGCGAGGTCGGATGCTGATGGGCTGAGATGGAGGCGCGATCTGATGCTGATGGGCTGGAGTGGAGGTGCTCGATGCAGCGATTAGATGCAGGTGAGGCTGAAGCAGGTCTTCCAGTCTGAATTTACGCCTAGGCTTCATTTTAAATTTCTAGAAATGTCCATTGGATATACATTTGGAGTCTATGCTATTCAAGATGACAGAAAAAGCTAAGCACCCTTAGCATACACAAAAATGGCTCTTACAGATATTGAGTTAAATTTGGTGTGGAAGTAACTCATCCTTAACACATACTCTAAGCACTAACTAATCACACAAGATCAGTTTTTAAATTTATGCCAGTCAACTTTATCTGTCTGTTAGCAACATCTCATGAACCACTCATTATCTCATGAACCACTGGATGTGTTTTAATGAAACACTCACAAAGTAATAACTGGATGAACTTCTTTAACTCATTAATTTTTAGAGTCACCTCAATTCAAGATGGCTATCACATCCTTATTAATCATCCTTATTAAACACAAAAATTCATGTAATTTGGACAATTTTACAAATATAAGCTTAAACTTGCTACACTTTGGGCTAGATCTTTACTTAAAACTTTATTTGTAAGTAAATTATCTTGTGAACCACTGGACAGATTTTAATGACATGCTCAGAAATATTTATTGAATTTACATTTCCTACTGATTAACTTTAATGTAGCTTTCTCTGGTTCCCTCCCCAACCTGACCAGTGATAATATGTTTAACCACATGTCGTCGTTCAACCTCTGGCTGTCTAGGTGGTGTCCTGAAGACAACATGGGCTACGGAGATAATTGGAGTGCATTTTGTGAAAAACCTGGTCTGATTCGAAGAGATGGCATCCATCCCACTTGGATGGAGCCGCTCTTCTTTCTAGGAATTTGGTCAAATTTACTAGTCATCCAAATTATTGACTACCCAGGGTCTAGTCCAGGAAGCAGAGTTGTAGTTTTACACATCTTGCTGCTGCTTCTCAGCTTGCACTTCACATTTTCTGCTTTTGAATGGATTATAAAGCTTCCCAGATGAGAACCAAAACATCTTCAGCAACAGAATAAAAGTCCAGTTTTTTTTTTTTTTTTTTTTTAATTCACCATTAAAATCCACCATTTCTCCTCCAATCCAAAAAATGTGCAAAAAGCTGGTCAGTAGGTGCAGGAGTGTCAAGGCCAATGATGTTAACTGCAGCCTCCTTAATTTCTTTGTCACTGACATCCAATTTTACATCTATCACCCCTTTAGGCCGCATTACTTCATTTTTCCACAAAAACTCTGGTCCATCCAGCCATGCCCTAGTTTTCAGGAAGTCTGAAACTTTCAGTCCACGAGACACATAAACCTGGAAACCTCCACCCATGATTACTCACTCCACCACACTCCATGTTGGAATTGCTCCTCCACCTGTAAGACAACAACATTCAAATCTAACTCTATTATCACCGCTACTTTCATACAACCAAACCAGTACTTACCTCCAACCTTCCCTTCCCTTCCAGATCCTGACTCCTGTCCCTTGCAACCTTTATTGTTGACTCCTGAGTCTGTCTGTTGCTGAGCTGCTCACTTTTGACTATTCTGTAAAATCCTGACAGACAGTAGCGCAAGTTCCTCCAGCCATCTTTTCCATTTATATAAAATGTCTTGTGGTAATGCATCATCCCAGCTACAGCCTCTTTTACACAGTTCCTGCTGCATCAGTTTTGCTTGCAACGTCACTGGCGCCAAGAAACCCAAAGGGTTATACACAGAACTATTTACAGAAAACATTCCACGCCTAGTCAGGGCTTGCTGTTTCAAATTCATCTTAAACTGGAAGGCATCGGTCTCTACACACCACTGCAGACCCAAAGCTCTTTCCATTGGAAGCTTAACAATATCCAGATCCAGCATTTTCAAATCTTTAGCTCTCTGTTCTTCTGAGATGGTCTGCAGAACAACACGACTGTTGCTTATCCATTTTTCCAATGTGAAGCCTCCTTTTTTACATAGAGCAACAAGATCCTTTATTAAATGGATAGCTTCCTCTTCTGTAGCTGCATTTTTGAGACAATCATCCACATAAAAGTTCTGTCTCACAGTTTCTATGACCTCTGGTGGAAATTCATTCTGATTGTCTTGGGCAGTTCTTCTTAAAGCATAGGCTGCACAGCTGGGTGATGAAGCAGCTCCAAATAGATGGACCACCATTCTATAAGGTACTGGTTCCTATGTGAAGTCCCCATTTGGCCACCAGAGAAAGCGGAGGAAATCTCAATCTCCTTCTAGCACCTGCACTTGATGAAACATAGCTTTAATGTCTTCCATTATGGCTATTGACTCTTCTCTGAACTTCATAAGGACCCCCAGCAGTGTTAGTGAGGTTGGGGCCTGGCAGCAACTCACTATTCAAAGACACTCCTCTAAATGCTGCAACACAGCCAAACACCACACGTAAAGCTCCCTTACTTGGATGGTATACCCTATGATGGGGAATGTACCATATTCTTCCATTGTCACAATGCAGAAGATGCTCAGGTACACATTCTGCATATCTGCATGAAATGATGTTATTCATATACTCCACATACTCCTGGTGAAAGTTCTGATTAAACTTGAATCTTTTCCTGAGACTTTGTATTCTTTGTTTAGCTACTGCAAAATTGTTTGGTACACAGACATCAATTCTTTTAAATGGCAGGTCCAAGCAATACTTTCCATCCTGTATTGCTACAGATGTTTCCATAATATTGAGGAACTTTTGATCTTCTCTGGACATTTCTTGTTTATCAGCTGATCCTTCACAAAAATCATGGTTGTATTGGCTCTTGAGCAATTCCTCCAGCTTGTTTACTGAGATTCTGTTCACTGTTACAGATAAGACTTCTTGAGCATCATTGCTATCCAAGGGCCCATTGACCACCCAGCCAAGTACAGTTCTAACAGCATATGGACCATTGTCTTGACTGTTGATGACTTCCAAAGGTTCCAGTAACCTTGGAGCATTGGTACCAATTAACAGATCAACCTCAGCATTTATGGATGGCATATGAACTCTTGACAAATATGGCCACTTTATTAAATCTTCAGATGTTATCATATCATCTTTGGTCACAGACATTTGTCTCTGTGTGATAACTTCTGGCAGAGGATAAAATGTATTGCTCTCCAAACCAGCCACCTCAAGATTACACAGAGAAAATGCTGGACTTATTTTAGCCTGACCCATTGTTCGAAGAACTTGTGTTCGCTTTCCAGTAAGGTTCAGTTGATGCATCAGCCTTTCAGAGCAAAATGTTCCAGTGCTGCCTGGATCCAAGAAGGCATACGTGTGGATGGCACATTGTCCTTTCATAGCTTTAACCTTTACAGGGAGAACAGATAGCATTACATGAACCATACCGACCCCTGTATGGCCACACGTTGCATTCACAATTGATGGAAGCTCCCATATTCTTGTTTCAGACTCAGCAGAAATCGTCTCTCTTCTTATATGTAGCACAGTTGGATGATTTTCATTACAAATTTCACAATTTAATTGTGCTTAACAATTCCTGCTGATATGGCCCCACTGCAGACAGCCAAAACATAATTCTTTTCTTATCAACAGAAAGACTTTGTCCTTGTGAAGTTTTCTTTTAAATTGTTTGCATTCTTCCAGTGGGTGAGCTTCTGAACAACAAGCACAACAACCATCACTACCTCTAGTTGCAACATGTTGCTGATCATGCTCTCCTAAAGCACTCACAGATGTTACAGTGCTGGCCACAACATTTCCATTGGTCCTAATCCCAGATTGTTGCCGTTGACAACTGATGGATGATGTATTGGAGCCGTAATCTTGTATTTCTCCAAAAAAAGGATCTGACAAAATCTTGACATGTCACTTGATGAATGCCACCATATCACTAAATCCTGCCCAATATCCAGATGTCTTCATTATATCATAAGCTTTACTTCTCCAACACTCTCATAACTTATATGGCAGTTTAGAAATGATTGCTCTCATGTTTACGGGCATGTCCAGCTCCTGCATGTACTCCAGCTCTTCCATTACATTACAGCAGCCACGCAAAAATAAAGAATAACTCTGTAATGCCCTAATGTCCTCAGTTCTTATTGTTGGCCAAGACAAGGCCTTGTTAATATATGCAGTCACAGCCTTGTAAGGGTTTCCTAAATGTTCTTGCAATAAAGTCTTTGCTACAGTATAGCCACAATCTGGATCCATATGCTGACAACTGCGCACCAACTCACAAGGTTGGCCTTTAGTAAATTGTTCCAGATAATACAGAGAGTCTGCATTGGTTGTTTTGATTTCAACTCCTTGTTCGAAGGCCTTAATAAAGGCTCTGTACTGCAGAGGATTACCATCAAAAACAGGAATATCCCATGGTGGTAGAGTCATACTCTGTTGCTGCTTTACCAAGGCTGCTGTGATTTCAGTTTGTCTGTTCAGTTCTCCAGCTAATTGTAAACCGTTTAATGATTGAGTTATATTCTCATTATGTTTAGAATAGTTTTTTGATTGTATTTGAAATCCACTGGCTTTATGTTGATCCCCCACAGGGTACTGGGTTGTTGCTACAGCTCTCTTTGGTCTTACATCCATCCGTCACCTGTTGGTTCATATACTGTAGCCGACAGCCCCATCTAGCGACCAAAAATCAAAATACGCATGTTTGGCTCCAATAATCGGCTTGAAAAAAATAAATCATAAAAATTTTATAAAAATAAATATTGTTACTTATTAAACATAAGATCTCTCTCATCTAAGTTTCTGTTAGTTAACAATTTGATAACTGATCTTCATATTGATTTATTTTGTCTAACAGAAACCCGACTACAACAGGAGGATTTTGTTAGTATAAATGTATTCACTCTTGCTAATTTTTAAAATTTTTACGTTCCTAGAATAACAGGCCAAGGTGGACAAGTAACAGATATTTTTCTGTTAGGATTATTGATCAATGTGAAACCAGTTATTTGTTATAATTGTTTTGAGTCTTCGACTCTGTCTTTCTCATCCAAAAGGAAATCTGAAAAACTTTTATTTGTTGTTATGTATTGTCCACCAGGCACTTATTCTCAGTTTTTGTCTAAATTCTCAGACTTTTTATCTGACTTATTATTGAATGCTGAGTCAAACACAACCACACAACATCCCAGGGACCCATTTATCTGACCCAAAAGTTAAATAAACTGTTTTTAGTGTCTGAGTCAATAATTTCCAAAGTGAGTGATTTGTAGGGCGAAGTTCCATCCTGGGTTCCATGATGTGAGCTGTGCCCTGGCTGGCCAAGAACGCCACTACTGTCTGATTGTTTACTAGTGGAAATGTAAGAAGCCTTTTTTGAACACGAAGAAATGCTGGAAGACTTTGCTGGAGTAATAGATATACAACCACACCAGTATGAACCTGAACCGTTGGCTGGATCTCTGGAATCAGATGAAAACTCTTCAGATTCGGATTCTGTTGATCACCAGGACTGTCATGGCAAAACAACAAGCATATTGACGAGTTGGAAATGTGGAATGGAGAGAACTAATTACCCCCACATTGTTGTCATTTCATCAGTATATGACACTGCGAATCAACATAAAGGTGGCAGGAGTGAGCTAATGTTGCTAACTTGAAGCTAACCAGATGCTAACTTGTATACAACGTGAGCTCACTTTAGAGTAGCATTTATAAACTCTCACAGAGGAGTAAACTAATTAATAGCAGTTTCAATCTGACTTTTGTTTAATCATACATGGATTGTTTAATTTTTTTTAAATCAATAACAAACTGCTCTCAATCACGAACTGATTTCAGGCTGTCAGGCCTGTAAGCAGCTCATACCTTTTAATGACAGCGCACGGTCTTGTCATGTTTGAAGTAAAACTTCCTGTTTCTCGTCTCCTTCTTTGTGGCAATGACCTTCTCTCCATTTGCCTTTCTTTTAAAATTAAGAATAGTTAGGACTGCTGCTGGCAAAAAGTCTTGTTTTTTTGCATGAAGCCAGCTCACCGCCTTAACAAGGGTTGGAGCGGTGCTTCCCTTTGAAGTGATCCGAAACAGAGTTCTCCGAGTTCCACATCGGAGCTTATGGATTGAAATCTGAGGAGGATTTTTATCTTTTGGGAAGCCAAAAAAATGAAATTCCAGTGGTATTAATTCCATCAAACTGAACTATATTGTTCCAGTACTCATGAATCAGCGGCTCAGCAGATGTCACATTTCCAGGATGGTAACGGAAAAAGCAGAAAAAAACATTAGTAGTTTCTTCAACTACTATTATTTTTAAATTTAAAATTTCTACAAAAAACGTATTGTATGGCTATATTATCACTGTTGTTGGCTTCAAAACACATTTTAGTTCAGCTTTAACATCCATCCATCAATCAAATCATTCATTATCTACCGCTTATTGCAGAATTGGGTAAAAAGGGCAGCAGCTTGAGCAGACATCTCTTTCCCCAGCCACTTCTTCCAGCTCTTTTGGGAGGATTCCAAGGAATTCTTAGGCTAGCCGAGAGATGTGTCCTGGGTCTTCACTGGGTTCTCCTCCCAGTTGGACATGCTCTTAATGTCTCCTTAGCGAGGCATCCAGGGGGCATCCTAACCAGATGCCCAAAGCAATTCAACTGGCTCGTCTCAATGTGAAAGATCAGTGACTCAACTCCAGGTTTCTCCCGGATAACTGAACATCTCACCTTATCTCTAAGGGAGAGCCTAGCTACCCAGAGGGGCTGTTCTGCTTTTGGACTTTTGTGCTAGTTACAGTTTGTCTATAACGTACACCATGTTTGAACATAATGGTGTCCGTAAGTGCACATGGTGCCAGGACACCCTAGGCCACAGATCGAGGATGGGCTTTGTAGACATATCATTTGATCTGCAACCCTATATTTTGGACACTCAGGTGAAGAGAGCAGCAAAGGTGTCAACAGATCGCCACCTGGTGGTGAGTTGGACCAGATAGCAGGGAAAGATGCTGGAAAGACCCGATAAACTCAAACATGTAGTGAGAGTTTGCCAAGAATACCTGTCAGAAGAACCTGTCAAAAAGATCTTCAATGCCTCCATTCAGCAGAGCTTCAACTGCATCCCAGTGGAGGCAGGCACATTAAGTCTGAGTGAGCCATGTTCCACACTTCTATTGTAGAGGCAGCTTCCCTGTGCTTCCCAAGATTGTTGGTGCCTCTTGTGGCAGCCATCCTCAAACCTAGTGGTGGACATGTTGGATGAGGGAGGGGTTCAAGCTGAAAAAGGTGTCCTATTAGCTGGTAGGGTTCCAGAGGCAGCTGAGGGGTACTGGCAGGCTAGGCAGGCTGCAGCCATGACTGTTGCTGAGGCAAAGACTTGGATGTGGGAGGAGTTTGGTGAACCCTTGCACAGAGACTCCTGATTGGTTCTGAGATGATTCTAGCTTAAACATAGTGTCACAGCTCCATCTGTTCCTGCCACGCCTCTTGCCACAGTCACGTAACTTTCCACAGTCCCACAGTTCAAGCCACACCCATGTTGCCATGCCCACGCAATCAGCTTCATCTGTCTCACCTGTTCCTGTCACCATAAATACCCACAGCTC
>NC_051437.1:3399343-3413173 GCF_001649575.2 Kryptolebias marmoratus | reverse complement strand
TCATGCCTGATCTCGACCCTTGCCTGTTCCATGACCATCGTCTCTTGTCTGCTCCCTGCCTGATACTTCTTTGGACTCTGATCTCTCGTTACCGACCTTGCCTCGCCCATCTGGACCTAGCCCTTTGGATTCTCCCTGTCTGGTTTTGGCTTTGGACCTCTGATCTACCGGTAACGACCTCACGCCTGGATTTGGATTTTCCCTCTCGTCTCAGCCCCTTTCAGACCAGCCGGTCTGCAACACAAAACCAAGTTGGAGTGGACTTACCAGTTCCGGTCCCGTCACTAGCCGATCACGTGAGTGAGACGATCAGAGACTTTGAGCCTGCTTCCAGCTTCCTGACAATAAAATCCTTAAAACTTTGTTGTGTCGTTGTGAGTCTGAGTTCTGCCAAGCCTCGCCTTGTCACATAGCCTTTAAAATGTTGTTGAGTCAATTGGTTTTACTTACAATGTTCACAAACTTACTCATTCTCTTTATCATACTCTTGATCTGCTTCTAACAAAGAGAACTTAATAATATATCCTCACAATCCTGTTCTGTCTGACCATTTTTAAAAACTTTTGAGTTCACATTGACTGACTACACAGCCACTGAGAGGAAATTTCATTATAGTAAATGTTTATCAGAGAACTAAATTTAAAGAATATCTTCCAGTATTATTTTTCTATGTCTTGTACAGTAATGTAGCAGAGACCAGAAATGTATATAATCGTGTTGCTATTATTACAACTTCAAGGCAAACATCACTTTATGGAATTGCTCCTCTGGAAAAGAAAGTGATCAGTCAGAGGAAGCTGGCTCCTTGGTTTAATTTAGAATTAAGAACTTTAAAACAGGCATCTAGAAAATTGGAAAGAAAGGGGAGCTCCACTAACATGAGAGAATTTTAACCTGGAGAGCTAGCCTGCTAACATTCAAGAAAGCCCTTTGTGAAGCTAGAACTGCATATTTATTTTTTTTGATAGAGGAGAACAAGAGCAACCGAGACTTTCTATTTAGTACTGTACTGTAACTCAGAGGTCTGCAACCTCCGGGCTGCGGACCGGTACCGGTCTGTGGGTCATTCGGTACCGGTCCGCAGAGAAAGAATAATTAACTTACAGTATTTCCGTTTTATTTATTTTCAGAGTCTGAAAGACGTTTATTTTGAAAAACTGACAGGATTCTCAACACTACATCAGTCTATGACTCACTCTTGATGCATGTCAAAATGCTTATCTAGGTCACATGATACGTTACAGCTAAAAAAAAAAACCCACAAAACAAGTAAAAAAACAAACGTCTCTGGAAGCCCTAGATGGGACTGTTTCGTTACTGAGAAACAGGCACAGGGCTCCCACTGATTCAGCATTATGGTGAGTTGTATTTTTTGTGCACTTCATTTTTGTGGTGTATCTTACTTTAAAGGTCATGTTTAAACGTTGCCATATTGACCAGAGAACATTAGGGGGAGGAGAGGGTGTTATTTATGTTGAGGCAATACCAGGACGCAGCTAACAAATTTGCGAGTACATGTTGGATTTACGTTTATTGTTTTAAAAAATACCCCTGTTTTGTTGTATTTATCTGCTACACCTTTAAAGGCCGGTCCGTGAAAATACTGTCTGATAATGAACCGGTACGTAGAGCTAGAAAGGTTGGGGACCGCTGCTGTAGCTTACTTTCTTGGTGTTATTTTTGATCAGGATATGTATTTTAAACACCACATTAAAAATTTTACTGGGACCGCTTTCCTCCACCTACATAATATCACTAAAATTAGAAACATCTTGTCTCAAAATTATACAAAAAAACTGGTCCATACATTTATCACATCTAGGCTGAACTATTGTAATTCTTCATTATCTGGATGTTCAAAAGACTCTTTAAAAAGTTTTCAGTTGATCCAAAATGATGCTGCCAGTTCTAATGAGAGTAGGAAGGAGAAAACATATTTCTCCAGTTTTAGCTTCTTTCCACTACCTCCCTGTTAAATTCAGAGTAGAATTTAAAATCTTCCAACATACAAAGCTCTCAACATATAAGCTCTCTCTTATATTAAGAATCTTATTGTTCCATACTTTCAGAACAGAGCACTTCGCTCTTAGCCTGCAGTTTTACTTCTGGTTCCTAGAGTTTCTAAAAGTAGAATGTGTGGCAGGGTTTTCAGTTTTTAGGCTCCTCTCTTGTGAAACCAATTTCCAGTTTCTGTCTATGAGGCTGACACCCTGTCTATTTTTAAAATTAGGCTTAATACTTTCCTTTTTGATGAGTCTTATAGTTGGGGTTGACTTAGGTTTTCTGCGCTACCCCTTAGTTTTACTGCTGTAGGCTTAAACTGCTAAAGGACAAATTGACAATATTGCCTCACTCTGCTGCTCTTACTTGCTCTACTGTTAATATTTCTATCATTTACATGTTTTTCTTTGGCTTTCTTTGAGTAGAAAGTACACCTGGACCAGTCATTCTGTGTTTGTCTGTGTCTCTTTCCTGTCCTCTAACCCCAGCCAGTCAAAGCAGATGGCCGCTCATCCTGAGTCTGGTTCTGCTGGAGGTTTCTTCCTGTTAAAAGGGAGTTGTTCCTTTCCACTGTTGCCAATGTGCTGCTCAGAATGGGAGACTGTGATGAATGAAGATTCAACACAATCTGCTGGCTTTCTTAGATAGATACTCTATACTAATTGTTTTTTTATAATGTATAAAAAGCCGGTGTACAGTGCCCTGAGACGACTTTTGTTGTGACGTGGCACTATATAAATGAAATGAATTGAAACTGAATCTTATTGTTATATATTTTCCAAACAGAACCCTTACCTCTCAGACTGCAGGTCTACTTGTGGTTCCTAGAGTTTCCAAAAGTAGAATGGGAGGCAGAACTTTCAGTTGTTAGGCTTGTTTTCTGTAAAAACAACTTTCAGGTCTTTTTTCCTGAGGCGGACACCCTATCTACTTTTAGGATGAAGCATGAGTCTTTCATTTTTGACATTTCCTACAGTTAGGGTTTCCTGACCTACCCCTTAGTTCTACTGCTATAGGCTTAGACTGCTGAAGGACAAACTGACCACATTTCCTCATTCTGCTGTTATTGTTACTTCCTCTGCTCTCATTGTTTGTATTCTATCATTACCATGTGTTTTTCTTAAACTTTCTTTCTATAGAAACCACTTTTGGACCAGCCATTCTGTGTATGTCTGTATCTCTTTCCGGTCCTCTCAAACACCAGCTGGTCAAAGCAGATAGCCGCTCGTCCTGAGCCTGGTTTTGCTGGAGGTTTTTTTTCTGTTAAAAGGGAGTTGTTCCTTTCCACTGTTGCCGATGTGCTTGCTCAGGATAGGAGAAGGGCAGATTCAATGCAATCTGCTGACATTTTTAAAAGATAACTTTTATTAATTGGCTTTTTTCCAATGTATGTGAATGTTTTTGTACAGTGCCCTGAGATGATTTTTGTTATGAATTGGCATTATACAAATAAACCAAAATGAATAGAATTTTGTGTGACAGTGTTAAGATGCGTTTCGTCTGTGAGGGTGTTATCACCTTGACAATTGGGGAAGCCGTAGGAGCTGTGTGAACAGCTGTCACACCTAAGCCCCCCCACACCGGGCAGACAAACACACTGTCCTGTCAGCTGGTTGCAGCTCATGAAACGGGAACCTTCAGGGGAACACCGACAGGCTGAAAACAGACACAGGAGTTACTGATTCACATTTACAACAATGTGAAAAATCCCTACAGTTCTGATGAACAAACACAGGAATTGTCCCAGCATAGAAGGCAGCAAACACATCTTTCTAGAAGCAAGATTCCTACAGGTATTCATTCTACAATCAGATTGGACAATCCTGCTGTACTTTTTTCACACACATTCTCCACACAGGGTGAGATGGTACCTTTTAAAGAAGAACTTAAATCAAATCTCAAAATATTAACATTGCATGAATGTCATTTAGTGAAACACTTTCACATTCCAGGGACCCATTTATCTGAACTAAAACTTAAATAACTTAGTTTTAGCATTTTTGTCAATAAATGCTGAAGTAGTTGTGGGGCGAAGTTTTCGTCCTGGGATCATGCTGTGCACTGTGCCCTGGCCGGCTCCAACAGATTGCTGAAGAACCAAGAATGCGGTTACTGTTCCATTGTTTATTAATGAAAGCGTAAGAAGAAATCTTTTTTTTTAATACAAAGAAATGCCGTAAAACTTCGTGGGAGTAACGGATATACAACCATACCATTATGAATCTGAACTAACAGCTGGATCTCTGGAATCAGATGAAAACTCTTTAGATTCCGATTCTGATGGAAACCATCCATTGTCCCCAGAACAGAATTTGGGTCTCCAGTCAGAACTACAGGAACTCCTGATAAATACGTAATTTCCAGGGTTCCCCATGAAAAGGAGAATGTGGACTTTTGTTCCCAATATTTTCTGGTGAAGAAAAATACGAGAGGGATGAAGACCCAGTCTGGATCTGTCAATGTTCATCCCTCATGGAGAAACCGTTTCACATGTTGACAATCAAACAGATATTGGAATATGTTCGCCAGAATGACTGGTTCACCTCCATAGATTTGAGGGACACTTTTTTCATGTTCCCATCATCCCCAAACAGAACATTTCTGCTGTTCTCTTTTCAAGGAAACTCAGTACCAGTTCAACGGCTTGTTGTCCAGTTACTCGTTTGCCCCACGCAGCTTCACCAAATGTGTAGAGACAGGCCTGCAACCATTACACACAGCAGGGATGAAAATCCTTTTATATCTAAACAACCTGCTCCTACTGGCTCAGTCCAGAGAGGGGGCAGAGGTATATATATGAATGTTGGTAACACATTTGTCCAAACTGGGCTTCTTTATAAATTTGGAGAAAAGCTTTCATCCCAGCTCAGTATTTATCTGGGAGTAGAATCGAGATTAGAAGCTTTGACAGCTGTGCTCCAACATGTAGCACCTCACAGCACGTTGACAGCCCTGTCAGTCATGTGGTTAGTAAACATGATGTCAGCAGTGCACGTGGGGGTACCACTGGGCCTGGTTCACATAAGACACTTGCAGAGATGGTACACCCTTCTGTGCATCAGTTTTGTGTGCCACAGGCAATGTGTGATCACTGTCCCTCCCTCAGTGGGATCTGAGTCACTGGAGAAATGTCCACATTTTATTAGAGAGAGTTCTGTTGAAAGTGTAGAGTTTAATTGTCAGCCAGGATTGTGTGTAAGGAGTTGTTAATGTTAAGTTGTTATTGCCAAGTACTTTCCAGAACAGTTCTTATGAAGGACATGTCAAAAGAGGTTGTTGATAATATTAAGACAATTCCTAGAACAGTGGGTCTCTTCTGGGTCGAGCTGACCTGGCTGTGTTCACAAAATGACATAGGAGTTATGTAAACCTTTGAACAATCACAAATTGGTCAGACGTATGCAACACACATGAATGTACTGGTTCTGTATAAAACTGCCCATTGGCCCAAAGACATTTTGGGACTTGAGTTATTTTCTGAAGATGACAAGTTGTGGTCAATAAAAGGTCCCTCTTGTTTGGCTGAACAAGTGACTGGGTGCCTGCATTGTTATTTCAGTGTCAGAGCTGCCTTTTTTCACCTACAAATTGGTGGCCCGTATGGGGAACTGATGTCGGCAAAAACTTGCTGAAAGTAAGTGATTTTGGCGACTGGCCCTCCACAGGTTCTGATCCAGTGAGCCACCTATAACTTTGTGGGATGAGAAGATAAAGGAGAAGTCAATTTGGGTCTGGCTGATTTACTTTAACCGATGGAAATTTGCAAATAACATCTACTTCTAATCTGATGTTGATCAAAACTCATTCGACAATCTGGCAAAATTAACAACATCTACTGACCAAATTCCAAAGTAAGCTATTTATAAACATAGTTTAAAGTATTCCAAATTCTTGCGTGAAACTGGAACTGAAAACATTTCATCCTAAATTTCAAACATTCTGTTCAAAGACTTTTTTTGGCTCAGATAAATCTAGTAGTCACTATTTAAGCTAAGATTATTTAAAATAGAATTAAGAAATGCTTTGAAGTTAAATTTAATTTAAAGAAATTATAACATAGACTTGCTGTAAAACCTCCAAAGATTACTCTAATTTAAACAAACAAAAAAACTGATTAAAAAAATAAAAACAAAAAAAACTGAAAAACACTCGGGTGCTTTTGGTTTTTTCCTTCTCAGTAGATTACAGAATCAGTACTTCTATATTAACCCGCACATGTTTATTCCATGAGCATCATATTTTATTAATGTTATCAATAAGAATGTATTTATGTTCAGACACTTTTTGTTGTCAATTTTTGAGAAATAAAGATTCCCATTTTACAAAAGATCAGGCAAAGTTTCTTTTCGTCTTAGTGCAAATTTGATCCATAAACCTAGAAAAGGGATAAAATAATAATGGAAAATAGAGTAAAGAGTAAAAGCCATTAAGAATTCAGACCAGATAACTGACTTACTTATATTACAATAAAAATCTATAATATTTAGTTTTCAGTTCTTTAAATAATTGCCTACAAAAACAAACATTTTTACTTGTTTTGTCAGTATAAAAAGTATTTTTACAAGGTTTAACATCTGAGTTTAAATATAAATGTATTTGTTGAAGTAATGATTTTTTTTAAACATTTGTGTTTTTGTTTTAAATTTAAAAAATTTAACAAGGAAGACTTTTTCTTTCATTTAAAAAGGTGGTAAAATTATGACTTATTTTATTTCAACTAATAAATAATGGGATATGAACCACATAATTGGTAATTCAGCAATCTGAACCCATAGCACAGCGCATGTCATGAACTTAGGACAGCAACTTTGCACCGAAATCATTCCATCCTAGCATTTATTGACTAAAAAGGCAAACGCTGGTCCCTGGAATGTTTTAAAGAAGTATTTCACTAAAATATTTTCAAGATTTTAAGATTTGATTTCTGTTCTCCTTTAAGTGTTACTTGTTTCTGGACTTTATCAAAGTAAAATCATTCTAAAGGGTAAATGAAGACCTCAACAAATAACTAGTAGACTGTGTGGTAAAAATTTTAACAAGCAAAAAGTGTTTTCTGCTACCTTTTCTTTTAACAGATGAAGTTTCAGAACTTTTTATGTACCATTAATGCTAGGAGCCTAACCTTTAGTGGAAATTATTGGAAAATAAAATTATATGGGTGGAAAGAAACATTTTAGGTTTTGATTACCACATCAAAAACACTGAAAGTAGCTGGAAGGAGGTCATGAATATATCCATCACATTGTAAGTTAGTCAGTTTCCCCTGGTGAGGCAGGAAACGTAGACACACACAACAACGTTCCTGGAAGGCAAGGTCTGGCTACAAAAGGGGGTCTTTCTGTAGGTAGAAGACTTGTCTCAAACCCAGTGAAAAAAACCAACAGAGTGTGAATAAATAGCTAGGGACAGAAGAGGGGGAACTAGAGGAGACAGATAATTAGGGATAAAGAGACCTGGTTTATGACAACTTTCAGAATAACTGGTTGAAGTTGAACATTAACCATAGCTGTGCAGACAGTGTTATTTCTTATGTTACAGATACCAATCTTCTGACAGTTTGATTAAACTTACGTAGAGAGACCTGACTTACCACCATCTGTTTTGTGTGATTGTACTTACATTCATTAGAGCCCTTCTGGGAATCACATGTACTATGTGGATAAACTGTGACAGTCTTAAAAGTAATTGGCTAAAGATGTGATAAAGGGTCTAGCAGAACAGCTTAATGGACTGGCAAAATGGATTGACTTTTGAGATATTCTGTGCTGGAAAATATGATGTTTGCAAAGTGTTTTGATTTAATTGTTGTACTTTTATAACTAACTAACTAAATCCAGATGGCGATATCACTACGGTCCTGGAATGACTTATTAAACTGTCAAAAGTGGCAGCTGCTGTGGTGAGAGAATGCTCTTTCACAGGTGAGAGGAAGGATTAAGAATTGCCTGGTGTTAAGCCAGTGCCGCTGGGCTTAGAAAGGCTGGGTCTCTCTCCGAATGTGGTGCACATGATTAAGTGCACATGAACTACTTCTACTGTGGAGTCATACACATCTAACTAGACAGCTTTTTAGCGCTGGTGTGTGGAGAAAGGCATGGACTCCACTGCGTATACCCTAGACTGCCTTTTGTCTTTCCTCCAGCTGATTATGGACAGAAACTTACAATCATACTTACAGTATGATTAAAACGTACACTGCATACTTTTTAAGTATGTTTTCTCACTCTGCTGTTCAGTGAGGCTCAAGTGCACTGATTCGGTGATGCGTAATCATGCATGACACCAAGGCTGAATTTGAATTGTTTTTTGAGTAGTGCAAGCAGATGTCTGTGCAATTGTGAAACTGAACGGACCCAGTGAGCCACAGACTACATCAGCCCAGACAAAATAGATAGTTGGTTGTGTACTGTAACCCCAGACTCTGTAAGTGCAGCTTTTTAAGATCTGGACCTCACTGGCTCCTCAATAGCTGCAGTAAAATGCTATTTGGGAGCCAATTACCTGATCTCAGCACAATTTATACGGACCAGGGTGGGTTCCACTCAGCAGGTAGGTGTGGACTTAAGTTTTCTGTATGACTCACGTGTACAGGTAGGATAGCCGTAGTAACCGGGAGCACACTGGTCACATGATGCTCCGCTGTAGTTGGGCTGGCAGTGACAGATACCTAATGTGGTGCAGCTGCTATTCAATGAGGTCCGAGAATCACAGGAACACTCTGACAAAAAAGACCAAAAATACATAAATTGATTTTAAAGTTCTTTTATTTGTTTTTCAATGCCTGCATGGTCTCGCCCCACAGTGACTGTCCGACCTGCTCCCTATGTTCCCTCGTGCTTTCTCAAGTCAGCAGATCAGTTCTTGTTGGTGGTCCCAAAGTCAAAAAGAAGGTTAAGAGGTGACCAAGCATTTTCAGTCACTGCCCCCAAACTGTGGAACAATCTGCCTTTGCAGATCAAACAGACCGACTCACTTCATGTTTTTAAATTGTCTCTTAACTCACAACTCTGTGTTAGTGAAATATCTCAAGAACTACTGAATAGTTCTTGAATAGCCAAACAGCCACAAGGCTGGCCCAGTATAGAAGAGCAACATTATCAGGCCAGCAGTCACTCTTTCAGGGATGAAGATGTGCACATCCTTGATAGAGGAGAACGTTGGCTTGAGAGAGGAGTAAAAGAAGCCATCTTTGTGAAGAGAACCCGTCTGTCATTAAACAGGGGCGGAGGCCTCAGCATCCAACTGTCACCTTCTTACAGTGCTGTTATTGGGAGTGTCACTCAGACCTCTGTGAATAGCAAGCGGACATCAGGGCCCTAATGATCGGTCGTTAGGCTGATGGTCTTTCTTTTGCATGTGAACAACTAGTTTTGGGTGTCACAACCAAGTGGTTGATTCACTATGCGAAGGTGCTGCTTATAAGGCTGAGTTTGCTTACAACTTCTCAGACTGAAGAAGTTTTTTGTATAAAATACGAAACGCTTCAACTAAGAAGAACCTGCCCAGAGGACCTGACTCAACCTTTTTAGATTTTTCTATTGTAAAGTATGGTCTGTGTTCATCTCTCATTTCTGTTAAACTCATTCCAGCCTTATAAGGTGTTTTATTTAAAGGGACCTCACAAAGGTGCAAACATTTAAAGCTTGTTTAAATACTAAATGGTAATGCAGTTCAAACGGCAAAATATAAACTAACTTTGATATTGCTAAAATGATTTGATTGTTAAAATGAGGTTACACTTAGCTTAAGATAAAATAATCACAAATAAAAGTTGTGTCTGTGGGGTGAGGGAGGCCGAAGACTCCAGGACATCATGACATGGGCGAGAGTGTGAGATTAGGGAGTAGCCGTCCTTGAGACGGAAAAACAAGCTGCTGCAGCTGTTTGTGTGCAGAAAACCCTGGTCTTGGGCATGGTTCATAGTATAAAAAGGAGGTGAAAGGGGAATCACCTCAGACACAACTCGGGGTTTTGCAGAGTGAGGGTCTCTCTTCTGTTTTTGGTGAGTTGTATGTCTCCATTCAGCTGAATGCAATGTTTGAATAAATGTATGATTTGTAATTACACCTCTGGTCTGGACTTGTTTTGTGTGTCCGTCTTTCCTGCAACATCCAGGTAACGGTGAGAAACACAAGGTAGTGTGGTGATATTCCTCAGAAGGGAGAAAATGCTGCATACCGTTTCTCAACACTATCTGGACTATTGAACAGGCATCAAGACATTTAGATGATCTTAGTCTCTGGCATGAAAGACATTGGGTGATACACACTCCTTCAAGGAATGCTAGGTATTTAGTTTTTATTTGTTTTTCTTTTCCAGTTAAATTTAACTAATTTTGTTTTAGTCTCATTTAATCAAGGAAGAGAGGGACTGGAATCTTTTTTTTCCTCCAAAGGGGGCAGTGACATAACAACTTAAGAACCACTGAACAAAACCTCTCATTCAAACTTAATGAGGTATTTTATGTTTACAACTCAACAATAGTTTTCAATTTTTTCTCCTAATTGAAAATTCTAAGCTTAAGGCAAAAAAAGCCATTTATGTAACACTCGATAAGGGAGAGAATAAAGTGAAGTGTTTCGAAGTTAGTCAGTCCCATGTTTCAGATTTGTTTTTGTGGGGTTCAGTGAGTACAGATTACCTTGACAGTTGGGGTAGGAGTGGAATCCAGATCGGCACTGTTCACAGCGAGGACCCTGAAACTCCGGTTTACAGAGGCAGTGACCAGAAGCATCACAGCCTGCAGGCAGAGAGCCGACCATGCTGCAGGCGCACACTGCAGAAAGACACTTTTCAGCATTTATCCACTTTACAGACCCGTGGGCACACATAAAACTGTCAGTATTACATCCTACCTTAGGATGAAAGTCTTTCATCTTGGAAACCAAAACATTTGTAATGTAGCTTTTAACATCACAAAGTTAGCTTTGTCTCAGTTTTGGACACAGATGGGTAAAATGTTTCATTAAAAAAAAAATTATTTTCTCATTTTCTAGATTTCTCATTTTGAGCTCCCCATTCTATTTGTTTTTATTGTTGCATTATTTCAAATTATCCAGCATTTGAGCACAACCTTTCACTTATTCTGTCCAGAAAGTCTGGTCTGACAGAAGTGAGTTAAACTTACAGTAACGTCGTGTGACTGTTTACTGAGAGCAGGTTTTTAAAGAGTTTGGCAGATGTTTTGATGTTTATTGTTAAATGATTAGTATAAAGTTTTGTAAACTCAAACAGGGTTACTCACGTTGGCACAGAGGGTAGTTGAAGTAACCAGGCGCACACTGATCACAATGGTAACCCTGGAAACCACTTTGGCACATTCCATGACCAGTCATCAAGTCACATGACCCATCCAGACAGCCCGGGCCTGAACACTGACAGGCTGGTTCCACACACACACCAACACACACACACACACACACACACACACACACACAGAGAGTCAGACAAACACTAACAGAGAACAGTTAATAAATCTTTTTAATGACTGAAAAACAAAGATGTTTGAGTGGAAGATCCAAGTGTGTGTGTGTGTTTGTGAAAGAGCATGCAGTTTCTAAATGTGCTTGTGTGTTTGTATTTTTGTCTAATAGTAAAAGACTGTGAAATAAATAAATTTAGTTATACTATAGTAATGATGAAAGCAAAACTATCCACTTGCTGGCCACTTAATTAGGTACACCTGTTCAATTGCTTGTTAGCAAAAATGGCTAATCAGCCGATCACATGGCAGCAACTCAATGACTTTAGGCATCGGGACATGGTGAAGGCAACTTGCTAAAGTTCAAACTGAACAGCAGAATGGTGAAGAAAGGAGATTAAAGCAACTTTGACCGTGGCATGGTTGTTGGTCTGAGTACAGCTTATCTACTGAGATTTGCACGCACAGAGATTCATACAGAGATTGATCCAAAAACAAAAAAAAAGTCCAGTTATTAGCATTGTTTGGACAAAAATGCATTGTTGATGTCATAAATCAGAAAGGAATGGGTGGACTAGGGATGAAAGTGTTAGGGACCCAACACATCATGTTTACGTATGAAAGTAATCTGTCTATGCACAGAATTCAGAAAGTGACACAGATGATCTGGGAAACTGTTGTCTTTTCCAAGGCATTTATGAAAATCACTGAACCTGCCAAATCAAACAAAACATTCTACAAGTTGCTAGCTTTTATCAGTCCCCCTCAGAACAGATTGAAGGGGGAACACAAAAAGTTACACAGCAACAATGAGTGAAACAACCAAAACCTGAGTAGGCAGTCACAAATAGATGCCACCCAAAAGCCAATTTTTTTTGCTCAGTTGGACAACAACCTCAGCATCTCTGACAGCAACTTGATCAAAATTCTTCAAATGACGAATGTGCCTCTGAATGTTTTTCTGTGTCTGGCTATATGTAGCATTACAGCCCTGAGCCACAAGCTAAAGGTTTAAAGTAAAAGAG
Source organism: Kryptolebias marmoratus (assembly GCF_001649575.2). Taxonomy (NCBI): domain Eukaryota; kingdom Metazoa; phylum Chordata; class Actinopteri; order Cyprinodontiformes; family Rivulidae; genus Kryptolebias; species Kryptolebias marmoratus. The sequence continues at coordinate 3,400,726 of NC_051437.1, read as the reverse complement.
CTTCAGAGCTTTCTCCTCCTGGTGTTAATACTGCTTAACCTTTCACAGTAGCAGGCTTTGTTTACTTTACTTTCCTTGCAATCTTCAAAGCAGACTTGAATTTGCTATCAACTGCAGCAACATCAGGATAATGATCTCAATATGTTATCTTGTATGAGTATCTTGGTCAGTTTCATTGTTTGTGTTTCAACCATAAATGCTCAAACTCATGGGAAAATATCATGTTCAAATGCGTCTTGAGTTCAGAAAACCAAATGGAGTCACATTTTGTAAATTGTGTATTTAGAAAAGTTTCAATACTTTGTAGTTTGATAGTGTCAACTGAAAAGGTTTGTGTGGTAGTACACATTCTAATGGCAGGTCAAAAATTTCCATATATTTACAAGCATCTACGTGCATTTGCATGACTCTTGTGTCTTCCTTAGTCACTAAATCATCTGGCTTCAAATCAATCAGTTGATCCCTAGTGTAAACAGTATGCGTTGCGGAGTTGTAGCACCTCAGCTCCAAAATAAAATCATGTGATGGCGAACATTAACAGATGTGAGCACTAAAGTAGAAAGATGAAAAAGGACACAAAAAATGAAAAAAAAAAATTATAAAAGTAAAAGGCTACACATGAGCTGGCACATGAACACATAAGACACACTGTTACATTGACCCCACTTGCATCTGAATAAGGGAAGTGGCATCAATACTATCTAGCCCATTATGCTTCAGGACAAACTGAACAAGATGCAAGTGGACCCCCACCTGGTTGTTCGAATCTCCAGCTACCTCACCAACAGGTAAGGTTGGTGAGGTACTGTGATCAGCAGAACTGGAGCACCCTAGGGCAGAGGTCCGCAACCTCCGGGCCGCGGACCTGTACCGGTCCGTGGGTCATTTGGTACTGGGCCGCAGAGAAAGAATAATTAACTTACAGTATTTCCGTTTTTTATTTTCGGAGTCTGAACAACGTTTATTTTGAAAAACTGACTGGATTCTCGCCACTACTTCCATCTGTGACTCCCTCTTGATGCATGTCAGAATGCTTATCTAGGTCATGTGATACGTTGCAGCTAAAAACAAACCCACAAGCTAACAAAAAGAGTAAAAAACAACGGTCTCTGGAAGCCCTAGATGAGATCAATCATCTCCATCAATTCCATCAATTGATACAATTTCCTCGACTGGGTGAAGGAGAGTCCAGACTGTGTACCTACCGGCGTGGAGGTTCCTTTTATATTTGGGTTTTTGATAACAGGATTTCTGCTCTTTGGACCAGGCAGTTACCTGGATTATCGTCAAATTCGTTGATGGGTTCACGGATCGACCAGCACTCAGACTGTAAACAGGAGCGAAATTGCAAACTACTCCGAACTGGCTGATATTCCATCATCA
>NC_051437.1:3392349-3397887 GCF_001649575.2 Kryptolebias marmoratus | reverse complement strand
GCCTCAGTACCATGGGAAACAGAGCATTCTCCCACTCTGCTCCACAACTCTGGAACGCTCTTCCACCTGACTTACGTAATATTGACAATCTCTCGACTTTCAAATCACAACTCAAGACTCATCTGTTTAAGCTAGCCTTTTCTCTGTAACTTTTCTTGTTGTTATTCTTCTATTGCTGTTATTCTTCTGTGTCCTTATATTGTAAAGTGTCCTTGGGTGTCTTGAAAGGCGCCACAAATAAAATGCATCATTATTATTATTATTATTTGATCATTTTTAGGGTGTGATATTCCATCTTTTTTTTCCCCCTCCTTTTTTTGGCTGCTCCCTTCTGCAGGGGTCACGACAGCGAGCAGACTCACACTGTAGATTTGGCAATTGTTTTACACCAGATGTCAATCCTGACCCAACCTGGCCTTGAACCCACAACGTCAGCATTACAAGACTGCAGCACTGACTACCAAACTATAATGGCTCCTTCCCAGAATATGGTATAGCAATGAAATTTGGTTGTTTTAGTTAAGATTACACTTAAATATAATTTCCCCAACTATATTTAAAACCCCTGTTAAGGGCCAACCTTCAATATTTCAAAATCCAAATTTATTTGTGTTAATTACCATAAATTCCTGGTAATTCCCATGTGCTACTGTACTGTATATCAAGAATATGAATCACACATCACAATCTTGCAGTCTTCATGTGTCATGCCTTAAAAGGGACTGTAACCCATTGTTTTGGTCCCCAAATGTTTAAAACAATTTACAAGGGATGAACCAATCAAGCAGTTTGGGACAGATGGTTTTCAGATTGACGATCTGATTCAGCACTCAGTTTATTTATTTCTTTAATCTGGTCAGTGCACCATAAATACTGTAAGTTGCTATACTGTGCTAGCAACAGCCCCCCTCAGTGTGGAAGTTATTACTGAGTGAAGAAGACATGTTTAAAAGTCTGAGGAAGAGCAAAAAGTCCTAAGAGGTGACTAAAAGAAAACTATTTTCCACTTAGGTTTATGGAAGCAGAAGGAATTAAGTAGACAACACCAAGAGTGGTTTAGAGAAATGTTTTAATATGTATTATGTAGAATCCCATTTCAATCATAAAATTTAAGTTTGAACTGAGACAAATCGGGGAAGACTAAATAAAACAAAGCTTCAGATTGTAAAATGTAAGACCTGTTCTCTGATGTTTCCCTATCTTGTTATGTTTTACGTGTTTGTAAGACAAATAAGACAACACTGTGCTGTAAGGTGTTTCAAACTTTTGTATGACCAACAAGTGATTATACATCTGTCTCTCACCCTGACAGTTGAGTCCGTAGAAACCTGGAGCACAGGTGTCACAGTGGTCTCCGATGAATCCTGGTTTACAGATGCAGGTTCGGGTTCGAGGGTCAGGCCTGCAGGAGTTATCCACTGTACCTGCTGCACTGCACTCACAGTCTGGGTACAAAAACAAATACATTTGATAAATATGATATTTGTTATCATTTATGTCTTTTGTCTGTAAAATTACTTTGGTTGCAACAAAGACAACCTGAGCTGTGTTTAAACAGTTTGAAGGGATTTAGCTATAGTAATTAATCAATCATGTAACCAGGGGTGGAAATTAAAAATTTTCCCCACTAGCCACTGTGGCTGGTGGAGAAATTTATTTACCAGCTACTCAAACATTTTACAAGCCATTGTTTTTCTTTTTTCCAGCTGTCAGCAGATTTCTTTTTATAACAGGTTTTTAAAAAATAAAATACTTCTGCTCAAATGATTCAAAAAGTGCTGAAACTAACCTTTTTAGAAGTTTCACAAATCAATAGTTTTACAAATCAGACACTAGGATTTAAATATTCTATTACTGCAGAATAATCTAGTCCAGGTTTGAAGTGTCTAAGTATTTTCATTTTTAAATAAGAACAAACAAAAGATGCTCAAGGTAGTGAAACATTTTGTGGAATTGCCCTTTAGCAGAGAAGGGGTTCTCTGCAGACTGAAAGTGGGAGTTTCTAAAGAAGAGGTGTTTCCAAAGAACAAACACTGATTGGCTAGCTGTATTTGCTGTTTCTCCCTCTTTTTTTCTTTCTCCTAACTGCAAATTTGTCCAGAGGAAATCAAAATGAAGGTAATGTGATTTTCATCTATCAAGTTTATGTCATGATGGGTGGAGATGACGGAGATGAACCCAGTGCGCAGACTCATTTTAAAGAAAGAAAACTAATTTATTAAACTAAGGAAACAAACTAAAACAAAAAGCTGACGTGGCAGCAAACAGACAAGAACTAAAATAAAATACATAAATGGAACAGAACTCGGAAGAACAGGAACACGGAGGGACGCAACCAACAAACAAACATCAGACTAACAACAAACAATGGACCAGCGAGGTATGGGAAAAGTGACTGGGTTTTTAACACTGAGGATAACCAGGTGAGTGGGAACAGGTGGAATGATTACAGAGTCGGGACAGTTGTAGATGGGCGTGGCTGACAGACAAGTGAATGACTGGGGAAGAGTGAAAAAAAAACATGAACATGAGACAAAACAAAAAGCAGATCCAACCAAATAACAGAATAGAAACAAAACAAAAACCAAAGAACTAAAATCAACATAAAACATAAACAAAACCCAGAAAAAAGCCAAATCACCACAGTTTATATACACTTATAAAATCACATTACCTTCATATATATATATATATATATATATATATATATATATATATATATATATTTCTGTGCATGTTTCCAAGAAGACATGGGGTGTATCACATCGAGTATTTTGTGACATGAATGTTTGCAGCAGTCATGTTTCCCTTCTGCACAGAAGTGACTCTCTGATCACACAGTGTTCTCATTTAAAGTCTGTTGACTACTGTTCGTTTGACAGTCCACATGAAGAACTCAGAGAGGACACATTGACCAATTTGATCAATTGCGTTGAGAGACCAGCTGACCAGATCCATGGTCTAAAAATTTTGGAGAATATGCAAAAGAGAGGCTCCAAAAAGAAAGCAGGGCAGAGGCAGTGAGGGAAGGGGGTTAGGAGACAGAGATACAGAGAGAAAAGAAACACGTCTGCCTTCCACCAAGAGCAGAAAAAAAAGAAAAATTATTTATTTATTAAGGCTCAGTTATAGTCGTGCAGGGCTCCATGCATGGCGCGGGGACCTGAGGGAGCTGTGCAGGCGTTTATACTTGACGCTTACGTCAGTGCAGTACTCTACGAAAAGACAGTGCCTTATATATGACAAAAGTTTCAAAATGGACCATTCATTAAGAGCGTCTTATAATCCAGTCCGTCCTATAGTGCAGAAAATACGGTACATCTTTTTTTGTTTATAGAATGCCATTCAGTTGTTGTCCACCTACACTTCAGCATGTACCCTTTGCTTGTGTTTTAGAAGCCATCTGTGAGGAAGAGCTAAACATTTTGCTGGTATGTATTATAACAGCACATGTGTGACTTACACAAAAAAAAAAAATTTTTTACAACATTTCATGTTATTTCACCTTCCACCAGTGAATCTGAGGGAGATCCTGCTTCTTGTGTTACTGGAGGAAGGAGACACAGCGTTTAGAAAAGTATCACTGACCTGCAAAAAGTTTTGCGATGTTGTGTCTCAAAAATCCTTCTGAGGCAAGGCACATTTTCTGTGGTTGGATAGTACGTTATCTAAAATGTTTTGTATATCTTTACATGTTGCTGCAGTCACAACATTGAATACAAAAACCTGGGAAAGATCATAGTAATCCTGGGAATAACAGACCAATTGCTTAAACTTCTATGTGTAAATTGATGGAAAGTATGGTGAATGAGAGATTAATGCAATATCTAGAGTCAAGAAATATAATTGCTCCTTATCAGAGTGGTTTTCGCAGAGGAAAAGGAGCAATGGATCCTATTTTATGTTTAGATAATGACATTAGGAAAGCTCAGATTACTAAGAAAATTATTGCTGTGTTTTTGATGTAGAAAAAGCATATGATATGCTATGGAGAGACGGGTTAATGCAGTGGTTCCCAAAGATTTTCTTCTGGGGCCCCCTGTGGATAACAAAAAAAATCCTGAAGCTGGAACAAATGACAGTTTTGGGGGAAGGAAAACACTCCAGGCCTTGTAGAACTGCTATTTGGTAAAATGCTGTGCTTGGTGATCTAATCATATTTTTGCTATAACTGCAGGTGTTGTTGACTGGAGGAAATATTCAGAAGAATTTCAGGCTCAGCACAGAAAGCCATATGTAATTTCTGTCTGCTTCAGCTGTGGAGCAGAATTTAAAGACTGTGGTGCAGGTTTCTGGGGCAACGGCAAAAGAGGAAAGCTGAGGGGCTTCTACAGCGAAGCCATTGCTCCGGGGTACTACGCCCACTTTTGTGCCATGGATACAGGGTTACTAGTCTAGCTTTTCAACTGCGATGCCCACCCTCACTCCTCCCTTACAATAAGTAACAACTAGCAACACCCTAATTGTACTATGTTTTGTGTTTCTAATAGATGCCATGATGACTTTTAAAAATGGATGTCCCATTAAATGCGATAAAATGATTATCAAATACATCCAATGTTGTCTGAATGTGTATAAAGGGAATAACAAATGTGAAATCTGGAAAAGAAAGATAATTCCTGAATCTGTCTTGTGTGCTCTGATGTGGATGTCCTGGAAAGATTATTGAATGTCCTGAAACAACTTTTCTGAGAACACAAAGATTTTTATCTTGCCTATTTGGCCAAGATGGCAGTTTGAAATCAGGCTGCTTACTGCAAAACCAAGATGTTATTTTTTTAAGACAGGCAGTCTTTTATTTTGTTGACTAAGCTAAATTTAATTTCTAAAATATGGATACATCTGATCTCATCATGGAGCATGAAAGGAACTGGGTATAGGTCTGAAGGCCAAAAGTGTGGTTATTTACTGACTCTTAAATGTGCTTGTATTCTATTTTTTGCACTTTTTTACATCAGCTCTTTTTGAAGGTTTCCAAGAAACAGCTGTAATGGAAAATTTTAATGTTGTTCTTTTTAATAGTAACATGTATAACAATAATTATGATTCTTGCCTGCACAAGTGAAGACTTAATGAAGTTATTCTTCTTCTAACTGTTATGTTTTGTATCAAGGTTTAAAATGCTTTTGTTCTTTGTTCTATGTGGGAACTGAGAAAGACTCTGGTTCTCCCTTATGCCTCCCTTCTGGAATTCTGTATTATCAGATCTTCTTCGTGAGAAACGAAGCTGCTCAGTAACTATGTAAAAGTGTGGCTGAAAATAATGTAATGAAGCCTCCCGATAAAAGTGTATGTTGCTTTCTTTTGGGGCTCTTCTCCTGACTGAGTTCAGTGAGTGGGGTCTCCGAACTCTCTTTTGCCTTCGGAATAATATTCTTTTCAAATTCAATTCAATTCAATTCAAAAATACTTTATTAATCCCAAAAGGAAATTAAATGTTGACGTAGCTCATTTAAATCAAGGAGTTATTATAGATGGTGATGGCTGTGGGCAGGAAAGGTCTCCTGTAGCGGTCCGTTTTACAGCTAATCTGAAGAA
>NC_051437.1:3363600-3389573 GCF_001649575.2 Kryptolebias marmoratus | reverse complement strand
TTGCTCCTGCTCTGGATCCACGATGCCTTCTTTTCAATTCCTCTGGGATTTCTGGCTTCAGTTGTCGTATTATTTCTGCTTCTGCAATGTTAATAAGGTGCTCCCTGTTGTAAACCACCCTGTTGCTATGGTTACGCATCATAACAAAAGAGTACAATATAAAAAGTATTGGGAAAAATCAATCCAGCTGCACAGCATCAAAGACAAAAAGGTATAATTGTCCAAAAAAAAGCTATTTTCCAAGGAAAAACAAGAATGAAATTTGAAAACAGAAAATAAATCTTAACGAGATGTACAGAGCTACTCCAATGTGCTGCCACTCTGAGTCGGCGCAATTCAATTCCAAAGACAAAGATCGATCTTTCTCTTGATTCTCTGAAACAGACATCTCATTACTTGTTGATTATTTTTTGCTGCTACACAACGTTATCTGCTGTCAAACAGAAGAAGATTCTCTTTTGTTTTTGGGTAATACAAATTGAGTTTCACATTATTCAACTTGTTTTTAATGTAATGTCTAGGTATTAAAAAAAACAAATATTTAGCCTTCCCCACTACCCATTTATGTTGCTCTTATTTTGAAATGTAACCGACGCTAATGTCGAACCGGCTAACTGCCACCCGTAACTTCTTGCTTCTGTCTTCTGATACCATCGTCCAATCAAGTGTAGTTCTTTAGTAACCCCTTGTTTTTTTTCATCCAATCAGGTGTAATTCTGTGGTAATGCCTTGTTTTTTTCCCGTCCAATCAGGTGTAGTTCTGTGGTAACGCCTTGTTTGTTTTGTCCAATCAGATGTGGTTCTGGAGATAGGCCTTCCTGTGGGTCATACCTACTTGCTTTAGCAATTTCCCGTAATCTTTGATTGGATGAAAAAAGGCCTGTCTGTGATTGGCTGGTAGTGGCTCATTTACATACAGCTTAAGTTTTGAGAACAGAGTCAGAGCTGAGCGCGAGCTGTTTGTCACTGCACACTCAACTTGCTCATGCAACTTGGTGGCACAAAAATAACGCCATATAGGTCAGTAGTACAAACTGAACACAATTTTTGTTTTTCGGTTCAAATTGCAAACTTGCCACGGTGGCTGGTGCATTGTTCAAATTTACACGCCACTTCAAACATTTACCTGCATTTGGCCAGTGGTTGGTACCAATTTCCACTCCTAGATGTAACTGAATGAAAGCTGTGCTTCAATATAAACAAAGACAATATATGAATACAATACCAGCAGGTGGCCCTACAGGAGAAACCACCAAATATCTGTGAGGTTATACCCAAACCGTGTTCTGGACCACCTTATTTTATTCAAACTCAGTTCTGTTCACACCAGAATAGCTTTCAAAAACTCCCTCAAACATCTGACTTCCACCAAAAAAAAAGAAAAAAAAAATCTGTGCTGTCATCCGTCGTGGAGAAGTAGGCGAACCCAGAGTGCAGACTTCTAATAAAAAAAACTAACTTATTAACTAAAGAAATGAACAAAAACAAGGGCTGACGAGGCAGCAAAAACCAAAACGGCAAGGCGAGAGACAAAGGACCAGAGACCATGAACCACAGACAACAAGTGAGGGAATGGAGAAAGTGACCGGGTTTTAAAGACAGAGCAATAATTAGGAGAAGTGGGCACAGGTGAGTAATTACAAGTGTAGGCAGGTGGAGATGGGTGTGGCAAGTAAACAAGTGCAGACAGAGGAGGAGTGAATGATGCAAGAAAACAGAAGGTAAACACCAAACAAAGACAAAACATGAAAACAATAACCTAAAAATGCAAAAGAAATCACAAAGAAAAAACAACAAAAACCCATATCCTGACGTGCAGCTGAGAACAAAGGAAAATTCATTAAAAGATTCTGAGTCAAAATCCAGCTCCCATCATGTATTACCCCATTATGCTGTATTTGTTCCAGTTTTTGAGTTTATCACATTGTAATACCTGAACTCTCCTCTTTGCATGTTTTCTGAAATGAAAATCACTTTGGAAAAAACTTCTTTGACATTTACCAATGAAACGCTAGATGCTACTATACTATTAATGCTATAAATCCCACCAACTCTCTTCTCACTAAGTCTGACTCAGCAGCTGATAAACCCTTAAAATTCACCTGTATTCCCTTAAATTGTACATTTTTAAATTTTTGTGGCCTTAAAAGAGCTTGGATATAATTCTGCACCTTTCTTTCCTCTTTCAGTAGATGATGACTGTGCTGATCTGATTTCTGATCACCAGCAGATTCTGCTGGCTGCTGTTTATTTACTTCTGAAGCTGAAGCATTGAATGCACTGCCATTGCTTGTCTTTCTTCACCATCTCATTAGAGGAGCATATCAGTTGCATATTCCTTTGTGTTCTTGGCAGATGTACAGAACAAATATCCTGTTCACATGGTTGCTGCTGTGTACAAATTGTGTTGTGGGAGTCTATGTAGTGTATAAGCAAAATCTACACAGGGTTTTTTGGTACTGGTTCTGTGCTGTGTCTGATGTAACTCATGAAAAAATGATATTGAAGGTAAAAACTTGATTCTTAGCATAGCAGGACTCAACATCATTGAAAAAGCAATGAGTTAAAAGATAAGCTGTGGATTTATCTGATCACAGGCTGATTTGATTACAAACTGAAGTAGCAGAAATCTGATTCTTTCTGTTTTGTTTTATATCCTCGATCACAGTCTAAAATTATAACGTACAACTGCCAGTTTTAATCAGATTTATAAAAGCCTAATGAAGCTTTTTTATGGCCTAAATGCAGAACTTACTGATGATCTCTCCAGCTGGTTTGGCCTCACCATTGTTGTTGGGGGGATAGGTGGGGATAGCTGGAAAAGAAACAGAAATTTTCGGGTTAGGTTTAGGGTTAAAATCTTGGTAAAATTACTGCATTCAATTTCAGTAAAATGTTCCTGGGTTCATTTCAACACAAAACTAAGAAAGTAGGCAGCATTTCTGTAACTCACGGTAACACTCAGGGAAGTTGATAAAGCCACTGGCACAGGAGTCACAGTTCTCTCCAATGTAGTTTGGTTTGCAGAAGCAGTGACCGGTCAGATCCTCGCAGGTACCATCTGTAAACTCTGATCGACAATTACAGGCTGCAGGGACAGAGCAGGCAATGGAACGACACAGAGAAAAATCATTACCAATGATGAAGATACAAAACTACAATTAGAGAAATATTGACTTGCTGAAATACTCAGACAGCTGAATCTCACGTGAGCAGGCCAGAGGGGAGTCAATGAGGTGGTCAGGTGACCTGTAGTAGGTGGGGATACAGCGCTCACAGTTCACTCCTGTGGTGTGATGCTGCGAGGCAAAGATTTCATTAGATTTAGACTTTATCAAGACAATATTTATCTGCACTACTCACGAACACACAGCTTTACAAATCTGAGGAGCCCCAGCTACCTGGCAGTTGAGGCAGACCCCTCCTCCTCTATGGCGCCCGTGAAGGTCAAGGCTAGATCTCTTCCGGTCGACATCAGAATCGTAGTAACAGTCAAAAGAATGACGGTGACAGTTACATGCTAAAACATTTAATAACAAAAAAGAGGAGGTAATGTTAGAAATAGATGAAAAACTCCTAATGTAGGAAAGGCAAGTCAATGACTAAACTTGTTCTAATGTCTGTTGAGGCTCCACTATGATTGTGACAATAACGGATTAATTAATCCTTGTTAGCTTTCTGTTTATGTTAAATCAAAATCTCTGCCATTTTGAAATGTAGATAGTGTAGATTTTAAGTGGATGTAGGCCAAGTCATGCCTCTGCTGAATCATACCCACTGGTTGACATTCTGTACCAGTTACTGGTTACCACTTTGAATCCATGCACCTAAATGATTATTATTTAGATATAAATATATAAAAATAAATATTCATGTTAAAAGGTACCAGCTCCCCGCGACCCGGAATGGAGAAGTGGGTAAAGAAAATGGATAGATGGATATTCATGTTAAAAGCAGTAAGCGCTTACACACTGTAACCACAATTATTTACCCCAGTCACTTATCGTAAATACAGACGTTTCAGGTGATGGATGGATGCATATAGCTATAGTAATTTGCAGGCCTACACAGTCCATAAGGGCTGTCAACATGGAGACACTCAACAGGAAGGGACAGAGCATCTGTACATTCTGAGGAAACTGGGGTTCTTTAACATCTGCAGTAAACTGCTGTAAATGTTTTTCAGTATGTGGTGGCCAAAGTCCTCTTTTATGCTGTCGTGTGCTGGGGAGGAAACAGCAAGGAGACATACCAAGACTAAGCAGACTTGGGTTGGAGGATGGTTCTGTTGTTGGGATGGAGCTGGACTCAGTAGGGACCATAGCTATTAAGGTATATATGTGTCAGAACCATTTGTGCCTTGTAACTGTGAAGTTGAAGTTGCAGAGAGAAATCCTATAAGAGTTTTGTGTACATGTGTAAATATGGTTGTGTCACAACAGATAAGTTTGTGTGTGTGGATAGAGATATGTGTATGTATATAGTTTGTACATGTGCAAATAGATTGATATTATAGACAATGTGTGTGTGTGTGTGTGTGTATACACACATACACTTATATATGTATGTGTATGTTTATGTATGTGTATACATATATATATGTATATGTAGGTCTATATGAGATAGAGATGTTACGGTCCTGGGCCTTGTGGGCTGGGCTGCAGGTGTCGTGTGTCTGTCTTTCTGTGTTTGTGCTCCTCCTCTGTGCAAGTGTTGCTGATTTGGTGTTTTGGAGCACAGAGTATTTGGGGTTGGCTGTTTCCTCTCTGGCATCATTCCTTCACTCCTTGCTGCCTCCTGACACATGTGGGTCTCCGCTCTGCTGCCAGGTCTCATCTCCTCGCTTCAGCATGCACATTTTGAGTTTACCTTTAATAAATATTTCTGTTCGGCATGGTCTCCCGTTTTTATTGTGACTCTGAGCCAGTCATAACAGATCTTTATATAAAATAGATATGTGTATATATCAGATAGCAATATTATAATGTATATAGATAGAATTATTATAGATGTGTGTGTGTGTGTATGACAGTAATATAGATAATACTTTTATAAGCTAGAGATATTATTGTGTATATATGTATATATATATATTAGTAAAAATATAAAAAAATATATCATTGGCTCTGTGTTTTGCTAAACTTGTCATACATTAGAATATTTTATTGTTGTTTACCCCACCAAGAGTATTTAAATACGCTGAACCATGTGTTTAGCTTTAATAGCTGTATGTCAAAGGTTTACAGGAGGAAAAGCGCGTGAAAATGAGCAGTCAACTGTTAACTGAGTTAACGTTATTAGCTTTCAGATGCTAACCTCTAAGCTATTTTTGCTGCTTTGGCTGCTAAATCGCATTAGCTGAAGATTTTAAATCAATGTTTACTTCGTGGCTGGAGAGTCGTGTGTTTTTGTTTTGTTTTTCTCTTGTTTGGCCAAGAGTTTTTTCTTTTTTTTTTGAGTTATCTACCCAGATGATACCAGCATTACGTAACTGTTATAGTCAGCGTTCCTGCCAGTAAAAAAACAAAAGAAAACACAAAGACTCTGCCACTACAGCGTTGGGAGGAGTTCTCATCATCATGTCTCCTCCAGGACGTCTGATGATAACCAATAGTCTCTTTTTGTTCATTTCTAGAAGTTTCTAGACGATTAAGGCGCATAGTGATGCTGGGAGTCTGTGCCTGCGCAGTACAGAGGAGGCACTCAGATTCAGCTGATGCTCATTAGCAATGACTTATATACTAATATATATGTCATTGCTGATTAGTCCTGCATGATCGGAGGATTTTCACAAAGGATGCTGCTTTGTTGTGATGTATTTACAAAGATGAGTCCTTGCGGTTAAAGTAAAGATGTTACGAGGGCAATATCTGTCAGATGTGTGGGATGCTTCAGTCCAACAACAAATGCAGCATTTCCTGCTGAAATAGCAAATGTGCCAGTGGAACAGAACAATGATCAATTTGTGGGGAAAAGATCACCATCAGTATAATTTTATTTCTATATGTTATAATACATTTTGCACAACTGGGAGAAAAAAAAAAAAGAAAACAGTAAACCCTGCAAGATGGCGGACGTATTTCCTGCGCCCCTGCAGCCCATGCGGGGTCTACTCTTTACTTCCGGTTTGTTAATACTGAGTTCGGCAGCGCCTCCTGCTGTATGGCCATACGTACTACCCACAAGTCACAGGTCATTTTTCTGGCCTTTCAGTGAGGCAAATGGTGCAAAACCCCATCGCACAAACAAAGGAGGTGTGGCTTGTGAAGGAGGATTTGAGTCTCGCATCAGCAGTTTCGTGTGTTGCATTCACTGACTTGTGTCTGTGTTAAGGAAAAAATAATATAAAAAACATGTCTGTGTGAAGATGTTTATACAGATGTTCGAATTAGTTTTGCTCCATTGATTGGAGCATAAGTACTAAAGCCCGGATTTTATATTTTGTGACTTGTAGAATGGAATCTGTGACCCGTACTGAAGAATCTGTGAGGTGTAATAGTAGTTTTGTATCTGTGAGTGATAAACAAATATTCACAAGTTATTTATTTCCGACACAGGTATGTGGATTTGTTTTGCACCGTTTGTATCGGATCATTTTGCGCAAAACTGTAAGCGTATAAAAGTCTATTATTTTGAAGGACAGAGGTAAGTTTCTTCTCTGCAGCTAGGGGCAGTGACGTGTTCTTTCCTTTCCTTGGGTGGTGTGTTTGTTCTAGACCTGTTAGCAGTGTTAGCAAACGGAAGGGCTAATACCTTCGTTCAGTGGTCATATAGTTCCTCTACATGAGTGACCGAGTCAGTCTAGCAGAAATCAGACCTGTCTCGTTTGGGGTGTGCTTTATTGCGATGCTCCGAGTGTTCAGTGAATGATAAAAGTGAGTATTGTTTGTTTAAAACATGCCTGTGGTGATACACTTAGCATGACTGCTTCCTCCTGTCTTCGTATTTCCTCTTTAATAAGCAGGGTTTATCTGTTCACGTTAGTTTCTGAGTAAACCAATTTGAGTGTTTAGGTGGTTATGTATGCTGCAGCGGGCAGCCGCGGTGCCCCCGCTGAACGGTAAATTTGTTCGCTCCGTGAGGGGAGGGGGGAGCGGTGCGCCATTCAGGCTCTCACCCGTGTAATGTGCAAATTAACCAGTAGAAGGTGCTGTTTAAACCCCCTAAGCTGCTGAACACTTAGATCGTGACTTTGAGTTATTATTATGGTGTACAGCTCCTTTGTATCTTGTTTAAGTAATTCTTTTGTAAAGAGTTTATGTTTAAATATATTGTTTATTGTTGTCATTTACAGAACTGTTACACAATAAAGTGCACGGCGAGTGAAGCCAGCTAAAGAAGATAAACCATCTCTCTTATTATTCCTGTGTCCTGACCGACGCCGCATCTTGTTTCCTGCATACCACCACGAATCAGCACCCAAGAATTCTCTCCGTAACAGTAAGTGTAAGATTTTTTTAAAGTGTGACTCAAAGAATAGAATTTGTCTTGTACTTTTTGAAGAGGTGTAACTGCTGTTTTGTATTTGTGAAAGACTGAAAAAAAACTACAATTACAAAACTCTTACAGGACACTGCTGTATGTGTGACACAGGTCATTGTATTGTGTTTTAGGCATCTTTTTTTTATTTTATTTTTTAGAATAGCATTGCGTGGGTTCATTCTTCCATTCAGGCCACATTAAAGTTAATGGACAAATAAAACCTACATATATAAATTTTAAAAAAGGGACAATTTGTGAGGTGGATAACAATAGGTGCCTGCCTTAGGAAAGCATGAACAGTATCTAAAATCTAAAATCAGCAAAACAGTAGCTACAAGCTAAAAATGAAGGAAGTGTGGTAAAGTACATTTTAACAAGCACATAGTTTTACCAGGATTTGAAGATATCCTGATAAATGTCTAAGAGAACAAAAACAAACAGACAGGCAAAACATTATTGTCTGCCTCGCCTTTTGGTGGAGAGCAATAATCAGTAAACAGATGGAGCTTCTTATAGATAGTTAAACCAAAACTCTGGCACAGTCTCTGTTACCATGGTGATCTAACTGGGCTCAAAGACATCCTTCTTTGTAAGAGAAAAATCAGACTTTCAGCCATAAATGTTACGTCATAGTACAGTCATTTGATGAAGACTCATTCTGCTGAACCAACATATGAAACCCATTCTTCTGCAGGCTTCAGTGTTCACACTCTGAGTATGTGTGTATACCTTCCCACTTGAGTGAGTGTCAGTGAGAAGTACTGCAATCCACTCACGTTCACACTCGTTGGCACTGTAGGTCGTTGCAGGTTTCCATTGTAACTGGTGATATCCAGGACAACACTGGTCACAAGAGACACCACAAGTATTATGCTGACAGTCACACTGTAATCTGTAAACAAAAACAAAGTTGTAGTGACCCACTGAACAAAAACTTTATTTACACTTTACCTCAGGGTATAACAGTACACACAGACAAATAACTTGCTAAGAAAGATCCTCCTGTGAGCGACCTAAGTGTCTGATCTCAGTCTATATCCACTTGTTCTGAAAGACCCCAGAATTAACACCAGTCCAACACCTCTAAGTAGTAAGGGCCAGGGGTGGAAAATAGTGAAATACATGTACTCGTGTTATTGTAATTGAGTATCAATTTTGGTTGCTTTGTACTTTTATAGGTAATTATTTAAATCTATAATTTTACTTTTAGTTGAGTATGTTCCATTTGAAGTAAAATCCCATCCGTTACTGAGTAAAAAAACATGAACATGTACATTAACATGTACTTTAAAAACAGGAGGGAAAAAAAAGGGCACCATAGCACCCGCAGTGACTGGGTCTGTTCATTACCAGTCAGCTGTTGTATGATCCAGTTAGAAGTGATGACAACCTAGAAAGAAGGAGTTCACCTGGTAAATAAACTAATGGAGATTGTATGCAAACTACACTCACTCTGCGTGCTGCTTAGTGAAACTCTGCACACATGCACTTGTCGGTTCGTCACCTGTTATCTGGAGGATAGTTAAACCTCTACTTCAACCAAACACCAACTTCTGTTCAAGTTGAACTAAAAATAATGAAATAAAGTCCTGGAGCTCCTGGTCATGTTTAAGAGACACTCTGACTTTAAGTTAATGGAAGGAGGCTGCTTTATTTTGCTGTTAGGTCTGTTAGCTCACAGGGACTCAGACCTGCAGCCTGTGGAGGGGAGTTTAAAATACATTTGTTTGTTTCGTAAGTTAAAACAAGGCTTTTATATTTTATTAGGAAGCTTTGCAAAATCAGACATCAGTGCCTGACACTGCTAATGATGTTAGCTTTGAAGTAGTTTGTAACTAGTTAAGCTAATGCTTTAACCTTGAGAGCATCATTAACTCCTAAACTACTGTCCAAAAATATATCAGAAAATCAATAAGTGGACAGTACCTGGTCTAACTAAAGCATGCTGTCTGATGTGAAATAATAATGAATGTCTTGATATTAAATAAAAATAATTTATTTATTTGATAAGTGTAATAACAGTCTTTATCTCAGTAGACTAGCTATAGTGCCTATAAAATGTATTCACCCTCATGGATGTTTTGATTTTATTGCTGTCTCAAGTCAATCATGGTCAATATAAATTAGCCTTTTAGACAACAAAAAACTACTTTAATGTTAAAGTGAAATCTCATTTCTACAAAGTAATACCAATTAAATAAAAAATATGTAATGCAAAATAAGTGATTACATAAATAGTCACCCTCTTTAAAATGACTGTCCTAATTCGACTCAGAGAAAAGATTATTGAAAAGTACAAGTCAGGAATGGATACAAAATTATTTCCAAGGCCCTAAATATCCCCAGGTGTTTTGTGAAATTCACCATCGAAAAATGGAAGGAATATGGGAGAAGTGTAAATCTACCAAGAGCAGGTCATCCTCACAAATTGAGTGACCATGAAGAAGAAGAGAGGAGCCTGATAACTGAAAGCTCTGCGTCCCATTCTACTTTTAGAAACTTTAGAAACAACAAGAAAACCTGCAGTCTGAGAGCAAAAGGATCCATTATGAAAACATGCAATAATAAAATCTTTAATATAAGATGGAGTTTGGTTGTTGAGAGTGTAACAATTAGGCAGTTCAATCTTGAACTGCATACTTAAACTTACCATTTATCAAATCTTAACAACTGAAGGATAATATTTGTTCATCACTGGGAACTTTTTATCATAATGTTTACACCAAATAAAGAGGAAACTGAATTTTGTCTTTAAAGTTTTATTACAAAAATAAAACTAAATCAATAAATAAAATCAACAAACAATTAGGACGACTCAATAAAAATAAGACAAACACTAAGATTTTAGGGAACCTTTTGAGGTATGTCTATTAAGTAATCATTTTGAATGAGGATTTATCAAGATGCAACACAGCAACAATACTTTAATAATATGAAGTGAAATAGTGGTTTTTAATTTATCTAAACCAAAAGAATTCTTTAAACAGAATGTTTGAATTTTAGGATTAAAATTTCAAGTTTCTTACCCTCATGAGCTTATGGAATACTTTAAACTATTTTGGGTAATAGTTCGCTTTGAAATTTGGTCAGAAGATGTTATTAATTCTGCCAGATTGTCAAGTTAGTTGTGATGAAAAATCCGATTGGAAATAGATGTCATTAATCAATTTGCATAAGACAACATGAAATAGCCAGACCCAAAATTGCGTGTCACAAAGCAATCGAGATTCACTCAGGTCAGAATGAACTTTTCATAAAACTGTTAGTGAAAGATGACACTAGGTCAGAGGTCATAAAAAGGGGTGCTTCTTCATGCTACAAGAGCTTTGTATGTTGAAGTAAGATTTTAAATTCTATTCTGAATTTGACAGAGAGTCAGTAAAGAGAAGCTAAAACTGGATAAATATGATATTTCCTTAGAACTCTGGCAGCATCCTTTTGGATCAACTGAAGACTTTTGAAAGATTGTTTTTAACACCCAGGTAAAAAAAAATTACAATAGTCCAGCCTGGGAGTGATAAATGCATGGACCGGTTTTTCTGCATCATTTTGGGACAAGGTATTTCTAATTTTAGAGATATTGTTCAGGTGGAAGTAAGCAGTTCTGTTAACAGTTTTAATGTAGAGGATGAAAGGCATATCCTGATCTAAAATAACACCAAGGTTCTTTACATTAAAACTGGAGGCCAAAATAATGCCATCCAGAGGAAATGAAAGGCTGAAAAATTTATTCCTAAGATGTTCAGGTTCAAAACCCATAACGTCTGTCTTGTCTTTGAAAGCAAAATTTTAGGAGTCATCCAGGTTTTTTTGTCTCTAAGACATGCCTGTGATCTAAGGGAGGTCAGGTTTCATGGATAATTATATGAGTATCATCAGCATAACAATAAAAATTTATCCCAAACTATCTAATAACTTTACCTAATGGAAGCATTAATGAAGTAAAGAGTAATGGACCAGGCACCGAACCCCGAGGAACTCCATGACTATCTCTGGTGCATGAAAAAGATTATTAATATGAACAAACTGGAATCTATCAGATAAATATGGTTTAAACCATTTTAGAGCTGGTCCTGTAATCTCAATGTCATGTTCGAGCCTCTGTAATAGAATATTGTGATCAATTGTATCAAATGCAGCACTGAGCTCTAAGAAGACAAGTATAGACACAAGTCCACTGTCTGAGGTCATGAGGATATCATCAGTAACCTTTACCAGTGCTGTTTCTTTGCTATGATGAGCTCTAGACCCTGACTGAAACTCATCAGATTATTTCTGTACAGATGTTCACACAATTGATTTGCAACTAATTTCTCAAGAAGTTTGAGGTGGACAAAATACTGGATATAAGTCTATAATTTACCAGAGCTCCTGAATCAAGATCAGGTTTATTAAGTAAAGGTAATGAAATGAAAATACAATTGTACAATTAAAAACATAAACTGGATATTTACCTTTTAAATTTCTCTGTTTATACTTAGGGCAACTACTTTCTCAGTGTAGGATTATAGAATTTACAGGTTTTACTTGAATGCACCGTTAAGTTATTACACCATCTACATGCAGATCCATAAAAAGATGTAAAAACACACGTTTTTTAAAAAGTAATCAGTAGCACAGATAACGACAGCATATTTTAATCCATCTAAAAGCCCTGCTCTACTGCTCTTTGGCCAGTATCACACACTGTTCAACCTGTATTTGAAAAGCACTTTGTAAAATTTCTCAATCTTTCTGTTGGTGATACCGTGACCCTGCAACTGACTGCGAGCTATCAATCCCTGTGAACTGGTGCATCTCCAAAACATTCCCAATGGGATGTAAGTGAGGCATGAGGTACTGCACAGAACCTTCAATCTCCCAGGCGTCAGATGAAGAACCCAAGCTTGAAAAGAAAGTGTTACCACTCACTCAGTCTTAATAACTCAAAAAAGCTGTTTCCAGGATGCTGGGGTCACAGTGTGAACACATCAGATCAGCAGTTCACGAGACTCTACCATTAATTATGACATTTTTCACATCATCTCCTCTGTTTTCTTTTCTTTTCTCTGAAATCCCTCTTTTTGCCCCAAATCCCTTATGTGTAAAAAGTGATTTAAGACGAGGGCTGCATCACTACCTGTGCACTAGACTGTCTCCAGGTGCATTGAACAAGTCTGAACAAGAGTGACCAGACTGCATGAAGGATTGCATGTGTAAGCAAAGGAAAAGCACAGAAGTACAGCACAACTACATGTGTGTACATGAATAAAGAATCAGAAACACAGCAAACAAACAGACAGCTATGTCTGCCTCTGGTGGATTAGGCAGGCTTATTTACAGCCACCAGGGAGGAATACTTCTAAGGGAGAAAATAAGCTCTGCATACACCTTTTTATGTACGCTAAAATTCCATACACACTAAATACTTCACACATATGCTCTTAAGTTAATGACACACTTTCAAAGACATGTATTTACCTGGAAATCTCTTGCACATACTGTCTACAGTACAGTATTCTTGTATATTAAAACAAGCTTCATATTGCCTCAAAGACAAAAACTGATTTAGATGTGGGCTCTAAAATAACCTTTTCTCTCTGTTATCCTTGTCTCTGCTTCTCAGTTCCTCTTTCATAAAACTTTGTGAACACAACGAAAAAAGCCCAATATCTTTGCATCTCTTCTAGCCTCCCACTTTTCCTGTTGGACATCTCTGTATATAACTTTATGTGTATTTAGTACAAAGTTTTGGATTTAAAGATTAGAAGGGCAAAGATGAGCTGACACAACTAAGAAGCTGATTTTCACATTAATGGGAAATGTCATAGGTACCCAAGACCCCAAGACTGAAAAAATGTACCCTAAAACCTGTTAGCAGAGGGAAAAGTAATGAATTTAATGAAGCTCTATGGGATCTTCGGGATTCTGGGATATTTTTTACAAGACAACCCTGATTTATACTTATTTATACTCACATTTCCAGCTCTTAAGGTAGTATCTCACAGGGCTGTGACTGTTCAAGACAAGCCAGTGACTCACACACAAAAAGAAATAGTGAATTTTTCATTGTAGTATTATTGAATTATGAGTGTTTGTGACCAACAAGATGTGTGGCTGCATTTTGAGCAGCCAATTTTGGAAAATCATAGTCTATTTCCATGTAAAACTTGTAAAAATGTATTTTTGGCTGCCCACATCATACCCAAGGCAGCCTGCTTTGTAACCACCTTGGCCACCATTGCAATGTTTTTGATTTAATCTACTGGAATATACTTCAGAATCTAAAAAATGGACTAGTTTTTAATAAATTACTATTTATCATCAGCATGGTTTTTAACCCCTCAGAAGAATTGCCACCTTCGTAGAGAGTGTTGTGGAATTTTCTTTAAAAAAGAGGACCATGAAGAGTTTTGTCTTAGGATAATTTATTTAAGCTATATAGCTGAGAATTACTGAGCTGAGTTCAGTCAGCAGAGTGAGTCTGGCAAAAGAACAAAAGCCCCCCCTTTAAATACGCAGCTCTACACACTCCACAACTGCTGTGTCTACAAACCCAAGCTTGTTCTTGGTGCGTGTTGGCTAGTGGTGTTCCTTGTCTCTGATTCTGTTTGTGGTGTTCATTAACAGCATCTCAAGATGCAGCTGTGGAGAGCAGTGTGTTTGGTTTGGGAACCTCAGTGTCACGTTTCTGCTTTTTGCGAAAGATGTGGTTCTGTTGGCGTCTCCATGACCTTTAGCATGCACTGGGAAGATGTGCAGCTGAGTGTGAAGCTGTTAGGATGAGAGTCAGCCCAAAGTCCAAGGCCATGGTTCTCAACCAGTAACTGGTGGATAGCTCCTTCCGGGTTGGGAATGAGTCTCTGCCTCACATGGAAGAGTCCAAGTATCTGGGAGCAATGTTCATTAATGATGGTAGGATGGAGTGGGAGATGGATTGCTTTGATTGTCGTGGTGAATAAAGAGTTGAGTCTAAAGGCAAAACTCTAAATTTACTGGTTCATCTTTATTCCAACCCTCACCTATGGTCATGAGGTTTGGATTATGACCGAAAGAATGAGATGAAATGAGCCTCTTTTGTAGGGTGGCCAGGCTCAGCCTTAGATATAAGGTGATAAGCTTCGTCATCCGGGAGGAGCATGGAGTACAGCTGCTGTTCCTTCACATTGAAAGGAGCTAGTTAAGGTTGTTCGAGCACCTGTTTAGGATGCCTCCAGGACTCCTCCATTTGAAGTTTTTTTTGGCATGTCCCACTGGTAAGAGACCTTGGGGCAGACTCAGAACTCCCTGGACAGAATTTGTATCCTCCCTGGCCTGGGAAGCTGGAGAGTGTCGCTGGGGAAAGGAATGTCTGGGTTCTTCTCCTCGATCTGTTGCCTCCGCGACACAATCATGGATGGATAGATGGATGGATTGATGTTATTTTGACCTGGACATTCAAGGCTGTGCTCTCAGATGTTTTCTGTTATAAGGAGAGCTAACATGCAGGAGTCAAAATACAGTTCTGGTGCTCTATATTTATGAAAACTTGACTGATATAAAAAGAAGGTCAGCAGGTGTACTTTAACTTTAAAAACTTGTTTTTTAGGGCAACAAATCAAATTAAACGATTGAACTGTATCTCAAGGGAAATCACTGTTTTTTTGAGTACTTTTTATTTGTACACCCTCATTATTTATCAGATCTCAACAACTGGATGTTGAATTTTTCATTACAGGGAGTTTCATTGTATCTTCATAATAAAAAAATAGCAAAATAGTTATTGCAAATTTTAAATAAATCAAAACAAAATTAACACAGCAATAAATTTGAAGAATTTGAAACATCTTTATAACGCCACAACCACATCAATCATTTTCAGAAGACATGTTGACTACGGTTTTCTCTTATCTTTGTTTATTTGAACACACACACACACACTGCTATTATGTGCTGGACTGTCTCAGGGGCATCTTTGCACAGCCTGCATCTTGGGTCCTGTCTGGTATGATAGACACCAGCCTCTATTGTTCTTGTGCTGCTATGATTATTGATATGTTGTCTTTCAGTCCAGCCCTCTCCTAGTCATTGGTAGAATTTGTTGATATCAGCCACCTCCTCAGTCTGCAGGTGGCATGCAAGAGCTTATCTTTCCATGATGGTTCCTCTTATTTCTCCGCTTCCACATTGGCTTTCTGCTGCCTGAGACATTCATTTAGAAGTTTATCATTAGGGGCTATCTTCCTGATGTACTTAAAGATCTTGGTTGTTTCATCCTTTTATAGTGGCTCTGATGCTCACTAGTCCTCTGCCTCCCTCCTTTCTCTTAGTGTAGTCTCAGGGTGCTAGACTTAGGGTGAAACCCTCTGTGCATTGTGAGGAGTTTTCATGTCATGACTTCTATTTGGCTTCTATTTCTTCTATTGGCAAGGGTATCTGACTGGCACATCATATGTGATGATGGCTTAGATCTTGCCATTCAGGTGGCCTTACTCTCTGTAGGCATTTGGTGGAGGGTGATTTCCATTTCCTTGTGGCCTCATCATGGTTGCCATTTGGTGGTGCAACATAACATTCCAATGTTATTGCTGCATATCTTGGTGTCTTATTCATTTTTGGTATACAGATGAGCTCATTCATGTAGAGGAGGTGACTGATGATTGTTCCACTTTGGAACCAGTATCATCATTTGGCTGAGGTGGTTCAGGGACTAAAGTATATGTCACATTTGATGTTGACTTGTGCAACTGGCTTTGAACTGTCCTCTACATTACCATTGAGTTTTCAATGAAGGCTTTAAGTGTCATGTTGATGCATTCCTTTACTCCAATGGTTCCCAACCTTGGTCCTTGAGGAACACTATCCTGCATGTTTTCTTGTGTGTCAAATCTGGAGCGAGGGCTCGAACCAGCAACCCTCCGATTACAGGACAAACCCCTACCTCCTGAGCCACCACCGCCCCACAACTAAAACATGCAGGATGGTGTTCCTTCAAGAACCGGAGTTGGGAAGCACTGCTTTAGTCAAATGGTGCACAGGTTTTTGTGTTAATATTTACACTGTTTTATATAAGTCAACTTTGTCAAGGCTAGTTTTTATAGTTTATTTTTTTTAATAATTATGTTAAACCAAAATTGCAAAGTGTTGTCTAATTTTCAGTAGTGGATTTTTAGTAAACTTCTTTTTATTACTTTTGTCAGTTTTTCATTCTTTAACGAAAGGGTATGAACAAGTTAGTCTGTGTCTGTCTATATGAAATAAAAATAAAAAATACAACCACTGGAGGGTTGTCTGACCTTAGGGTGAAATAAATTGACCTTATCTTAAAACCTTTGGGTGTTAGCCAACTTCCTTGAACATTATATGCAAAATCTTCTGAATATTAAAACAAAGCTATTGAAATATTCTGCCAGCTGATGTTTTCCTAATTCAAACTGAAAGTGCAGGGTCAGTTTGAACAGACAAAACTATGCAGATGGCAAAATGTTTTCAACTCACAGAAACCAGTCCAGTTGCTTTGTTTAAAAACTTGTCATATTATAGATCAGAAGTCCCCAATCCCCAGGCCGTGGACCAGTACCGGTCTGTGGGTTATTTGGTACCGGGCCACAGAGAAAGAATAATTGACTTACAGTATTTCCGTTTTATTTATTTTCGAAGTCTGAATGACATTTACTTTGAAAAACTGACCGGATTCTCTCCACTACATCCGTCTGTGACTCACTCTTGATGGGTGTCAAAATGCTTATCTAGGTCACGTGAGACATTACCACTAAAAACAAACCCACAAGCTAGCAAAATAAGTAAAAAACAAAGGTCTCTGGAAGCCCTAGATGGGACCGTCTCGTTACTGAGAAACAGGCACAGGGCTCCCACTGACTCAGCCTTCTGGTGAGTTGTATTCATTGTGCACTTTATATTTGTGGTGTATCTTATTTTAAAGGGCATGTTTAAAAGTTGCCATATTGACATACCCCGTTTTCATGCCAGTCGTATCATTTTATTTTGTTATATTTATCCGCCACACCTTTAAAGGCCGGTCCGTGAAATCACTGTCTGATAATGAACTGGTCCATGGAGCTAAAAAGGTTAGGGACTGCTGTTATACACTCACTGGCCACTTTATTAGGTACATCTGTCCAACTGCTCATTAACACAAATGTCGAATCAGCCAATCACAACTCAATGCATTTAGGCATGTAAACATGGCCAAGACGATCTGCTGCAGTTCAAACCGAGCATCAGAATGGGGAAGTAAGGTGATTTAAGTGACTTTGAACGTGGCCTGGTTGTTGGTGCCAGACGGGCTGGTCTGAGTATTTGAGAAACTGCTGATCTACTGGGATTTTTATGCACAACCATTCCTATGGTTTACAAAGAATGGTCCAAAAAAGAGAAAATACCTAGTGAGCAGCAGTTCTGTGGGCACAAATGCTTTGTTGATGCCAGAGGTCAGAGGAGAATGGCCAGACTGGTTCGAGCTGATAAAACGGCAAAAGTAACTCAAAATAACCACTCATTACAGCCGAGGTATGCAGAACAGCATCTCTAACTGCACAACACATAGAACCTTGAGGTGGATGGGCTACAGCAGCAGAAGACCACACCAGGTGCCACTCCTGTCAGCGAAGAACAGGAAACTGAGGCTACAATTTGCACAGGCTCACCAAAATTGGACTATAGAAGATTGGAAAAACATCGCCTGGTCTGATGAGTCTTGATTTCTGCTGCGACATTTGGATGGTAGGGTCATAATTTGGCGTCAACAACATGAAAGCGTGGATCCATCCTGCCTTGTATCAACGGTTCAGGCTGGTGGTGGTGGTGCAGTGGTGTGGGGGATATTTTCCTGGCACACTTTGGGTCTATTTGTACCAATTGAGCACAGTGTCAACGCCACAGTGTACCTGAGTATTGTTGCTGACCATGTCCATCCCTTTATGACCACACTGTACACATCTTCTGATGGCTATGTCCAGCAGGATAACGCGCCATGTCATGAAGCGCGAATCATCTCAGACTGGTTTCTTGAACACAACAATGAGTTCACTGTACTCGAATGGCCTCCACGTTACCAGATCTCAATCCAATAGAGCAGTGATTCCCAACCCTGGTCCTCGAGGAACACTATCCTGCATGTTTTTGTTGTTTCCCTGCTTTGACACACCTGATTTGAATGAGGGAGTGATTAACAGGCTTCTGTAGACAGAAAGGACCTGCTGAAAAGCAGGGAAACATTGAAAACGTGCAGGATAGTGTTTCTCGAGGACCAGGGTTGGGAACCGCTGCAATAGAGCACCTTTGTGATGTGGTGGAATGGGCGATTGGATGGAGGCCGACAAATCTGCAGCAAGTGCGTGATGCTATCATGTCAATATGGACCAGACTCTATGAGGAATGTTTCCAGTACCTTGTTGAATCTATGCCACTAAGGATTAAGGCAGTTCTGAAGGCAAAAGGGGATCCAACCCGGTACTAGGAAGGTGTACCTAATAAAGTGGCCGGTGAGTGTAGATAACTGAAAACCTATACCAGGAGTCTGCAAACTTTACAATCTCCCACTGAATCTAATGTACCCGGAGCTGCTAAATGTATATGAAGGTTGAAACAATGTAGCACAAGTCACTGAATGGCATATAAAAACTATATACTCTATAAAAGCCATAGTTTGTTACATTATAAAAAAAAACATTTCTAATAAATTGACATTTATTGTAAATTTTACTTGTTAGGGCAAAAGAAAAGAACAAATTTTTGTGCAGAAGGAAAAATCTATCTTATTTATACTTCTTTTGATAACATTCAAACACTAAACTCTGCATGTCTCTGTGAGTCCTTTCTATTTTCGTGGAAAATGAATCATATAGGCATTCCACTTTGAAAGAAGAAAGCATAAACTAATAAATTATTAAAGTGAACAAAAAATAGGCCAATTTGACATTTATTGTGAATAAGTGGATTTCTTCTAATAAAGACAAACCCATAGATTTATGTTAACGTTTAAATTTTCATCCAAAGCAGGCCTTTACTTCTAAAATTTACTGTTAACAAAACAATTTGCCAAATTTTTCTAAAATCATCTCTAATTTCATTGTCGTGTCAGGAATTGGGTGTCTGCCCGCCACCCCAGGTTGCAGTCTTCACTGGGGATGGACAAAGTCCTGGAGGGGGCTAAGATGAATCACACCACGGGTCGCACCCACCTCCTCTGGAGAGCACAACCCCTCCACCTCCTACGTGAGCCCTTTCATCCAACTGCAGCTCTCCCTGTGTCTCCAGATGCTGTCACTGCAGCACTCCCCATACCCAGGGCCATTCCTTAGAGTTTTGCGTTGGCCTGTTTTTGGTGCCCAAGATTATTTCCTGTCTGTCTCAACTCTAGTACTTGAGGAAAAATATTGATACTCATGGTCAAATCTTACTCAGCTACAAGTAAAAGTTGCTCAGTCAAATGTTTACTCAAGTTAAAGTACTGAAGTACTTAATTCTGAAAATACTTAAGTATTCAAAAGTACATGAATTTAAAAATACTTAAGTATTCAAAAGTACAAATTCTATTTTTTATTATCAGTACATTGCTGTATTGTTTTGAGTGATTTTACAGAACCTTGTAATTCTGAAACCAACTGATGATGTACTGACATGTAGAGCCAAATGCAATAAAAAACAATGCCAGCTATTTTAATTTTATAATTATTATTATTTTATTATTTACAACATCCCCCCCCATACCCCCAGCTGCATGTTGTTCCAGAGCCACAGGTTACAGCTCCATGACCTACACCAGCATACACTGTATGTAGTTAATTTACCAGTTTAGAGGAGTTAGTTTCTTACTTGTAAGGGTCATTAGGATCCTTGGCATTGCAGGCCTCAGCATGTCCATTACACACACAACGTCCTCCAATACTGATATCTTTGATGCTGTAGTAATACTGGAAGAAATCAACAAAGCCCAATTTAATATTGTTGGTACATCTGACATAAAAAGAACTACAATTGTTAACATTTTTCTCTTTGATGACAAGATTGTTAATTTGAGAGCTTACCATGAAGAAAATGAGATCTTATGTCTTCAGTAAACTATTTATAAAGATAATTTTGGTGAACATTAAGGAAAATTACCTGCATTTTCCCAGGATAAAATGTAGCAACCTTACAGTTGAAATAACATTAATGATAAAAATAATATTAATAATAAAAATTATTACAGGGTACACTCTGGACAGCTCACAAGTCTATCACAGGGACCCATGGAGACAAATGAGACAGAACCATTCCCATTCGCACTCTCACTCACACCTTGGGACAATTTAGAGTTTCCAATTAATCTAACATGCAACAACAACAACAACAATAATAATAATTAACAATAATGTGATTAATAAAATACATTATATTACATTTCTATTTTGATACAAAGTTATTTTGTCGATAGAAAATAATCATACTTTTAAAAAAGTCGCTTTTTCCCTCAAAGCAGACATTTTGATGTTTGAAAAACATAATTTGGATTGAATGTTTGAGTGACTATGTATAAAATGTATACTTTATTGCAGAATTTAGTCCTCTGCTGAAATAGTTATTTTAAGTTTGAATTATCTATAGTAATAAGTAAACTAATACTTTCTTGTGCTGTTTTTTTAGAAACACAGCGAATAAATAAACCCTAAACTGGACATCTTTATTGGGAGCACAACTTCATACCTCGCCACTCTAAACCAGTTAATTTCCTGGAGAACACTGAATCTCTCCTTTACACAGTGATGAATGTAGCGCCTAGCAAGATGGCCGCAATAAATCTTGCCTAGTGCTGTCAGTGGCCATTCAGTGGCAATGCATTACCCTGCGGGTGACAGTGGGATCACGGAGTGCCTTGCCCATCAGGTGCCCCAACAACGTGTTGGTTCTCAGAAAGCGCAGCCGGATGTTGGTGGCCTTAGTAAACTCTCTCAGCACTGGTGAGTATGAGAAGTTCATGGCCCCAGGACGACCGTTCACCAGGGACACCACAATCTTACAGAGGGTGGGAGGGGAAACACATCATCATTTAAGACACAAGTAAGAAATATAAACGCTATTGAGCACTAAATAAAAGAAAACAAACTGCATCAAACAAATCAATGCAGGAAATAGTAAAAATGTCTTTTATACAATCTGTATTTGACAGGATTAAAAAATTTCCCCCTTTTTAGATAAAAATCTTTAAATGTTTGTAGTTCCTCATTGTAAAACAACAGTTTTTGTAGAAAACTAAGGTTGAACTGAGACATTTGACATTTGTATTATTCTGCTTGGTGTTTCCAGTTTATTCTTACACTCCTTTTCAATTGCAACAAAAAGCAAAACAAACAAAATCAAAACGTGAAGCACCACTCTCATTACAGATAAAGTGGGGATACTCAGTGACGTATCCCTTGTCTGATTGTCAGCACCCATTCTTGACAGAGACTTGGCTGAGTGAGGCAGAGTCAGCTGCTCTGTCAGAGCTTTTACCAACAGGCTGCTGTTACTTTAACTCTACACAAACATTGGCATTGGTAGGAACTGCAGCAGTGTATAAAAATTATTTTAGTTGTAAACAGTGTTTTAAACAGCTTGAATTCACCAGCTTTGAGCTGACCTACTTTGAGGTTACATTAGTAACCTCAAAGTAGGTCTGATGACCAGCTGCTCCTGATCATTCCCAAGTGTAAGCAGAAGCTTAAAGAAGACGGGGCCTTCTCTGTTAGTACCACTAAGTTATGGAACACTCTGCTTTTGCACATTCGACAGGCCCCTTCACTGTCCATTTTGAAAACCCATTTGAAAACTTTTTTTTACTCAATGTCCTTTAACCCAACTGAGACTTGATTTTACTTAATTTTTACTGATATTGAATTGATCTGTGTTTGGAATTTAATTTTTAACTCATTATTGTTATTTTACTTTTATGCTTCTTTTATTTTATTTGTTACTGATGTTCACCACTTTGTTCCAACTGTGGCTGGTGTTAAAGCACTATATAAATAAAGATGATGATAATGATGATGACATCTGTACTATGACACTTAATTATTAATAAATCAATTCCATTCAGTGTATTTAAATAGCGCCAAGACACAACAAAGGTTGTTTCAGGGAACTGTACAAAACATTTACATACATCACAAAAACCATTTAGTAAAAGTTATCTATCTAAGGAAACCAGCAGATTGCGTTGAATCTTCACTTCATCGCAGTCTCCCATTCTGAGCAGCACATTGGCAACAGTGGAAAGGAAAAACTCCCTTTTAACAGGAAGAAACCTCCAACAGAACCAGGCTCAGGATGAGCAGCCATCTGCTTCGACCGGCTGGGGTTAGAGAGGACAGGAAAGAGACACAGACAAACACAGAACAACTGGTCCAGGAGTAGTTTCTATTCGAAGAAAGACAAAGAAAAACACAAGTTAATGATAGAAATAATTACAGTAGAGCAAGTAAAGACAGCAGCAGAGTGAGAAAATGTGGTCAATTTTTCCTCCAGCAGTTTAAGCCTATAACGGAATATCTAAGGGATAGTCCAAGAAATCCAAGCCAATTCTAACTATAGGTTTCATCAAAAAGGAAAATCTAAAGCCTTGTCTTTTAAAGTAGACAGAGGGTCAACCTCACAGACAGAAACTTGAAGATGGTTCCACAAGAGAGGAGCCTGATAATTGAAAACTCAGCCTCTCATTAAGGTCTTGATGGAGCTTCATTGTTGAGAGCTTCATATGTTAGGAGCCAAAGGAGAGAAACTAAAACTGGAGAAATATGAGCTCTCCTTCCAACTCTCATTAGAACACTAGCAGCAGCAATTTGGATCAATTGAAGACTTTTTAAAGAGTTTTTGGACACCTAGATAATGAAAATTTACAATAGTCCAGCCTAAATGCGATAAAAGCATGGACCAGTTTTTCTACATCATTTTGAGACTAGATGTTTCTAATTTTTGTGATACAACATAGGTGGAGGAAAGAGGTCCTGCTAACATTTTTAATGTGGGGCTTAAAAGACATGTCTTGATCAAAAATAACACCAAGGTGTCAGGATTAGGGTATTTTGAGTAATTTTTTGATCTTCTGTATTTGATTTCTGTTTGTGTTCTTGTAATCATTGAGTTAAGTTTGTTTCTTGTGTGTGTTCCTTGAAATGTCTTTGCCTTTGCCTTCTCTGTTCCCTGTGCCACTATTTACCTGCCCTCAGTTCAGTAGTTATCTAGTTAGCCTGCCATGCCCTCTTCACCTGATCCACCTTATCTGTCACCCGATATGTAGTCAATCTTCCACTTACCCTCAGCCTTTATATTCGGTCACTTCCATTACATCCTTGTTCGTTTATTGTGCCATTCATGGTCTAATCTAATTAACTGATTGGATACATTAGGTTTCATAGATAAATATAACTGAGTATCATCAGCATGATAATGAAAATTTATGCCATGCTGTCTAATAACTTGACCGAATGGAAGGAACTCCATGACTAACTCTGGTGTATGAAGAAGATTCATTAATAATGTGAACAAACTGGAATCTATCAGATAAATATGATTTTAATAATTTTAGAGCTGTTTTTGTAATCCCAATATGATGTTCAAGTCTCTGTAATAGAATATTGTGATCAATTGTATCAAATCCAGTCCTGAGATCTAACAGGACAATTATAAAAACAAGTGCAGTCTGAGGACTGGACAATATCATTAGTAACTTTCACCAGTGCCGTTTCTGTACTATAATGAGCTCTAAACCCTGACTGAAACTCCTCAAAGAGATTATTTCTGTCCAGATGTTCACACAACTGATTTGCAACTATTTTTTTCAAGAATTTTTTTAGATGAATGGGAGATTAGATATGGGTCTATAATTGGCCAGAACTCCTGATTTAAGATCAGGTTTCTTTAGTAAAGGTTTGATTACAGCAACCTTAAAGCTCTGTGGTAAATAACCATTCATTAGAGACAAATTAGGCAGATCCAAAATGGGAATATTAATTATGGGAAATACCTCTTTGAACAGTCTGGTTGGGATGGGAACTAACAGACTTGTTTGGATGAAACAGTTATTTTTGACAATTCAGAAAGCTCAACGGAACAAAAACACAAATCAGGTTCTAGTGACACTTTTAAATCTGCCTTATCTGACAGGGAATCAGAGACAATAGTAGGAAGGCTGGTGTGAATTTTCTCTCTAATTGAAATAATTTTATTTATAAAAAATCTCATGAAGTCAACACTACTTAAAATTATAGGGAAACATGGCTCAACAGACAAAGGACTTTTCATTAGTCTAGCTACAGTACTAAACAGAAATCTGGGGTAGTTATTATTCTCTTCTATTGAAGTTGAATTAAATACAGTTCTAGCCTCACAAAGGGCTTTCTTGTATGTTAGCAGGCTAGTAGAAGAAGCCGGAAGAGAAGCAGAAGCCATACTGAGCTAATGCTAGCTAGAACTAGCAGATCCCAAATACACGGATCAAAACCAAGAAGTGTTGAAAAACAAAAGGTGTCTCAAGCACAATGCAACAGTAGAAAACAACTGTATGGTATACTATACTATATGATGGTATACTAGAATGTAGAACTGTGTTAGATAAATTCAGTAAATCAAAATAATCTGCAAGCAAACAAATTGCAGCAGCTACGAGCTGGCAAAACAGGAAGTGACACAATACGCCTTACCACGAACATCAGTCCTACTATAGATGATGTCATTAAAAATTTATAAACAAATGAACTCACCTCTCCATTTTCCAGCGGCACTATCCGTGAGTACTCGGTGGTGCAGATAATGTCACCATCAGTGTTGATTCTCTCAATGGTCCTCTGTCCAAAACGCTCGATGCAGTCTCTCTTAGAGGCTACACACACACACATACACAGCAGACATGAATACAAAGAAGAAAAAAAATAAGATGAGAATAAATTATTACCATATAAACGTATATACAAAATCTTAAGACCAGTCAAAAAATTGCAAGAATTTGCATTTTGCACTATTAGATCTTAAGAAGGTTCTAAATAGAGCTTCACAATATTAAAGGAGAAAAATCAGTGCAAGAGACAAAAACGTTTGAGCAGGGAATTTTCTGCAAACTGCATTTACACTCAAACATGATTTTATCCGCTGATCAAAAGTTTAAGGCCATAGTCTTTAAAAGCCAAAAGCTGTGCAAAAATCTGGATTCCATGTCATTTTCTGTCAAGTCTTTACACTGTCAAGACCTCCTGATGGCAAAAGCAAAAAAGCTCACTGACTTTGAACGTGGTAGGATTCTTGAGCTGCATAAGCAAGGCCTCTCACAACGTGCCATCGCTGCTGAGGTTGGACGCAGTAAGACAGTCATTTTGCATTTTTTAAATTATCCTTAGGGTTATGGAACAAAAAAGTCAAGCGGTAGACCCAAAAAACTTCCACCAGCTCTGAGCCACAGGATCCGATTGGCTGTCCGTCAAGACACGGGACGATCCTCTACCCAAGGCCATTACTGGTGCTGACTGCAGCCCAATAACCATCAGACGGCATCTGTGAGA
>NC_051437.1:3359990-3360898 GCF_001649575.2 Kryptolebias marmoratus | reverse complement strand
GGGGCAGTCACCCCCAAACTGGAGCAGTGGCTACAATAGATCCCAGGAACAACATCAGACATCTCAGTCCAGAAATGTGCAGTTCTAGGCACAGCCAAGATACTGCGCAGAACCCTCAAGCTCCCAGGCCTCTGGTAGAGGACCTGAGCTCAGAGGATTAAAAAAAAAAAAGAGAGAGACCACCCGCAGAGGGTGAGAAGGGAATTTTTTTTTTTTATACATAATTTTAGAGGTGATGAAAAATCCATCCATTCAACTATCCATTATCAATCACTTGTTCCAGGGTCAGGTCGCAGGGGCAGCAGCTTGAGCAGGGAAGCCCAGATATCTCTTTCCTTGGCCACCTCTTCTAGCTTCTCTGGGAGAACTTCAAGGCTTTCTTAGCGTGTCCTAGGTCTTCCCCGGCGTCTCCTTCCTGTTGGCATGCCTGGAACACCTCTTCAAGTAGGTGTCCAGGGGGCATCCTTATCAGATACCCAAGCCACTTTAACTGGCTCCTCTTGATGTGGAAGAGCACTGATAACTGAACATTTCACCCTATATTTATAGAAAAGACAATCTACCCTGCAAAAAAAAATCATTTCGACTGCCAGTATCTGCAGTCTAGTTCTTTTGGTCACTACTAGAGGATGACACAGGAGTGGATTTCCACTCCTGTCCCGTCCCACTCCCACAGAAAAAATTCTTGTTCTGTCCCAATCCCAGGCCAAAGTAAAAATAAATTCCTGTCCCGTCCCACTCCTGGTAAAGTCACTCCCACTCCCATCCCGCTCCCATCAAGTACGACTCCTGCTCCTGTACTGCTCCTGTTTTTATGGTCTTCCTTTAGTTGTTAGGAAAATTGGTTGATTTATTCTTCTCCCCATTCTATTTAAATATTACTTTATTTGCAGTTTTATCTTAAAAAA
>NC_051437.1:3352075-3357540 GCF_001649575.2 Kryptolebias marmoratus | reverse complement strand
CAAAACATTTTTTTTACCGCATCGGTATCGCAGACGTTAGCGCGGAAAGCAGCCACCGGAAGCACTGTTGCATTTTGGGCGGTGTAGTTCTTCTAGCCTGCGTTAGTAGGCTCTCTGAAATAAAACTACATAATGGCAGTGCATGTACTATGTTTTGCTATTGTTTGGGTTTTTTTTTGGTTGGTTCCCGCTCCCGTCTGCTCCCGTTAAGTTTTTAATCCTGTACCGTACCGATCACGTGATTATTAGTAAAGTTGACTCCCATCCCACGGGAATCCTGCGGGAATCCCGTGACCCGTGGGATTCCACTGCAGCCCTGCAGCTCAGCTCCCTCTTCACCACAACAAACCGGTACAAAGTATGCAATACTGTGGAAGCAGCATAGATCCATCTGTCGAGCTCATACATCACTCGTCCCTCATTTTTGAACAAGAAATACTTGAACTCCTCCACTTGAGGTTGGTAGCACCTCACTCCCAACCCGAAGAGGGCAGTCCACCCTTTCCCTTGGTAAAAAAATCTCAGCACAATAAAAAGGTTAAAGGTTAACTCTAAGGCCTAGAAGTCCCTAATAGAATGCATATTGCCTTCTGCATTTCATGCTTGCGTTTTAGACAAAAATCATCTTATGACAAGAAATAGGAGAGTTGAAGTAATTTTGATCAAACCTTAAAAAAACTTTATGTGTGATTTTATACAATATTGCGAGATATTCCATACCATAGGAAAAGACACTGGAATAGCGTGAAATGTTGATTGGCTAAAAAGCTTTTGCAAGTTAACAACTGTAGTTTTCATCTATTTCTTGTGCTGAAAACCATGACTTGTCTCTACATTGTCCACCTGTCTGTTTCTGCACTCCCCAACTGTCTGTCTCCAGTTGCCTGTCTTCAGACTTTTCACCTGCCTGTCTCCACACTGTCTACCTGTCTGTCTTCACATTCTCCACCTTTCTATCTCCACACTGTCCACATGTCTGTGTCTAGCTGCCTGTCTCCACACTCTCCAACTACCTGTCTCTATATTGTCCCCCTGTCTGTCTCCACACTGTGCACTTGTCTGTCTTCAAAGTGTCCACCTGTCTCTTGTAAGCTCTGTATCTCCACACCCTCCTACTGTCTGTCTCCACACTGTTCATCTCTGTCTCCACCTGTCTGTCTTCACACTACCCACCTGTCTCCACACTCACAAGCAAGAATGAAGAAATATTCACATCTTATTCTACAATGAATTGAATTGAATTGAACTGAATAAAAATAAAATAGTATTTTAAGGTTCTGTATAATTATTGTTGGGTATGTTGTATTTTTTTCAATGTATTTGCACTTTTTTTTATTAGCACGTTTTAACATTTTCAATGGTGCTACTTCAGTTCAAAGTGCTGCTATTTATGTGAAGTGCTTTTCTATTAGCATTTCTAGCATTCTTAAGCACTTTTTTGGGCTGTTCTTAGTATGTTAGAGCTAATGTGTGTTTCTAATACACATTCCGATGTTGAATCCTTGTTGTGAATGTACTTCATTAGAACTTTGAAAGACTGAAATAATACTTTTGTATTACCACATATAAGCTAATTTCTTTAGTTTTATTGATGTGATGAAACTGTGATAACTTGAATAATATTGTTGTACAACATGGGAAAACTTGAAAGATGACTAGAGATCCCTTTAAACTGTTGCTTTAAGCTAATGGGCATTAGCTTACTATATTAAAGCTGCTCTATTCTGGCCTTTTCCTAGGTCAGGTTTTTTGTTTGGTGCACTACTTGACCTGTAGTGCTGCAGAGACAACAGGATCATCCCTCCAGAACTGGATGGCGAGCCCCAGCCCAAAGGACCAGGAAGACTGGTAGATTGTGACCTGACTGGTCACTAAAACTGAGACTTTGAATGACTATTGACAGACAATATTGAGAAGGACAAAATGACACATTGAATGAACGCCTGGCAGATGCATTGAAAAGGCTATAACAATATGGTTATTTGCTCTTATTGATTTTTTGTTTCTTCTTGCCTCTCTTCTTTCAAAAGTGCGCAATTTTGTTTACTTGTAAATGCGGATCCAAAATGTTAAGTAAATTCTGATATTTTCTCATAAACTCTGTGCTTTCCTCAGTTGTTGCTCACACCTAGGCTCCACCGAACTCAGAATCTTCTGATCAGGCCCAGCATCCCTTACGAGTGGGTAGTATTGGTATTAGTCATTGAGGTAACTTACCTTACCTGCCATCTACTAACTATCAAGGGTATTTAAAGTAACCTACCTCATGGATCACATGTCTCTCCACTGTCCACCTGTCTGTGTCTAGCTGCCTGTCTCCCCACTGTCTTCCTGTCTGTCTCCATCTCCCTGTCTCCAAAACTCTCCTCCTGTCTGTTTCCACACTGATCACCTGTCTTACTCCACACTCTGTACCTATTTGTTTTAACCTGTCTGCCTCCACTTGTACCTGCAGACACCCAACACCCAACATTTGGATCATGCAAACTCCAGGCTGTGACCTGTTGTCAAGAATTGCTGAAATTCCAATACAGCCTACCTCAACCACCAGCTGCCACAGCCAATCAGGTGTCAACTCAGTGATAAAGGACTAAACCATCCCCCTCGCCTCATACTAACTGTCCTGAGGCAGAATCTTTAACACAGAGATTGGAGATGTAGCTGAATACTGACTTAGGACACTGCTCATTAAATGTAACTTTTTTTTCTGTTCTACATTAGATACTCACAGGCAAAGTACTGCCAGGGTTGGTAAGTCTGTCCAAAGTCCGTGGACCTCTCCAGAACCCACAGGTCTGGACGGGGAGAATTGGCAAATTTAATCAGTACGTAGGCCACATGGAAGAGCTGTAGAGACACAGAAAGAAAATCCACATTTAATCCACATTAAAACTGCTGCTAACACTGTCTGGATTATTAGTTGTAGGATCGGTCATTAAAAAAAATTCTAAGTAGTTATATCTGAATCTGGAAAGTTATTTAGCTTGAAAATAAAAAAGGAGATTTAAAAAGGGGAAAGTAACATGCAGTATTTTAGGTTAAAATGAGAAAGAAGAACAAAGACAAGACCATAAAGGAAAGGATTAATGAAACAGAAAATTAGAGGGGAAGTTAAAGAACCACTAAATGCACAAGTATAATGAGAAAAGAAAAGAGCTTAAATAAAAAGCTCAAGAAATAAGTTCCATCTTATACAACCCCAATTCGAATGAAGTTGGAACGTTGGGTAAAACATAAAAAATAACAAATACGATGATTTGCAAATCCTTTTCAACCTTTATTCAGTTAAATACACTACAAAGACAAGATATTTAATGTTCAAACAGATAGACTTTATTAGTTTTTTACAAATATTTACTCATTTTTAATTTGATGCCTGCAACACATTCCAAAAAACCTGGAACATGGGCATGTCTACCACTGTGTTACATCACCTTTCCTTTTAACAACACTCAGTAAGTGCTTACTGCTAAACTCCATTCATACACTGATGGAGCACACATCAGAGGTAGTAAGAGGTTCAGTGTCTTGCACAGGGACACTTCGACATATGACTCCTACCAGGATTCGACCTTCCAACTCTCTCACTGGAGGATAACTGCTCTAACCACTGAGCCACAGCTGTCCTTTAAATATAAATGTATGTGTTGTGTTATAATAGAAATTTCATTGACTATTTGTACTTGAATCTGACTTAAATGGACTTGTTATTTTTGTTGTATACTGCCATATATATATATATATATATATATATATACACATATATGCACACACACATCTAGTCAGGGGGAGAAAAGACCAGCTAGCTGACAGCTTTTAATAAAACCACCAGGCTGCTGTACTGACCCAAACAAGTAACCTCTGAAACTGTCCCCCTCTAAGGAAACATTACATCAAAATCCACTACACTCCCTCTGATCTACTGCGTTCTGGTAAACGCTCCCAGTTAAAAGATTTAAAAATACACAGCAAGAACATTATACCTAATGAAAATTTGCTCCTCTGAGTGTCAGATTAAATCTGAGAAATTCTGTTGATAGTTCAGTTTGAATGTTGATTTGAATCATGTATGATTAAATTTTATTATAGTCACAAACATGATGGGCACTATCTGAACTTAGTTTCCCTGGAAGTCAATTTTATTTTACAAAGGAGAAAAATAAACCAAATCAATCAATCAATCAATTTCATCCAACCATCCATTTCTAATAGTTGATTTGTAATCAGGTTGTGAAGGCAACAAGTCCATAAAGAAAACCCAGACATCCCTCTCCCCAGAGACACTCTCCTGCTTTTACTGGAAAATTCCAAGGTGTTCTCAGGCCAGATAGGAAGCCTAATCCCTCCAGGGAGTTTTGAGTCTGTCCCTGGGTCTCCTTCCAGAAGAAAATGCCTTAAATACTTTTGGAGGAAGCAGACCAGGAAGCATCCTAATCAGATGCCCAGACCACTTCAGCTGAGTCCTTTCGTTGTGGAGGAGTAGTTGCTCTACTCCATGCTCCCCCCGGATGACGGAGCTCCCCACCTTATCTCTGAGGCTGAGCCTGGCCACCCTGTGGAGGAAGCTCATTTCAGCTGCTTGGATCCAGGATCTTGTTCTTTACGCATTTATTTATGATTTATAACTCATCACCATAGGTGAGGGTTGGAATGTAGCCAGACCAGCAAATTGAGAGCTTTGCTTTTCAACTCAGCTTCTTCTTCACCACGACAGACCAGAGCAAACCCCTCATTACTGCAGACGCCTGATCCATTGAGCCTTCTCCCAACTCTATTTTATTATGGCTCATGAACAAGACTCCCAGATACTTGAATTCCTCCACAAGAGGTAGAGACTCATCCCCAACACAGAGAGAGTATTCCACCTTTTTCCAGTTGAGAACCATGGCCTCAGACTTAAGGTGAACTGAAACCAAATCTCAAGAAATTGACATTTCATGAATGTTATTTAATCAAACACATCTATACAACATCCATAGATTCCAGGGATCCATTTTTCTGACATAAAACTTAAATAGCATATTTTCCGCACTATAGACTGGATTATAAGACGCACTGTCAATGAATGATCCATTTTCGAACTTTTGTCATATATAAAGCGCACCGGACCACAAGGCTTATTAAGGGAAACAAAACAGCCCCCTGTCTTTTGAAGAATACTGCACCGACGTAAGTATCAAGTAATAACACCTACACTGCTCGCTGAGGTCCGCGACGTGCGTGGAGCCCTGCGCGACACCACAAAACACAACTATAACTGAGCCTTAATGCTGCAAGCGGTGAGGCTTTGTAGTTTACCAAAGTCGTACTAAAACATTCCAACTTTTTACATACAGGTGCTGGTCATAAAATTAGAATATCATGAAAAAGTAGATTGATTTCAGTAATTCCATTTAAAAAGTGAAACTTGTATATTATATTCATACATTACATACAAACTCATATATTTCAAATGTTTATTTCGT
>NC_051437.1:3315909-3351085 GCF_001649575.2 Kryptolebias marmoratus | reverse complement strand
CAAAATTAAACGAAATAAACATTTGAAATATATGAGTTTGTATGTAATGTATGAATATAATATACAAGTTTCACTTTTTAAATGGAATTACTGAAATCAATCTACTTTTTCATGATATTCTAATTTTATGACCAGCACCTGTATATAAGGTGCTCTAGATTACAAGGCGCACTGTTGTTTTTTGAGAAAATTAAAGGCTTTTAAGTGCACTCATGTGACCAGAGTGGCCCATCAGTGAGTCAGGCAAACAAAGACCCTAACGAGCCTCTATTGTTAGAAGAGTAAGGGCAATCTGCATGTGAATCCAGCTTACAGAACATCTCAGCTTTAAAAACTCAAAGTCCACACTCTCTGTTTTTTGAATTGAGAAAGCTCCTCGGATGAGAAGCCAAATGTCTTCAACTACAGAATAAAAGTCCAGTTTTTTTTTTTTTTTTTTAGATTTACCATGTCCTGGATGAATGAGAATCTACACAAAAACTTTTGGCAATATAGTGTATCTTATAAAACTATATAGTTTGTTATAGTATATAAAAATAAAAAAATTCCCTTCTCACCCTCCGCGGGTGGTCGTGTTTTATCCTCTGAGCTCGGGTCCTCTACCAGAGGCCTGGGAGCTTGAGGGTTCTGCGCAGTATCTTGGCTGTGCCTAGAACTGCACATTTCTGGACTGAGATGTCTGATGTTGTTCCTGGGATCTGTTGTAGCCACTGCTCCAGTTTGGGGGTGACTGCATATGTATGATACAAAATGTAATTTATTCTCATATATTAGGAAACACCGATGCCAGGCTTTCAACGAGGCACACATGCAGTTTAGAGCATCAAAACAACTAAAATGATAAATACATGGATGTTTGTTTGGACAGACAATGAGGTTGGGTTGCTGCTACATGCTAAAAAGGCTGAGTAGCACAAACAGCACTATCTGCTATCTTCTGTTATTGTTGCTCTACTCCTGCATGTGCAGAACAGCTATTGACTGCAGCTGTCTGAGGTGCACATGTGCGATTTTACATGTTGTAATTTCCTTTGAAATGCAAATAGGAGTGTCCAAAAATCTCCACTCTGAGACCTGGGTTTCAGAAAGCTTTGGTTTCCAAAATCAAGTACTGTTGTTGTTGTGTACACGAACGGCTGAACCGCAGCAGAAAATCTACTGCTTCACTCAAAAAGTGTCATGTAAACAGCTCATAAGAAAATAAAAAAATTAAACACCAATGCTGCAGTTCTCAGCCGTGTGTGTCCAGTTCTGGGTGGGAGCCAGTCTGCTTCCTAGCATAACCACACACACAAAACAAAAAAATTTGCTGACCCTTTCTCCCACTGCAACACACACACACACACACACACAGGATTTATGGATTGGTGGCCTTGCAGGTCAACCTTCCCTAACCTGCCTGTAGCGCTATCAATCAACTTATGCCCCTTTACTCTAAAGGTCCCGGCTCCACTATACTCGGCTTGCTTTGCGCACATTTTCACTGGCATTTTTTCGAGGCCGGTCCCTGCTTCGGAGTAGGGCCAGCTAGGTGGGTGGCGCAAGCCGAAGAAAGCATAAACCTCACCGATTCCCAGTGAGAAGTCTACAGTACCATCTCAAACGAACCTGGATGCCAGCTTTGGACCCCCTCTTCTTGTGTCCTGGATTTCTCAGGAAGAAGTCAGGTGAGCAGCAGACAAACAGAGGTGGACAACTCCCTGTGAAACTGTTAGAGCTATCACATTTTTCCACCATCGACTCTTTGATCGACATCAATGCA
The DNA here is from genome assembly GCF_001649575.2 of Kryptolebias marmoratus. Classification (NCBI taxonomy): domain Eukaryota; kingdom Metazoa; phylum Chordata; class Actinopteri; order Cyprinodontiformes; family Rivulidae; genus Kryptolebias; species Kryptolebias marmoratus. The sequence goes on along the minus strand of NC_051437.1, from coordinate 3,349,323 downwards.
TCCCCGTTGTAGACAGGAGCGGCAGAAGTGCCAGAGTTTTTATACAGATCAGTAAAAAATATACATATTGTTACATGTCTGCCAATATAAATACAATATTAAAAACGCAGATGGTAAAACGCGCAAAAAAAAAACTGGAGAAAAGCTGGCTAAGCCAAGCACAGGCGCTATCTTAACTCCTTCCTCCTCTTACATGTGCTTGGATAAAGAACTTCTTCATCAACTGATGCCAGACTGTGAGACTTGGTCCCCATCTCTCCTCGACCAGGCACACTGAGCATCGGCTCCCCACAGGGCTGTGTGCTGAGCCCCCTCTTGTTTTGCCTCTACACTCAAGACTAAAGCCCGGCCCACAACAACAACTGCATCATCAAGTTTGCTAATGACACCACAATGTTTGGACTCATCTCACAGGGTCATGAGGCAGCCTACAGAGGGGAGGTCCTGAAGCTAGCAGCCTGGTGCTCAGAAAAAAAACTCACTCTGAACACTAAGAAAACCAAGGAGATCATCATTGACTTCACAAAGCACAGCACCACCCAGCCCCTCTTTACATCAATAGCGAGAGTGTGGAGAGGGTCTAAACCTTGAGTTTTCTCACTGTCCTCATCTCCTCCGACATCTCCTGGACAGACAACATCACAACAATCGTCAAGAAGGCTCAGCAGCGACTAAACTTCCCGAGAGTCTTCAGGAAGTACAACCTAAACTCTACTGTTAGTCAAGTCAAGTCAATTTTATTTATATAGCACTTTTCAGCAACAAGACGATTCAAACTGCTTTACAACACGTGAACACAAAAATACAGAGTTAAAACACACACAACAATATCTAAAATATGAGCTAGGATAATCTGAATGAAATCATGAAACTAATCATATGTAAAACATGAGACACTAAATAAGACACATATGAGCTAAGATAATCTAAATTAAATCATGAAAACACACAACAATATAAAGTTAAAACTAAACTAAACTAAAGGTACTGGCTGGCTAACTAAGAGTACCGAAAGCCAGCTAAGAGTTTAAAACATTTTAATAAAAGGCCAGCTAAAAATGCGTATCAAAAAAAAAAGAAGAAGGGTGGGAGAAACATATAGATATGAGAGAGGGTGCCAGCGAAGACGTTGAGATTGATGTGGAGAAATGTCTGCCATGTCCTGAAAGTGATGGAAAGTGTTATCAGCCGGTCTTGGGTGGGCAGCCGGCACAGATCCGCAGGTGTCCTGGGGGAGGGGGTGTTGGGGGAGGGTTGATGGGCGGAGAGCATCAAGTTTACATAACATCCAGGATAATTTTGAGATAGCCAGCCTTCCATGGCTGACTCAAAATTATCCTGGAGTGGAGCCAGATTCAGATAACAGTATTGTTTTAAAGACAGGCCGACACCATAATTTCAAGACAGCCATAAAAGTTTTACTGGTACATCTCAATGATGAATCCATACAGCCAAATTAAAGTGGTTCCTCCAGAGGGTCAAAAATGCAGCTCAGAGGATCGTTGACTGCCCTCTCCCTCTCTAATGGACATTTACACGTCCTGCTGCCTCAGTAGAGCCTTAACCATCACTAAAGACAGCCCCCACCCTGGCTTCAACCTGTTTGACCTGTTGCCCTCAGGGGGGCACTACAGATGCATCAGAACAAAAACAAACAGACTCAAAAACAGCTTCTTCCGAAAGCAATTAATACCCTGAATTCTCACATGCACTAATTCTATAGTGGTTATATCTGTCTGTGTATGCATACGTAAGTGTATGTATATGTATAGTATGTATGTTATGTATGTATGTACATGTTTATATTGTATATATTTATTATATGTTTGCACTGTTTTGGAGTTGCCTTTTATTCTCATTGTACATGTGTATTGTGACAAACAATAAATTCTATTCTATTCTATTAATGTTAAAACAAACAAAATAAGCAAACCGTGAAAAACTAAAATTAGCAAAACCATCGCTCTAAGCTAAAATGACGAAATAAAATAAGAAATGAAAATTGGAACTTTCAAACAGATTCTAGGTTAAAGTGTATCACATTACCAAACTTTAAGTTGACCACTTTATAGTAACAAACAAATTTAAACTACTGAGAAGTATGTTTAAACTACAGTGCTCCAAACAAGGCTTTGTCAAAATCCCATTGCTGTTCATAGGACGTTTTTGGTTTTGTTTTGTGTTTTTCAGTTTCTTGTAAATTTTGCTTGGCTCATATGATGTACTGTTACCAGAAGTCATTGCACACACTTTCTGATCAAGCTGCATATTTTGATGTATTTTTTCATTTGAATTTTCTTTGAATTGTGAGATTACTATAAATAACAAAAAATAATAATAACTTAAATAAGTAAATTACATGTATTTATTACAAATTCATCTAAAATTTAAACTAAATATTGTCATGATACGTGGAGAGTTGCTCGGACCCAAAATGCAGACAGACAAGGTGGAACTCAAAAGTAAACAAATTTATTTACAAAAGGAAAACAAAAGGCTGACAAGGCAGCAACTAAACTAAATAACAAAACTTACAAAACAGGACTCCAAAACCACGGGGGGTGAGACACGACAAGAAACCAGGAAGCTCAGCAGAGAAACACAATGAACCAGCGACAAGTGAGGGAAATGACCAGGTTTTAAAAGCTGCAGGAAATTGGGAGAAGTGGGCATAGGTGAGTGATTACAAACTCAGGGCAGGTGTAGAGCGAAGAACTAACTGACAAAGCAAAATACAGGAACCAAATAACAGAATTAAATAAACAATTAACTCAACACAAAAACCCCAGATCCTGACAAATATAACACATGCAAATATTATAATATTCATTCAATTCTACTCAACTGACTACAATGTTAAGTCCATCTATCAAGATTTATAATAAAACCTACTTCTAGCAAGGCTGGTCAAATTTCTATTTCAGAATGACTTTTGGTAGCTTCTATTGACCTTATTCTTCACTTAACCAGGGCACTTTCCTATTGAGGAAACTGTGAAACATTATTCCAGTGTTAGCCTCAGCCTCCATATGTTCTATTAAGCCATTAGCTTTGTGTCTTCTAAATTTGACAAAACCTTTGGTTAAGACTTAGTTTGTAAAACATTATGCATGAGTTGTACAAATTTATATTATATTGTCAGAACACTTAAAAGCAGACCAACTCATATCAGCTCATACCAATCTACTATAATTCTGTGTGTGTGAGTGAAGGTGTGGGTGTGTGCGTGTGTATACTTGTCTGGGACTTGCAGGTCTATGTTTTTGTGTTTCAGGCCCCAAGCTGGTTTAATAATTGTACACATTCATTGGTGGCACCACATTCCTGGGGCCTCTGGTAACCATGGAAACAAGTAACAACACATAAAATGACAAAGGGACTAAAGGAGGAAGAAATGGAGGAACAGAGGGAACAGTTCAGATCATATTAAACTGGTGGAGGACATGAAAAGTGATGTCTCTAGTCTTTTTAGTTAAAAACAAAGAAAATACAAAATGAATTAAAAATGTATTGGTAAAGGTGAACACTCAACTCAATTTATTTAGCACTTTTCAAATGCAGAGGTAACTCAAAATACTGAATGCAAAAACAAACAAACAAAAAAAAACCCTCAAAACTACAATAACACCAAACCATCCATCCATTTTCTTACCCAGAGCTGGTGCCTATCTCCTACCTCTCTGTGTGAGAGGCAGGGGACAACCTGGACAGGTCGCAAGTCCTTCACAGGGCCACATAGAGACAAACAACCATTCACACTCTCACTTACACCTAGGGACAGTTTAGTTACCAAATAACCTAACATGCATATTTTTGGTTTGTGGGAGGAAACCAGAGTACTCATGCACAGAAAGAACACGCAAACTCCACACAGAAGGGCCCCAGGACAGGAGGCAGTCCTGTGACCTTCTCGCTGGGAAGTGACAGCTCTAACAATTGCTCCTCCATGCCACCAAACACAAAACCAAACATTATTAATAATGCTATTAATAAAACAGTAATAATGAATGTGAAAAATCGATAATTAAAATAAACTCTGTAAGTTCTTATCTTGGGTTTAAACACGAAGAGCGCGTTAGTGTTTCTGACTGAAGCAGGGAGCTGATTCCAGAAGAAGGGGGCCTGAAAACTAAATGCTCTCCCTCTCAATTTAGTCTTAGAGATTTTTGGAACAATTAAGAAGCCTGCATGCTGGGAGTAAAGTGTTCTAGTTAGGTCATAAGGGACATTTAGATGCTTGAAATACTGAAGCTAGGCTATGCAATGCTTTATATGTAAAAAGGAGGAATTTGTATTGTATTTTGATAAGCTAATGTAACAAGGCTAAAACAGGAGAAAAATGGTCTTTCTTAGAAGCACTTATCAGTACTCATTGTGCAGTATTTTTAAAGCTGAACTGAAAAGTGTTTTGAAGCCAACAGAAAATCATAAAATGGGCTTATTGTAAAATTAAAACATTTTTTTCAAAATTACAGTTTTTTTAAATTTTTACACTGAACATTGAAGATTCCATTTGTGTGTTTTCGGCTTTTTCCGTGACCCCCCTGATGTGTGAAGTCCTCAGAGCTGCTGAGGTAATAACAATAAAAAAAATTAAATAGGTTAATAGTTATTTTAAAATAACTTTTAGGGGTTTTGGATAAAACAAGGTTAGAATTTGGTTTGTATTTGACTAAAACATTAAGATCAAGAGTGTTTTTTAAAAAAATGGTTTGATTACAACACATTTAAAAGCCTGAGGTTCTTTAATGAGTTTCAGATTTATCTTTATGCCATGCTCTCTCTAGTTTTCTTGGACTCTGTCTGAGGCTACATAAGTGGGATTTGAATCAGGAAAAACATCAATTTGAAGAGAAGACTATTTTTAAGCTGAACAATATTGTCAAGTGCTACACATGAAGACGTAGCAGTGTTATCAACAACAGAGTCTTTTTCAAATGGAGCAAGGAACACGGCAATGTCATCAGTAGGACACAAGGAAAATAGGGAGCAGAACAGTGATAATAATAGTTCTTTAAATAAAATTACAATACTGTTTGAAAGAAATCTTCCGGTGAAGTTGGTTTTGTAAGATGGTGTATGTTGATTTAAATGTGATTAAGAAATGGTTGAGAGGAGGAGGTTATGGGGAAAAACTACTATGTGTTCTACAGAAAGCTCATATGTCAGAAGAACACAATCCAGAGGGAATATGGCAGAGGGTGTGTTTAGTCACTGTTTGACAGAAAGCTTTGGACTCAGTCTCAAAGTAGCCTTCCTCTTTGGTTGTCATTCTCAGTATGAATATTAAAATCACCCTTTAAAAAACTTTTGTCAGTTAAGAAGCCAATTAGTAAAAGTTATCTATCAAAAGAAGCCAGCAGATTTCATTTAATCTTCACTTTGTCACATTCTTCCATCTTGAGCAGCACATTGGTAACAGTGGTAAAAGAACAACTACCTTTTAACATAAAAAAAACCTTCAGCAGAACCAGGCTCAGGATGGGATCTGCCTAGACCAGGTAGGATTTGAAAGGACAGGAAAGGGACAAGCACAGAATGACTGAATCCAGGTATAGTTTCAATGGGAAGAAAAACATAGAAAAACACATGATAGAAACAATTACAAATGAAAACATGGAGAGTAGAGCAAGTAAAGACAGCAGCTGTATGACGAAATGTGGTCAGTTTGCAAACCAGGAGTATAAACTTATAGCAGCATAACTAAGGGATAGCTCAGGAAACCCAAGCCAACCCTAACTATAGGATTATCAACAAGGAAAGTCTTAAGCCTTGTCTTAAAAGTAGACAGGGTACCAGCTAACGGACAGAAACTGGAAGTTGGTTCTACTAGAGAGGACCCTGATAACTGAAAGCTCTGCCACCCATTCTACTTTTAGAAACTCTAGGAACCACAAGTAAGCCTGCAGTTTGAGAGCAAAGTGCTCTCTTAGAAAAATATGGAACAATAGGTTCTATTTTATAAGACTTATAAATCACTTACAGTCAAACACCCCTATAAAGAATTGAACTTTTTGTTGAACATTTTTGTTCAACTGCATTTTTGTTTAAATTTGTTAAAATTGTAGCTGTTTAACTACATTGTTGTTGAAGTTTTATTATTGAATTTAATAGGGAACTTTGTAGAATAAATAATCTGTTTACATTATAAAAATATAATTTAAAAATGTAAAAATGAAAAAAAGAAAAAAAATTCTCCTAATTTGGAGATAAAAATAAAACCAATTTCATAGGATTCTAGATTCTTTCTCTTAAATGTGGATGAGTTGTGGAGGTAACAAGTCTGGAAGTGCTTTGTGATCCTCCAGGAGGAGCTGGACAGTGTTGCTAGGTGGGGGGTAGGGGTGCTGGGGCTGGATTTCTTCCCTAAAACTGTTGCCTCCACAACCTTACCATGCATAAGCAGCAGAAAATGGATGGATGAATAAATGAGCTTGACCATGAAACTATATTACAGTGAGTGAATAATGCATGAAAGTAAAAAGCCAAATACCAAATAACACTTATTGACACTAATCTTTTCAAGGATCATCTCTTCACAATTTGTTTTTAATATCTGTGAGTGGCTTGACAACAAGTGTGTAATCTGTTTCTGCTGAGACATTCAGCTTTGCCTGACAAAGGAACAGTTGCAGGAACCCAAACACACACACACACAATCCCTACAGACATAGTTAAACATTAAATTACTCCCTGCAGAGTATCAGAGTAACTCTGCAATGTTTGTTGTGCTCCTCCCACAGAGCCAGGCTCATTCTTCACATTCCACGTGAATTTCAGTCTGCTTTTTGTTCTTCACTAATCCTTCCTAGGATTCACCTATACATCATCTTCCATGTCACTTTTCATGCTGTTTTTCAATCAGAAGAAACTCAAGCTCCAAACTTTATCAGCCTGAGTCTGGTCAAAGTTCAGTTTAATGTCAAACTAACTTTGAATGAATGAGTTTATTTCAGCCACACATTAAATGTCTATCATTCCTTAAAGGAATGCATATCGCCTAGCATTTTCATGCCAAAGTTTTAGATTAAAATCATTTTATGTTGAGAAAAAAACTGAGCTGTGAGCATTTTGGTCAAACCTTAAAAAATAAATATTACACAGTCCCATGTGTTATGTTATTCTCTCAGTATGTGTGGAGGATGACTGTCAGCAACTCCATCCATCCATCCATCCATCCATTCTCTTCCTCTTATCCGAGGTCGGGTCGCGGGGGCAGCAGCCTAAGCAGGGAGACCCAGACTTCCCTCTCCCCAGCCACTTGGGCCAGCTCCTCCGGGGGAATCCCAAGGCGTTCCCAGGCCAGCCGAGAAACATAGTCCCTCCAGCGTGTCCTGGGTCTTCCCCTGGGCCTCCTCCCGGTGGGACGTGCCTGGAACACCTCACCAGGGAGGCGTCCAGGAGGCATCCTCACCAGATGCCCGAGCCACCTCAACTGGCTCCTCTCGACTGTCAGCAACTAACACATCAAATTTTATAATCTGTTGTAGAGATACATCCCATCATTACTTTCTGAAAGCTTATCTGAAATTTGTCCAGTTGTTCATGAAAACTTTTTGGTAAGCGTCAGATACACACACACACACACATACATTCATCCATCTTGAAACTCAGCACTCAGTGCTGCTTATAAGGCTGAGTTTGCTTGCAGCTCCTCAGACTGAAGAAGTCTTTTGGACAAAAGATGAAACATGAATTCTAGTGATTTTGTTTTTGGCCTTATGTTTTGTTTTATGGGTTTTGGTTTTGTTCTTGTTGTCTTTGTTTTGTCATCATTTTCCACATCCTCAGTCTGCCCCTGTTTGTCTGCCATGCCCATCTCCACCTGTCAGAAATTGTTATCACTCACTTGTGCCCACTTCACTTCATTATCCTCAGTGTTTAAAACCTGGTCACTTTCTCCACTACCCTGCTGGGTCAATGTCTATTGCTCATTGCCCTTCGTCCCTTGTCTCTCGCCTCTTGCCTTGCCTTTTTGGATTTTGTTCAGTTTAGTTTTTGCTGCCACACTAGCCTTTTGTTTTCTGTTCTTTAAGAATAAATTACCTTTTTTAAAAGAATGAAGTATGAGTCTGCGCCATGCTCAGCTCCAGCCGTGACAGAAATGTTTCAACTAAGAAGAACCCATCCAGAGGAAATGATTCAACCTTGTTAGATGTGTGATGATACCTTGCTTGAAATGGTGCAAACTCTGTTTAGTCATGATGTGCATCCGCATGTTCCTCCAGTGCTAGTGAAGAGATCCTATGGCCCAATAAAGTAATGACAGATGACCTGAGAGCCGAAATTATCACCAAACTTAAGTTCATAATATCTGAGTCAATTAAGAAGAAAGTGGCAGCTTCTCTAAAACCAATGGAAGACAAAGTCACTCGACAAAATTGAACTATTTGTGATATTAAGAGAAAAGCTAACAGCTAACTAGCATGCAAGTTAATATATCAAAGCTCTCTGCAGCAGTAGAGCGAAAGATGTGAAGATTTGATGGGGCGCTCAAAATGAAATAATATTTGACTTGTGTGTCTGCCAGATGGCTCAGAAAGTCCACAACCTACAGAGTTCATGGATACATTTTTAAAGAACTTGTAAGGACTTCAGGATAAACTCAGCCAGGACAAAGCCCACATATAAACATGGAGAAAAGAGCAAGTAAAGACAGCAGCAGAGTGAGGGAAAATGATCAGTTTGTCTTCCAGCAGTCTAAGCCAATAGCAGAATAACTAAGGGATAGCTTAGGTTAACTCAAGCTAACCCTAACTACAGGATTTATCAAAAAGGAAAGTCATCAGCCTAGTCTTGAAAATAGACAGGGTGTCAGCCTCACAGACAGAAACTGGAAGTTCATTCCACAAGAGAAGAGTCTGACATTTGAATGTTCAGCCTCCCTTTCTACTTTTGGAAACTCTTGGAACTACTAGTAAACCTGAAGTCTGAGTGAAGTGCTCTTTTAGTAGAATATGGAACAATAAGATCTTTAATATAAGATGGAGCTTGGTTGTTGAGAACTTTGGATGTTAGAAATAAGACTTTAAATTTTATGGAGAACCTATGAAGAGAACCTAAAATTGGAGAAACGTGATCACTCTTTCGAAATTTCAAAGGACTGGTGTAGATTCTCAGTCTTCCAGGACACAGTAAAACCAAGAACAGTTTAATAACAACTGGACTTCTATTCTGTAGTTGAAAACATTATGAATTCAAAAAATCTCAGGTTCTTTGGTAGAGGGCCTGAGCTTCAGGTGAAGTGGAACCACCCATGTAGAAAAATAGGGTAAGCTAGGTGGTTTGTGTGGTGTGTATGTGTGTGTGTGTGTATGTGGTGGTGGTGGTGTGTGTGTGTGTGTGTGTGTGGGGGGGGGGGTGTTAATAATGCAAACAGACAAAAGTCAAAGCCTTTAATTAAAAACTATTCAAATGTTTCTGTCTGACACAGAGAGCTGTCTGAACTTGGAACTACATCACTCACAAGTTCCCTAATGAAAGGAAGTCAAAGATCAACCAACCCTTCTCAGATGTGTACCTAATTACACACTACACATCCCCAATAACCACCACCTTGATACTGGAATCACATGGTTTTCCATCTGGTATTTCATGGCCAGAGGCACAGCTGCTCCCTTGCAGTTATATGTCCACGTCGCCAGCCTATACATGCTCAGCCAGTGACCTAAGAACCTTTAAAACATGCCTGAAATGTAAAACTTATTGAGTGTTTCTCAGAGTTAAAAGCTTTAACATAAGTCTGCCATCTCCAACATGTTGTGGCAGGTTAAGAGGAGCTGGGTTAAAACATCGCAGTCTGCTGCATTCCAGGGATGTTCAGTCGGAAATACTGACTTATATCAAGAAAAAACCCCTAGTGATCTTCTTAATGACTTCTGGTGTCAAAATATGAGCAATTGGGACATTATTTGGTTTATATTTGCCAGTGATTTTATTGTATTATTCTTACAAATGTATGAAAATAACTAAATATTTTTTTAGAAATCTTATTCATTTTTGACTGTAAGAAAACGGCTTGTATTTCAAATGAATCTTATCTGTATTTTAAAACAAAATCAATAACGACTATTTAAAAAAAAAAAAAAAAAACTTCTTCGTGATACGAGAATCAAATTACCAAAACATGCATAGACCTTGAGACTTTTAGGTTTCATGGCTTACACAGAGAGTTTTTCTTATAGTTCTGAAGAAGCTTTTTGGACGAGAGGTGAAATGTCTGCAAGAAACGAAAGAAGAAATCTAGTTTCCTTCTTTTAAAACTGTTGGGATCACCACCAAGACTGAGCATCTACACTAGATCACAGGGACAAGGCTCTGAATGTGTCAGAGAATCTGAGCTGTGTGTTAACTGAAGGATGATCCAAAAACTGCACAAATAAAAGAGGTTAAGGAAATGAGAGAAGGTACAAAAAGACAAGAACAGGAGATCAAAAACATGGCTATCGGGGGTCACGTGATGTACACTGCGGAATAGTCGCGTGTCTCTTCGTCTCCTTTCTGGGTCGAAGTAAAACTTTTATTTAAGACAATAACCCACTGTGTCAGGCGTAACAGCAGCTGTGGTAGGCTTCGACATGTCTCTAGATAATTTTTTTGTACCTGCTGCATCGAGTAAAAAGAAGAAGGGAGGTCAGAAAGGTGGGGCTAATGCTAACACACCCGTGGCTAGCCAAAATGACCAAGATGATGTGAATGAAGTTACGGAGCAGGGGTGCATCATGAGTGATGTGGAAGAACCAAATACCCTAAAAGAAGACACCATAGTAGAGCGAGTTACCAAGAACATGGAAGAAATACTGGACAGAAAAGTAGCTGCAATTCTTAAGCCAGTCTCTGAACTCTCAGAGAAACTCGACAGCATGACACGGCGTATACTGCTGAACAGCGTATTTCAGATTTGGAGGATGTAACAACAAAAAACGCACCCAGATTGGACGGGATGGCGAAAAGTATCCAAAAGACATTGGAAAGACTGGACAGCTTCGTAAACCAGAGCAGGCGCCAAAACATTAAGATTATGGGTCTAAAAGAAGACATTGAAGGCAGAGAACCGGTGGCTTTTTTCGAGGCATGGATTCCAAAGGTCCTGGGACTGCAGCAGACACGGATAAAAATCGAAAGGGCCCACCGTACAGATCCCTCGGCAGGATGAAACAAGCAAGACCACCCATGGGCAGTCTTGGTGAGACTGCACAACTACATCGACAAACAAAAGATCCTTAATGCTGCAAGGAATAAAGGAATAATTCAAGTAGGAGATCGCAGAGTCTCCTTTTACCAAGATTTTTCCGCAGAAATCGTTAGAAAGAGACAGGAGTCCTCAGACACCCGACGACAGCTGCGAGAGGTCGGCGTCAAATACGCGTTCCTGTTCCCTGCGGTTATCAAGATCTTCAACCAAAATGGGACTACCACATTGCTGTCTGACATAAAAGAAATTAATGAATTTATCGAGACACTTCATAAATGATTCCACACGGATCTCCCCACACGCCCGAGCGTGCTTAAAAGACTGAGCAATAATATGCGGTAAACACGACAACAAACACTTATAAAATAGGTGCCTTAACAACAGTACTCATAATTTTAAATCAGTCTTGTTTATATGGTTTCATAAATAAGAACGGTACGTTGAAGTAAAATATCTTCATTATATCCAGCATATCCACGGTGACTTAATACTCAGACTTAGAGAGGGCAGGGGGTTCAACCCTTTTTCTTTTTCTGATCGCGTTTTTCTTTTTGTTTTTTCTTTCACTTGGTCCCCCACCTGAAGTACCTTGGAAGTAAGGTATGACAAGATCGTTATTGTCTGTTTTTTCTTATGTAGCTTGTTACGGTTACTGTTTCCTCGCTAGAGGTTGGTCCAAGCTTTGTGTTTTGCTTGGAACTTTTTCGTTGGTTTATCAGCACAAACACAATTTGAAGCAGGCTTGTTGCAGCTTAACCTTGTATCTCACCCGTGTCCTTTTAAAATACAGCATAAAGTAACATATTGAAGTACTCTAAAGATGAGCATTAAGATAAGCATTATTAAGGTTCCAATAATGCAATAAAAAGGAAGGCTATTCTAAACAGTTTAAAAAAGGACGGAACCCAAGTAGCATTTTTACAAGAAACTCATCTCACAGATGAGGAACACAAAAAATATTTAAGAGAGTGGGTAGGACAAGCTCACTTCTCATCATACTCAACAAATAAAAGGGGGGTTATAATCTTAATACATAAAAATCTCCCTTTCACAGCTCTAGACACATTTAAAGATACAGAGGGTAGAATCATATTAATTAAGGGTACTCTTTATGGCGAGAGCTTTTTGCTCGGTAGTGTATACAGCCCAAACGTAAATGATAAGGACTTCTTTGCAGTGCTTCTTAACCAAATTGCTGAGATGGATTGCCCAAACATACTTATCGGAGGGGATTTTAACTGCTCCCTATGTCCTCACATGGACAGATGCCCTCCCAAAACCCAGTCCAAAAATGCTAGGGCAGTAAAAAATATTCTAAAGGAACTGGATTTAATAGACATATGGAGGCATCTTAACCCCTTAACAAAAAGCTTCACCTTTCATTCGCTGCCAAATTCAACAATGACACGCATTGATTATCTGTATATGTCGAATCACTTGGTCCACCTCGTGGAAGACTCAGAGATAGGAACTATTTCCCTATCTGACCATGCTCCTGTTAGGCTGACGATGCAACCGCCCAGACCACTGGATCGCACAGCTTCGTGGAGGTTAAATAAACTGCTGTTGCTAAATGAAGATTTTACAAAACTGTTAGAAGAAAAGACAAACTTTTATTTAGAACTCAATGACAATAATAATACCCACCCCAGGTTAGTATGGGACGCTTATAAGGCATTTATGCGGGGGATAATAATATCATATTCTAGTCATAGGAGGAAGGACCGATTAGCAGAACAAAATAAAATTGGAAAAGAAATTAAAAAGCTTGAAGAGGAATATATGGTATGTAACTCAGTTAAAATTCTGGGGGAAATAAAATCAGCTCGGGCTTTACTATCTGACATAATAACAAAGAAAGCCAAAAAGGATATACTATTTGCACAGCAAAAGTTCTTCGAACACGGCAACAAACCAAACAAATTCTTGGCAAGAATAGTAAACAAATCCCTTGGCACAAACTTTATAGCCTCAATTCAGGACGAAAATGGGCGTCGTCATGTAGATAATAAACATATAAATGAATGCTTTAAACAGTTTTATGAAAAATTGTATCGTTCAGAAGTAAAAAAAGAAGCATCAGAATATGGACTACTAAATAACCTAAAAATACCACAGTTGGCACCAGAACAGGCAAACTTATTAGAAGGACCTATAACAACTCTAGAAATTGAAAAGGCCATCTCTTAACTCCAATCTGGTAAATGTGCAGGTGCTGACGGATACCCTTTTGAATTTTTTAAAATCTTTAAAGGCAAAATTAGCTCACTATTACAACAAGTCTTTAATACATCTTTTGAAAAATCTAAACTACCTGATACTATGTACATGGCAAATATTATAGTAATCCCCAAAAAAGATAAAGACCCAGAACAATGTTTATCATATCACACTGAAAAGGCCTTTGTAGAACTGGAGTATATGTTTGAAGTGCTAAGGAGATTTGGATTTGGAGAAAAATTTATAAACTGGGTAAAACTTCTGTATAAAAAGCCTACAGCATCCGTCTTGACAAATGGCCTCTTGTCTGCAACCTTTGAGCTGGGAAGGGGGACGGCGCAGGGAAGTCCTCTTTTCTCCTTGGCTATAGAGCCACTGGCAATCGCAATTAGACAAAGCAATGATATTAAAGGGATATTAATAGGAACAAAAGTGTATAAAATATTATTATATGATGACGATATACTTCTAACTTTGACAGACCCTGTGAAATCTATCCCGGCTCTGATTGACTGTGTCAACAAATTTGGTAAGATATCTGGGTATAAAGTAAATTACGGTAAATCAGAAATAATGCCTCTAAATATCTGCAACCAGGGAGAACCAGCATTCATTAAGCCATTCCGTTGGGCTCCTACAGGATTAAAGTATCTAGGAATACGTACCACACCGAGAATTAGCCAGCTGTACTCCGAAAACATTAATCCTATGATCACTCACATTAAGGATAAGTTGGTGAGATGGAAGAAGCTCCCCATATCATTTCTGGGGAGAGTTAACCTTATTAAGATGATAATTCTCCCTAAGATTATTTATCCAGTGTCTATGTTATTCTTGTTTATTGACTCTAAAGATTTAGCTTGAATCAATAAAGCAATATCAGAATTCATTTGGGCAGGCAGATAACATAAAATTAAAACTAAAATCTTACAACTTCCCAGAACCTTGGGTGGATGGGGCCTACCCAAGGTCGAGAACTACGTATTGTCTCTACATGAAAGAATTATTTCATTGTGGGCTACCCAAAAACACGCCAATCCATGGCTTGAGGTCGAGGAAAGCGTTTGTAAACCTTGTCACCCTTTAAATATGTTAAACAAACAAAACCGAGAACTCCCACTCTTTGTCAAAGATAACTTTCTGATTACTAATACTATTAAGGCATGGGGCGTTCTGAGGAAGATGTTTGGGCAGAATAAAAATTTCTCATCTCTGACAACATTGGTAGACAACCCGGATTTGACAGTAGAGGGCGCTGGTCCTGATCTTAGGTCTTGGCAAGCTGCTGGCATTACTAGGATCCACGATCTATGGCATAATGGTAAATTCAAGACATTCAAGGATTTAAGAACACAATATGACATCTTATCCAAGGACTTTTATAAATATCTTCAACTAAGACATTACGTTAAGGCAAAAATGGACTCATTGGAGTTCCCTGGGGACTATTATCTACTTGAAAAAATGATTCTTGACTATCATAAGCGTGGGAGATTTGTCTCAAGATTCTATGCTGAGTTACAAGCCCTAAGGAAAGATAATATGGAGAAGTTAAGATCAACCTGGAACACAATTCTGAAAAGCACAATTGATTCAGAAGCATGGGAAGACATTTTGACTCTGCCTTCCAGAATCTCAGTATGTAACAGATATAAAGAAATGCAATATAATATTCTACACAATGCATACATATCTCCATATGTATGTAGTAAGTACACACCAGGAAGTTCTCCAAAATGTTCCAAATGTAAAATAGTCACAGGGACTAGAATTCACTGCTTATGGGAGTGTAAAAAGATAGAGGCATTCTGGCGAGCAGTATGTTGAGAAATTGGGACAAACAGTTCTCCCTAACCCAGTCCTGTGTCTCCTGGGGCTCATACCCAGCCACCTGGTTACTCACAAAGAGACACTTCCTATTGATGTTGGTCAGAAAGTCGATAATGCTTAAATGGGTGGGATGTGATGCCCCCCCGATCCAGCTATGGAAAAACTTAATTTCTGAAGTTATTGTATTAGAAAGACTGAGATACTGTCTGAATGGGAAGTTATGGTTTTAAAAAAAGATGGGAATGTGTGCTCGAATACTTCAAAATCTCTAAATTACAAGACCAGTAATGTGAATTCGAACAATGTATACCTTTAAGTTTATATATAAACTGTTTTTTGTTTTCTGTACCAGTGCTGTATAAGTTTTGTCCTGCTGTTGTTCTTTTCTTTTTGATTTCTGTATAAATTTTCAAAATGCCTAATAAACATAATTAAAATAAATAAATAAATTTAAAAAAACACAGCTACCAATGTGGAAACGCTGACGGAGCAGTCTTATCAGAAGAGGCTTATCAGAGCCCTAAAAGGAGAAGGTGGGGTGGCAGATTTGTTTTTGTGCAATACATGTGGGAGTCAGTGAAGTCAAATCTAAACTGTAAAAATAGTTTCAATATGAGGAATTTGTCCCACTTTCTCACCATGACATTAAGCGCAACATTTACCTCTCTAAGTTATATTCTTACCTTTTATTTATTTCTATTGGGAAATGTAAGTTTTAAAAAACTGTATTCAATTCATGTCAATACATTTTATTTGTCCCCAAAGGCAATTCTAAAATAAAAGGACCATAAAAAGCATCTGCAACAACTAAAAGAACACAAACAGGCCCACAGTGCAACCTAACAAAAATGAACAACACTTGCAACAAAACACAACACACAAGTGGCACTCAGTAAATAAAAACACACAGCAAAGCACAACAGCACTCACAGCAACAGACAACATTCACACAGTAAGACCACCATTCTGGGGTTAAAACAAAACAAAATGCACCCATAAGTAGTTATACAATGCATGTGTAAACATTATAAAATGTATGGAGAAATAAGTTTTAAAACACATGAAAGAATAATTTATAAAATGGATAGATAAATAAATCATAAAATGCACTATTAAAAACAATGCTCCTGTGTAGGCGAGTGTGTCAGTGCTTAGAGTTTAGAAGCTGAATTGCCCTGGGGAGGAAAATTTTCTTCCTCCTTTGTGTACTACACCTTGGACAGCTGTATTCTGAGAGAAGCCACTCAAACTCTGAAAACAGTATATGGAAGGAATCTTGAAGGATCCTGTAAGCTGTATTTAGTCTGCTAACAGCCATAAGAGAGTGGCGTGGCTGTCCTATGATTTTTGAGTCGACTCTGACGATGTTCTTCTCTGACGAAGTTTTCTATTTTGCAGAGTAATAGAAAGAAATCAGCAAGTAAAGAGAAAGTTAATACATTTTCAATTAAAGCATAATAAAATGTGTTTAAAATGCCTTGTTGGTCTTGAATGAGGTCAACTTTCTGAGTAAATACTATCTCTGATGGCATTTTTCCCAAATTTCCTCAGTGTTTGAAGAAACGTCAGCAAGTTGTTGAAAACTGTACCAAGATATTTGTATTCCTGCACACTTTTCATTAGGTCCGCACGAATGTGAGTCATGACAGCCTCTGTTTGGGAGAAAACCTCACATCAGTCATCTGTGTGTGAAATCAAAAGAAGAGGGGGGAAGACACAGCCTTACTGTGAACCAGTGAAGGTGAAAAGGATGTTGGAGATATACCAATACTCTCTGTGACCTGTTGGTGAGAAAAACTATAATTCACAGAATGAGTGGGTGATGTGGAAGCCTGCAATGAGCCTTTCAGCTAAGATGTGAGCCTGCATGGTGTTGATCATCCTTGGGTGCAATTTCCAGATGCCTGAAGGTGGCTCGTTCATCTGTAGAAACAATTATACGCAAGTACAAACAAAATGGGAATGTCCAGCCATCATACTGCTCAGGAAGGAGACGGATTCTGTGTCCCAGTGATGAATGTGCTTTGGTCCGAAATGTGCATAGATGAAAGATCAATTAAACACTAAACTGAGCAGCTGGGTGGGTCGATATCTGTTCCACAGCTACCTGATCAGCAGTTCAGTCCCCAAGACATGGAAACAATCTACAGTGATTTCCATCCCAAAGAAAGGCATGACCAAGACCCTGAATTACCTTAGACCTGTAGCTCTCACCTCTCTGGTTATGAAGGCTATGAAGAAGATCATAAAGCATCACCTCACCAAGGTTACTGACCCAACAATGGACTTGTTGCAGTTGTCTACAGGTCTGGCAGAGGGGTCAGTGATGCAATCATATTCATCCCATACACCATTCACAAACATCTGGAATCCACCAACACTACAGACAGACTCCTGTAGTGAATTTGTGAAGATTTTTCATCTGCTTTCAACACCAGACTTGTGCAAGTCATTGCCTTCCTGATATCTTGGCTGATTTCTTTTGACTTTCCCATGATATTACACAAGGAAGCAGTGTGTTTCAGGCGTGCCTTAAATTACATCCACAAGTGTGTCTTTAATTAACTCAAATGTTATCAATAAACCCACCAGAAGTTTCCAAAGACATGACATGAAATGTCCCAAATTGTTTAAAAGCATATTAATCTTAGTGTATTTAAACTTTCAATTTTGAAGAAAGTAATAAAAATTGCCTTAAAAACATTCTCTCTGTTATTAATCTGGCATTAGGCAAATAGAAATAATTTCGAAAATTTTAATTGACCTCAAATGTGAAAAGTTTATCCTGATTTCACATCAGACAGTGTGAAAAAATCCATGTATATTTTAATATAGTGTATGTAAACTTCTGGTTTCAACTGTATACATATCCATCCACCCCTCCATTTTTTACCCACTTCTCCTTTCTGGGTTGTGGTACATATGCATGTATGTACATATATACTTATGTATCATCAGCAAATTTTAACTAAGTCTTTCAGACACTCAGCATTTACACTGCATTTTCACAGAAGATGTAATTTCTCTAGTTCAGAGGTCTCCAACCCCCGGGCCACAGACAGGTACCGTTCCGTGGGTCATTTGGTACCGGGCTGCACAGAAAAAATAATTAACTTACAGTATTTCTGTTTTTTTTATTTTCAGTCTGAATGACATTTATTTTGAAAAATGACCAGATTCTCTCCACTACATCCGTCTATGACTCACTCTTGATGGATGTCAAAACGCTTATCTAGGTCACGTGATACGTTACTGCTAAAAACAAACCCACAAGCTAGCAAAATAAGTAAAAAACAAATGTCTCTGGAAGCCCTAGATGGGATCGTCTCATTACTGAGAAACAGGCACAGGGCTCCCACTGATTCTATCGTAGTTCAGTGGAGGAAGTGAGGACTCAAATGCAGAAAACTGTCTCTTGTAGATTTATTGAAAGTGGAATCAGAATATGCAAAAACACCAAACGAGCGGGAAGTCAGGAAAAAAAAAACAAAAAAAACCATGAGGAACAAAAACAGGAGGATTACTGGAAAACTAACCAATAGCAGGATGGGAGGATAACAAGAGAAACCGACAAGTAGTGGCTGAAGGAGAGGAGTATATATACTGGGAAGGTAAAGCTGGAACAAAGAGTGACTGAATAATTGACAGCAGGTGTGGAGAAGGAACTGGAGGGAAAACCTGAGGAGAGAGAAAGAGTGGCAACAGGGGAACAAGGAAAGGAATCTAAGATGTAACTGAGGATAGCTAGATAAGGAATGAAACTAAGTGAAGAGAGGACTAAACAAGGGCAGATCTAATACAGAAACACAGGAGAGAAAAACAATGAACAATGAAAAAACTAGACGTGAAGAAATAACTGGGAGAACTGAGAAAGGACTGGAATGAAAACAAGGAATAAACATTATCTAAGGATAACTGAATACTCAATGAAGGAAAATGCAAAACTAAAGAAAAACAAAAGTAATGTGAATCAAAACACAGGAGAAAATCATAAATTACAAAATAACTGAAATGCTCAAAACAAAGAACTAAACAGAACAAAACCCAAAACAGTGCAGATTATGACAGATTCAGCCTTATGGTGAGTTGTATTCTTTGTGCACTTTATATTTGTGGTGTATCTTATTTTAAAGGGCATGTTTAAACATTGCCATATTGACCAGAGAACATTAGGGGGAGGAGAGGCTGCTATTCATGTTGATAACGCAATACAAGGACACAACTAACAAAGCTGCAAGTACACGTTGGATTTACGTTAATTATGTTTTTAAAAATATCCCCATTTTTATGTCGGTCGTATCGTTTTATGTTGTTGTATTTATCCGCCACACCTTTAAAGGTCCGCGAAAATACTGACTGATAATGAACCGGTCCGTGGAGCTAAAAAGGTTGGGGACCGCTGCTCTAGTTAACATTTGTGACCAGACTTAAATGTTTGTTCTAAAATGAAGCTTTCAACACAGCAGCCAATTCATATCTACATTTCCAAGCGTGGTCCCTTCAATTTTGGAGATTCAGCCCTGCAAGCAAACAAACAAGTACAACATAAGTCCAAGTCTTGATTAACTGGAAATAATAAAAAAAGCAAAAAGAAATGAGAGAGATTAGATAAGTTTGACAAAGTTCAGAGGCTTTTCTCCTCTCTCAGGTAAAAGTTAGCTGACATTTAGCAGCTTCACAGACCAACTGTTAGATATGATAAAGTTCACATGGAAAAATGAAAACAATAAAGATTCTTTTCATGCCTTAACTCAAAAAGGAAAAAAAAAAACAGAAAACCGTAGAGGGAGGACAGGAGTCAAAGGAAGGGAGGAGACCTTGACTTTTTTCATGTTCCTGATACACTCCTCCTTCAAGAGCTCCATCCATCCCTGACTGTGACAGACAGCTGGGTCACATTCCATAATTAGTTCAGAATGTGAGAAGAAAAAGAAAAGAATGATAGATAATAAATAGGAGGGGGAGTACATGTTATTCTGAGGAAGAACGCTGCACTCCTTTCATTATAGGAAGATGATGACAGAAGCTACTGAACACTCTGGTCCTTACACACAATCAGTCCAACAGGTTTATGATCAGTCAAATAATATGGTACCACTGAGTAGAGGTGGGGGTTGTAATCTATTTTTTCAATGCATCATGATGCAGACATGAATGATTCTGAATCAATTTTAAAATATCAAAAAATGATTAATATTTAATGTTACAAACATCATACTGAGGAGGGCAAAGGATGGAACTCTGTAGAGAAGTGCAGTGCCTGGACTGTTTATGATGTGCACTATAACTATTGTTATAATTTGTTAAATGAAAAATACATTTTGAACAGAAAAAGTTGGTGTTGTATATCAGTCATCATTTCTAAAAATTGGTATCAGCATCGGCCAAAGAAAAACTCATATCGGTTCAACAACTACTTGAGATGTTTGCAGGATTTCCCAGTAAATAATAATTATAAAGTTGTCCAAATTTGCTTTTTTCATTCCTAAAGTGTACTCCAGTAGATTAAATCATAAACATGGGGGTGGCTGCAAAGGTGGGTACAAAGTGAGCCAAGGCAGAGTGAGCAACTAATATTGTGCTTGTAAAGTGCAGCCACACAGCTTGATGGTCACCTGGTCATAAACACTCAGAATTCAGTGAGACTGCAATTAAAAATTCGTCTGTTTTTTTCACAATTTTAAGTGTCAAGCTGTTGCACCCCTGTGAAATACCACCTCATGTTGCATACTTTGGAGCCACAATAGATCATCATCATCATCCTGTCTTCAAGATACTGACACAATCATTCCGACATTCTACAGCAAGATAAAAATTAAAGTGATGAAAACACTAAAGAAAGAAAGATGTAAAAGTAACATCAGCTCTGTGTTTAATTAGATAAATATAATGCAACATAACGTTGTCCAACCGCTTTATAAATAAATGATGATGATGATGTTCTGTGATTGACAGCAGGTTATAACTTACAGTGACCTGTGAGCTGTAGGTACAACAGATCTAAATATATAAAACAAAATGCCAATTTGGGGTCACCTTAGTTCAGTAGCAGGTCCTACTCAAGAATTGAGACAGTCTGCTCTTTTGACACAAGGGGTTCAGACCACCTCCAAAGGTGATTTGAGTGAAAACATTTTCAATGTGCATTGATTACTGAAGTGCAGGCTATAAAAAGCTAAATATTTCCACAGAATGAGGAAAACGACTACATATATGTTTAAGTTATTAGTTTAGGTGAAATGAACTCCAGACACTGGTACTGGAGCTCTAGTTAGACTAAGCAGACATGTAAAGTGCGTAATAATGTTCTCGTCCGATTATAGCATTTGATCATTTTATCAAAGCAGTGGTAGCACAACAGGTCCGTGTTTTGCCCCTGATAATGCAAACCAAGCTTGTTGGGAGGCTCATTACAGAATACTCTTATCCTCTGTTTTAACATTATGCATAACATATGTATATGAGGGCTCAGTGGCGCCGGTGTGATGGTAGCCTCACTTCTGTCAGCCCGCCCCAGGGCAGCTGTAGCTACAATGTATCTTACTGTCATCAGTGTATGAATGTGTGAATGAATGGGTAAATGATTGTAGTGGTAAAAAAAGTAAAATAAGGAGTTTTCTGACAGCCTAAGGACTGATGACACAGCATATAGCACACATGAGGAGTTAACAATGTGTGTCTTTAACATGCAAACAGTACACATTGATACATGTAGCACCTAGAAAGCTGGCTGCCACAACTCTTCCCTAGTGTAGTCAGTGGCCTATCCAGTGCATTTCTATTTCAGTGGACATATGTGATAAAACTGTCATGGAATCGTGCTGCTAGTGCAGGGTGAAGGTGCAGGAAAACCTTTTGTGTACTTAAAAAATGTCACAAAAAATTATATTTGATGGGTATGAGAGTACCGCCCACCGACCCACGACATCCTGAGTTGAGGTCAGCAGCACACCACCCCCACTATAAACAGTGTTGGTGCTGCACTGCTTTCCCCTCCTGAGATGCCGAATGGTGGACCAGAATCGACTCAAAGTCGTACGGAAGTCTTTCTCCATGGCTTCTCTGAACTCCTCCCATGCACGAGTTTTTGCCTCAGCGAACACCTGAGCCGCATGCCGCTTGGACTGCCAGTACCTGTCAGCTGCTTCTGGAGTCATTTCTAGGCGCAGACAAGGTGATCCATTTTGGTGACCTTAGGATTGCGTCTCTGCTTTTTGCAGATGATGTGGTCCTATTGGCTTCATTGGGCCGCAATCTACAGCTTTCACTGGAGCGGTTCGCAGCCGAGTGCGAAGTGGCTGGGATGAGGATCAGTGCCTCCAAATCCGAGGCCATGGTCTTGACCCGGAAAAGGGTAGAGTGCCTTCTCTGGGTCGGGGAAGATGACCTGCCCCAAGTGGAGGAATTTAAGTATCTCGGGGTCTTGTTCACAAATAAGGGAAAAATCGACAGGCGGATTGGTGCAGCGTCTGCAGTGAAGCGGGCGCTGTACCGATCTGTCGTGGTGAAGAGAGAGCTGAGTCAAAAGGCGAAGCTCTCGATTTACCAGTCGATCTACGTTCCTCCTCTCATCTATGGTCACGAGCTTTGGGTAGTGACCAAAAGAACGAGATCGCGAATACAAGCGGCTGAAATGAGTTTTCTCCGCAGGGTGTCTAGGCTCTCCCTTAGAGATAGGGTGAGAAGCTCGGCCATCCAGGAAGGACTCAGAGTAGAGCCGCTGCTTCGCCACGTCGAGAGGAGCCAGTTGAGGTGGCTCGGGCATTTGATTAGGATGCCTCCTGGACGCCTCCCTGGTGAGGTGTTCCGGGCATGTCCCACCGGAAGGAGGGACATGAAACTATGTTTCTAGGCTGGCCTGGGAACGCCTTGGGATTCCCACTGAGGAGCTGGCCCAAGTGGCTGGGGAGAGGGAAGCCTGGGTCTCCCTGCTTAGGCTGCTACTCCCACGACCCGACCCCGGATAAGCAGAAGAAGATGGATGGATGGATGGATGGATGGATGGATGGATGGATGGATGGATGGATGGATATGAGAGTGTAGTGGAGTCATGATTGGAGGTTTTCCAAATTTGCCCTGATCAAGCCACATTCTATAAGTCTTGCAAAGCATGGAGAGAGTAGTGGAACCATCAATCAGTCTGAAGAAGACACGCTGTCTATGTATTTTTTTCTTTATTATACTTTATTTATACTTGCAGGGAAATGCCTCTATAATGATGTCCATCATACAAGCTGGCAAAAACTTTTAAGACGAAGCCATATATTTCCAGTATATGTGACAATGTTAGACATGAAGTGTTGAGCCTCTCAAACTGCTGCAGGTCTCAGCTGGTTCCTTTCAGTTTTCATTAAACATGTCTGTTCATACAAACGCATTTCTGTACGTCTGTCTGCTTTGACGAATGCCAGAAGTGGAGGGAGTTTGCTGATGGTCAGAGAGTAAAATGGGTCCTTTAAGAGAAGACCAAGGACCATGGAGCAAGTGAGCCTGTGTTCATATAGCCAGTACATCCCTGGGCTGCGACAGTTGGAGAAACAAAGATTCAAGAAAATAGATGAATTTGAGTGTTTGAGAGTTTGTGACAGGTTTTTTTTTTATTGTATGTTATAGAGTTTAATGCATCAAAATATGGCTCACAGCAATATTCTTCTAATAATGTAAAAAGAAAAAAATGCCTGGCACCCTCAGCAGTTAAAGTAAAATAAAAGTTGCGTTCTTTTTTTTTTTTTTTTGAAAAAAAAAACCCCACAAAAAACTAAGTCATAGTTATACTGTATCAGCTATAAACCAGTGTCTTTTTTATGTCCATGCTTTTTGGGATGTTTAACTGCATCATAGTGCTTTATGTATCTCTATGTGGGCAACTTATTTAAATTTTTTTCACAAATATGAAGGGACTGAAATAGGTCTGCATAAGTCTAAATAAGAAAACATGAATTTTCATGTTCACAACCTTATCAAGCTTTTTCTACTTTTGTTGTAACAAAAAGTAAAAAAAAAAAAAATTTCACAATGCAATGTAATCTGTTATTTTATGTTAGCAGATACATACAGTAAATTTCAATTTGGATACATACAGATACATACAGTGAATTTCAATTTACTGTATGTATCTGCTTTTCATGGGTGCGTGTGATAAAAATGTTACTGAAGGTCCCGTTTGATTTCAGTTTTTCTGTTAGACTAAATGAGCTCATTGTGTAATAGCAGGCAGACATTAGCATTAGTCTATTCTTGGACTGAATTAACTTGAGCAGGAAGAAAACTGCTCAGTGTCTCAGACAGAGGCCCAGTTTGGCACCAAACATGTTTTCTGTCTGGATTTTATCTGAAGAGGAAGCTGCACACACTGTTCTTCATCCACCCAAGCTTTGAAATCTGACAGATGGAATTACAACTGTGGCAGAAAATCCAAGTAATTATAATTCTATAATTTAAGACCCATATGATTTATATCAAATTGAAAGAGTTAGAAAAATCTAACTGCTAAAATAAAGGTTTAAAGCCAAACTATAATTTATTTGTCTAATCTTAATGCACTAACTGCAACGCAGCCATTTTCTTCTGATTTTATGTGATGCCCATTAGATCTGAGGCCTCATGGAATTTGAGTCAAAGATGCTCCTAAATAAAGAAGTGGGTGTAAAAACGTATTTGGCACACTGCCCTCTGGTATTTGTGCCATGCGCATAGAGAAGTGACGGTGTGTGTGAAGCTGTGGGTGTCAGAGCAGTGTACACCCACAGAAGTAACATAAAGGTTAAATGGTCAGGCATAAAGGTGGAAGTAAAGCAAAGGTCTGGTGCCCATCGCTTATCATCCAATAATGTCAGACACCACTTACTGTAAATTAATTACACATTATTATTGTAAATCAGAGAAGTGAACTGGTGGCCCATATGTGCCAGCACTTCTGTGGCTGAGGCATTTCCAGATTTATGCATGTGTTTAGTAACATAATTACTGTAAACACAGAGGCACTCAGGAGCTAGGTAGAACTTGGAAGTTTATTTATTAAATAGCCGATATCAAGAAACAAGTTGCTGCACATCGACAGACCATTTCAGCCAAGGTGTATACAAATGAGGCCTTCCCATATGGCTGGCATGGCACGACTCAGGGACAACTGAGAAAAAGCCGACCTGTCAGCCAGCTCCCTCTGAAAGGCTCCTGTTGCAAGGAACCCCAGGATAGAGAGGATTTGAACTGACAACAGGTTCTCCTAGTTTCCCTCTGTAATGCTGGAGCCAGTTCAGATAGCCCTGGGCACCCTAAAGCAGATAATAAGCAAGGCGGCAGGTTGATGTGATCCCTGAAAACACGCTGCCTTCCAGTTCTTCTGTTGATGATGTCCTCCAGCACAGCCAAAGCTGTCATTGTTCTACAAATATGCCTAATTTTACGCAGCTATTTATGTCCATGTGTCATTGTCTACACATTGTCGACCTTAGGAATTATCATATATGACTTGTTCTTAATTATTATGTTGATCTTCAAAAAAGTTAAAAACCAAAAACAACTGGACTTCTATTCTGTAGTTGAAGATGTTTCGCTTCTCATCCGAGGAGCTTTCTCAATTCAGAAATAGAGAGTGTGGAGTTGAGCTTTTAAAGCTGAGGTGTGATGTAAGCTGGATAGTTTGCAGATTGTTCTCACTCTCCTAACAATAGAGGCTCGTTAGGGTCCTTGTTTGTCTGACTCACTGATGGGCCCCTCTGGTCACATGAGTGCAGGTGTTGATTGGAGTGAAACTGACTGGGGATCAGGCCTAAAGCTCCATTGTATGTTTTTGAAAGCTGGAGGTTGGTTTACTCTCTATTTCTGAATTGAGAAAGCTCCTCGGATGAGAAGCGAAACGTCTTCAACTAAAGAAGTCCAGTTGTTTTTGTTTTTTAACTTTTTTGAATTTACCATGGCCTGGATGACTGAGAATCTACACCAGCAATATGTTGATCTGATATGTTGCTGTTTTCTTCTCAGTTTTGCTTAGTTTATCTTAGCTCATATTTTAGATGTTGTTAGATTCCTAATTGTTGTTTAGTTTCGTTTTAACTTTTTTCATTTAGATTATCTTAGCTACTATTTTGACTAACTTAGCTCATGTTTAAATATATTTAGTTTCATGATTTTATTTAGATTATACATGATTAATGTTTTTACTTCTGTATCTCTATATTTGATTATGATGTTTTTATGATGTTTGATATGTTTTTATCTGTATTTGATTATGTACCTGATTGTTGTTTCTATGTTGTAAAGCACTTTGAATCGCCTTGTTGCGGAAAAGTGCTATATAAATAAATTTCACTTCACTTCAGTGAGAATGGAAATGCCCCTTAAGGCCTTTGCATACTCTAAGTCACAAAATCGACTCTCATTCACCTGGTTGTGTGATGAATATTGAGTCGTTTTTGTTCACGTAGCAGCTTCGTTCGCCACTTCGCAACACAAAACCCTGGCCAAATTCTTTCTCACAGGGGTTTGCGCTAAGTATTGTGTGATTGGTCAGAAGTTGTTGTGGGCATGTTTATGAGGAATAGCTGGTGAACTTTAATAAAGTCATTTTGCTTCTACTATTCTGCTGAAAAGCAGCTGGCTGAGGCAGTTAGAAAATACAGCTGTCCACAACTGTTCAAGCAAATCTTATAAACCTATGAAATTAAAAAGACTGCATGGAGACACAGGTGGTTATTTGTGGCTGTAACTGTCTTAGTCGGTTTAATAAACACATCTCATCGGGGTAAGAGGAGCATAATTCTGTACAAGGACAGGAGAGTTGAGAAACTGGTGGGAAGAAATCCATTTTAACGCTGCAGGAGGGAGGAGCTTCCCAGGAGTTCTGAGCCGAGTGTCTCGTGGACGATGAAAGGTGTGTGTTAAAACATACGTACTTCAGTAACCACATGCCTGCAAACCGACTTCATGACGTCTTATGGAGTATGCCAGACCCTTAACATAAATTATATGTGCCTTAGCTGTCAGTGCACCTCACAAGCATGTGGTCACTGATGCATGTTTACATCTACAAGTGACAAAAATTTTAAACTTTACAGTTTACAGTGGATTGAGGTTGTTTTGATTATTTTTGAGGCGTGTTATATGTTATGTTGTATGAGGTTAAATGTGGTTCAGTTTCATCATTTGGTTTTAAACCATAAATGCTCTCTGAACATGGTATTCAAATGCCCCTTGAGTTCAGAGAATTGAATGGAGTCAGGGTTTCCCCCAGTGTATTATAAGCCTGGCGGATCGCCAGGCTTTCCCTCCCCCGCCGCCAGGCTAAGCTCCACTTGTTTATTGTAAAATACATAATTTTTTATAAATGTTTCTTTTCCCAACCGCATCAACTTGACACACTGATCTTCACACGATGGTGCGCATGCCAACAGTGATGCAATCGAGCTGTCCCCACCCCTACACAAAGGCCCCACGTGGTGTTGCGTCGCATTATCGTGCAGCATTTATATGATCCTTTTATGAGAGATCACAAAGATAATCAAATGGCTCAAAACTCATGGAAGGAGATTACTGCTGCAGTCAATTAAAAGGAGTGTTTATAGACCATAATGGTTAGTTAAGCTGAAATTCAGCGGGTGGCTTCACAAGACCGAATACGGTAAGCATGTGTTGTACTTAGTGAAAATATGATGGGTGCTAATTTATCCTTGTTTAACAGTAAAATGATGCTATTAAATTCAGCATTAGATGTGGTTTGTTTTGTTGTTACATGTAGTGACCCAACATGCAGCCTGTGCCACAAAAAGCACAGTACAGTACAGCATCTCTGTTTTTGAGAGTTCTCTGTTGTTATTCATTGGCCTTGATGTGAGACGTGTGTTGGTGCTTTGTTTACATTTTTTCATTTATGTTAATTTAATTTATTTGTAAATGTGACTTAAATTAGGATTTAAATTAGGTGCAGTCAATTAGTATTTATTTTAATTGTATTTTTGTTTTAAAAAGTATTTCAAAAGTGCCTTTTTGTAAAACTGTAGTTGTGTAAATATTTGACACAAATATCTTACAATATCAGATAATAAATAGCCATATTTTTGACTTTCCTGTCAACTTAGCCTCTTTTCTGGGGGAAACCCTGGGAGTCATATTTCAGTGTATTTAGACAAGTTTCAGGACTTTGTAGTTTGATACTTTTGATTGGAAAAGTTTGCATGGCGTCCACACATTTTCACTGCAAGTCCAGTATGTGTATATTTACACACACTTTCACACAGCTTTTGTTTTGATGCATCCCAACCTGTGAACTCGGCACACAAAACTTTTTTGTGTGTACGCACCGCTTATACATGTTGCCTCAGGTGTGTTGCTGATATGTACAGATCAAGGGAAACACATAGGCTCAAAATTACAGAGGTTTTTTTCATCCATCATGTAATGATGGTGTGTGTACTGCTACTCTACACAAAATCCCCTTCAAAGCAAGGAAATCAATTTCCTTCTGTTGATGCTAAAATATCATTTGAGCATGCTCATTTACTCTTCTTTTGACTAGCTCAGCTGTAGAAGTAAGAGCTCACAAAATGTGCAGTTAAAATCAGATGTTTACATAGATTGTATGAAAAGACAGAATTATAATCACATTAAACTTTTCCTGTTTTAGATCAGTTTGTTTTGGCGGTGTGTTTCTTTTTGAATTTAGTGTTTTGGTTTTGGTTTATTGTCTTTGTTGTTTGCCTGTTTGTTGCCCATTTATGTCATCATTCTCTTCTCCTGAGGTTATCACTTGCTTGCATGCCACGCCCATCTACACCTGTCTCAAGTTTTCTAATTACTCCCCTGTGCTCACTTCCCCTGATTACCCGTCTTTAAAACCTGGTCACCTTCTCCACTTGCTCGCCAGTTCATTCTTTCTGTTATGCTGTTCTTGTTTTTATGATCATTTACCTTGCCACGTTTTTGCCCATGGGTGTTTTTGTTCTTGCTGCCATGTTAGCCTTTTGTTTTTCTTGTTTATTAAATAATTAGTTTTTATTTTACGACGAATCTGCATATTGGGTTCGCCGTCACTCTCTCCTCCCATCGTTTTTAAATGCAATATTGTCACAAAGTTTTCTTTAAACTCATGTTTAGTAACAGGAGAATCAATTAAATCATATTTAATTGTCATGTTTTAATTACTAAAATGATTTGTAGTCAATCTACTCATTGTCCATCAGTGGTTGTGTTGGGTTTTATTTTATGTCATGGACTTATTTGACAATGAAGATATGTTGTACTTTAGTGTATTGGAAATTGAGTGATTGTTGGGGCAGACGCTGAATACTTTGAGCTTGAAACTTGCTTCCTGAAAAACAGAATTTGTTTAAAATCATCTCTTCCTGGGAGTTCTAGTTCTGGTTTTTAATATTACAAATATGTATATCCCAGATATGAGAGGTTTTTCTCTTTTTTGACGGCTCCATTTCAACCACTGCTGATGTGCTCTGCTGATGTGCTACCAAACCACCTACTACAACCCACAAAGCAACAGGGTTCATAGCGCTTTTATTTTGAAAAATAATACGCAAAGTGAAGCAATGACGTGGCAGATGGAATGCGAGGCCTCGTTTGTTGTTGATCACGTGGTTTTGCTCAATATGACACAAGCTCCGAAGCAGGGCTTCATCGGACACGCCCCCTTTTTACTCGGTACACGCCTCAAAGGCTGGCTTCAGATGTCCCATCACTACTCAGCACAAAAATATTATATGGGATCAGAGGTTTGTGATGGCCACTCTAAAACATTAACTTTATTGTCCTTAAGCCACTTAGTAACCAGGTTGGCAGTATGCTTCGGGTCATTGTCCATTTGGAAGACCCATTTGTGCCCAAGCTTTAACTTCCTGGCTAATGTCTTGAGATGTTGCTTCAGTATGTCTTCATAATGTTTTTTCCTCATGATGCCATCTATTTTGTGAAGTGCACCAGTCCTTCCTGTAGCAAAACACCCCCACAAAATGAGGGTGCCTCCCCGTGTTTCACAGTTGAAATCTCAGGCTTTCAAGCTTCCCCCCTTTTACTTCGAATGTAACGATGGTCATTTTCACCAAACAGTTCAATTTTATTTTCATCAGACCACAGGACATGTCTCCAAATATTTAGGTTGTTGTCCCTGTGTGCATTTGCAAACAGTAATCTGTTTTCTCTCTGTTTGTTCTCCACAGTTTTCTGAGTGAGTCAAGCCCACTCACTGACACAATGCTGAGATAATAGGCCTATTGAGGAGTATTCTAAATACCAAGTGACTGGGAGGGCCCCAGGGCCACTCCATCAAAAGGAGGTGACAAGGGCGGGCAAATTTGATCAGAGAAAGGGACTGAGCTATAAAAGAGGTCAGGGGTCAGGGTTGCACTGCCTGTTGGAGCAAATCAACATGTCTGAACCAGACGGCAGAGGCTGGTTAACTTCAACTATTATTTTTCCCTTCTTTTTTGGTTTTCAAACTGAATCAGATGTTCCCACCCAGTAAACTTGATAAATGAAAGAAAAATGTGTGCTGTGGGTCATGATGGTTCAGGAGTTTGAGACAAACACAGGAGCAAACCAGAAAATAAAGGAAAACAGCAACATAAATAAACTAGAAAAATGGCATTTCCTGCAAAAATGCAATGTGAATGCTTATTGCTGAATAATCTGACTGAAAGCTGCTGAAGAAGTGCTGAAAAGCTGAAGTTTTATCCATCAGTAGTTGAAAGATTTCCGAAATGTAATGAGGAAGCAGAAAGTGGAACACACAAGCTAAAGAGAAAAGAAAATTAGCATGATGTAGCAGAAAAAAGCTGAACAGAGCAGAAAGGAGAGCAACATAGCTAATTAGCTGAAAAAAACTGAAAGGAGCAGAAAAAGCTCAAATAAAAAAAGCTTAATTTATGAAACAAACCAGGGCTGAATTAGCATTAATAGCGCAGAATGCTAGCACAGAGGAAGGCAGAAGTAGGTAAAAAGAGGGTAGAATTAGCTTTAGCAAGGAAGAAGTAATATTATTTATTGAAAACCAGGGCTAAAGTTGTGTTAGAATAAGTAGAATTAGCAGGGTACAATTTGCTAAAACCAGGGCTGAAGTAGCATTAGCAGGGCCCGAATTAGCATTAGTAGGAGTAATATTAACATAGAAATGTTGATAGAAAGCAAAAAGCCAGATTTAAAATAGCTGAACAGGGCTCCATTCATTTACAATGAAAAAAATGGCAGGAAAAGCTAAATATCTTAGAGATTTCCAGCTTTTCTGCCCTGTCTTTTCGGAGAAAAGACAGGGCAGAAAAGCTGGAGAAAAGACAGGGGACAGTACACTACATAACCAGTGGAAATGGCTTCATAACAAGCGACTGGAGTATGAACAGCTGCTGTCTTTAGACAAGAGCATGAATAACTGTTGAATGCAGTCAAAAATCAGAAATTTTGAGAATCTTCCTGTAGAGCATGAAATCTACAATGTCTTAAAGAGCCCCCCTGACTCCGAACAGTTGTGCTCCAAAATTGTGCGTTTGTTTGACGACCATATAACAGCACCTACAGCAGCAATGAGAGATAATTGGGAAGAGGAACTAGGTGCAGAAATACCTGAGTCTTTGTGGAATGAATGTTTGTCTAACATTCCTTCCTGTTCTGTAAACAGTAGACACCAACTCATACAATTTAAGATTGTCCATTGTTTGTTCATATTCCAAAGTTAGGTTACATAAGATTTATCCTTCTGTCTCACCAGTCTGCGATAGGTGTAAAATGTCAGAAGGTACAATGTCTCATGCTTTCTGGTTCTGCCCGTTGCTAAAAGAAAATATATGATTGGTACTTGCTGGCTTATGAAAGGCCGCTTCAGCTCGACCAAGGATTAGCCATTTTTGGCATATCAAGGACGAATAAGGACCTTCCCTTGTTAATGCTGAGACCCATTGGAGCTGGGAATGATTACTGCCAAGAGACTGAATTTAAAGGAATGGAAGTCCCCTGTTGCTTCTTCCTTTTGGATGTGGATCACAGATATAATGTCACTGATACACATGGAAAGACACAGATCCCCTGAAAAAAAATGCTCAAGAATTTTTTTAAATGTCTGTAATCCATTTCTTGCACATTTTAAAGAGGCTAACGTGGACTGAGATGTTAGTCCCACCTCCAATCTGTATTACACCTGTTTAGTTTCCTTTTCTTTTTCTCTTTTGTATTCCTGCACAATAATTTTTATTCATTTATTTACTCTTTGCTATCTGACTAAACGGTTTTCTTGTCTGCACCACTGCTTGTTTATTTGTTTGCTTGTTGTTTGTAGTCTGCTTGCCTGTTCTGTTTTATGAAAATGAAAATAAAATATGAAATAAATAAAATGCATTAAAATCATTAATGTGTATTTTTAACAGCACATTTGTACTGAATAAATGTGATTGGAGTGGTAAAGTTGTCAATTTCATAACAGCTGACTTTTTTAGCAATATTTAAGTCTATCAGGCTCTAGACTTTCTGCAATGGTAGATTTATAGTAAAAATAGGCAGCACTGAATTGTAATATTTTTATCATCATTTTATTGCTGTCACCATAAATACCAGGAAATATTGATTTAAATTTATAAGTCCATTCTGCCCATTCATACTTACTATGTCCACTGTAAATAAAATGTAACTTTATGAGATTTGCAAATCATCCTTACTCATTTTACAAGTCTATATTTTTTCTCAGATGTATGATATAATATACAGCAGGGGTCAGAAACCTTTTTGAAACTGAGGGCCACTTCTTGGGTACTGATTAATGCAAAGGGCTACCAGTTTGATACACACTTCTGAAATAATAAATTTGTTCAATTTAACTTTTAGTAATATGTCATTATTAATAATTTATGATATTCATCTACGTGAAGAAACTGATCATGTTAATGATTTCTTACAATAATTATCAACAATAATTCAACAAGGTAGGAAACAGATAAATATCAATATGCAACACTTTACCTCAATAAATCTCTGCAAATATTTAAATTTTCAAATGTTCACTTCTACAACATTTTCACTATGCTGGTGTAGATTCTCAGTCATCCAGGCCATGGTAAATTCAAAAAAAGTTAAAAAACAAAAACAACTGGACTTCTATTCTGTAGCTGAAGACGTTTCGCTTCTCATCCGAGGAGCTTTCTCAATTCAGAAATAGAGAGTGTGGAGTTGAGCTTTTAAAGCTG
>NC_051437.1:3308413-3314157 GCF_001649575.2 Kryptolebias marmoratus | reverse complement strand
GAGAACAAATTGCAAGCAATCCAGCTTACATCACATCTCAGCTTTAAAAGCTCAACTCCACACTCTCTATTTCTGAATTGAGAAAGCTCCTCGGATGAGAAGCGAAACGTCTTCAGCTGCAGAATAGAAGTCCAGTTGTTTTTGTTTTTTAACTTTTTTTTAATTTAACATTTTCACTAGCTACTAACAATTTTTAACAAATCATGCACTACGATCTAACATGTTTGTACTGATTATCAATTATGTAACATACCAAAATCAACTTCCAGATTTTACTAAAATTATCATAAAATCTACATCATTTTTAACGAAATTATCATATATTACATTTAATAAACACATTTGTCACAATTTTTCAATAACTGAATTGAACTGCCATGTTGCCACTGAGAACATCTAGTTTTGGTTTCTTTGTCTGTTAGTGGGAAGCCTGGCATTGCATGCTGTTTACCAGTGTATTGTAATCTGGGGTGTAGCTTAACACAGAAATTCTGACTGAGTCTTGCAGATATTCACCAGTGAGGCTTGTTCTGTGTTTGTTCTTGATGAAGTTCATGTCAGAAAAGGCTGATTTACAAAGATAGGTTGAATCAAACAAACTGGCAACCTTCATAGCTGCTGTGCATACACCACTTTACTTTTCTGTGTCAACGAGGCTCCAAAAGTTTGGTTCAGTCTGATAGGCTTTGAGGTGGATATCATTTTGCAATGTTACAATTTCAATTTCCACCTGTCCAGCATCCAAGCTGAATGTTGCACTTAGTTGCTCAGCAATGCATGTTGTCCATGTTCATGAAAGGATTGGAAATGAATGCCACACATGGCTCAAGCGTATCAATGTCACAAAACCTGATCTCAAACTCTTGCTGAAGTCTGTTTATGACTTGAAAGTACTTTTCTGCAACTTTGTCAAAAGTCTCAGGCACAGAAGCATTGTCTTTCAGAACGATCTGCACAGAGGGAAAGTGCAGCACCTTTTTTCTCTGTAAATGCACAGTAAAAATGTTAATCTGAGCTTTAAATGCATTTAAAGCACTTATCATGCCAGCAACAGTCTTACATTTGCCTTGCACAGTTTAAATGGTTCAGTTTCCCAGTAACGTCTGTTAAAAATGCAAGGTCAAGTGTCCACTCAGTGTCCTCCAGCAGCGAGGTGTCTTCATCTCTGCATTGCATGAAGTCTTTGATCTCAACCAAAAGTGACAAAAAACGAAGCAACATTTGTCCCCTGCTGAGCCATCGGATTTCCATGTGTAGTAGCAGTTCACCATATTCAGCTGACAGTTCTTCCAGTAGCACCTTGAATATTCTGTGCTGTTTAGCTCTGGAGCGGATGCTGTTTATAATCGTCACGACAGGAGTCATGACATGTCCGAAGCTGATCACCTTGGCACATAACGCCTGCTGGTGAATTATGCAGTGGTAATGCATGAAGTTTGGGAAGTTTGAGTCACCTTTACAGTGAGCGATGAATCCTGTATGCTGGACGATCATAGAAAGAGCCGGTAGTCACTAATACTAGCTTTTCCAGCAGTACTTTTTTCTCAGTGAAAAACTCCCTCACTGCGTTATAGATGTCAACTCCCCTCATAGTTGTCTTTAGTGGCAGTAAGGTCAGAAGTTCTTCTTTTGTGGAGAACTCATCAAACACCATCTGGATAAAGACCATCAGCTGCGCTGTACTGCTGCTGTCCACAGACTCGTCACACTGGATGCTGAACCACCTGCACTTCACCAGATCCCAGTCCAGCTGATCGGCCAAGTTTGTGGACATAGCCGACACTCTTCTAACCATTGTAGTTGCCCCCAGTTGGGCATCGGAGAGAGTGGACATTACATCAGTTCCATATTTGTCATCTTTAAGCACAGTTTTTGCAATTATCACCATTGCATCTTTGAAAACTTCCCTGTCTGAAAATGCCTTCTTTTTCTTAATCAAGGAATGTGTGGCTCTAAATGAGGCTTCGGTTGCTTTTTTGGGAGTTTTTCACTGGTCTTGTGAAAAATGACTGCCATTTGCACAAACTTGCCTTTAACTTGTGGGTTTTTTCCACTTATAGTGCACTGCCTGGTGGGTAGTTAGCATGGTAGCTTGCGTGGCACTTTCGAAAATGTCTCTATACATTGTGCCACTTTGCCGTCGCCACAGACGCCCCGCAAATGAGACACACAAAAATGTACTTACAATGTAAATACAAATGTACAGAAAATGTACTTTCTAACATCGTCAAACATGTATTTTAGCTTTACGTATTTATTTACAGCATTTTTTGATATTCAGCACAAATGTACATTTTATTTTAATGAACAGAAACTTTGTTTTGAAGACTTCAGAACGCTTCATTTATTTTACCTACAAACTGTCACTTTTATTTATTCATTTTATGCAGTTACACAGATGGCATCCTACTAAATTTATGTTAACTAAAATAATTTTCCTTAATTTTATTTCTAAAATAAATGTTTAGATTGTTTCTTGTTGTTATATTTGAGTCACTGTGCAGGAATTTTAAATGATTAAAAGTTAAAAAGATAATTAAATATGAAACAGCAATTAAACAAATAATTAAAAAGTTGTTGACAGAGTTATGATATATTCTATATCAGAATATGTGTTGTTCATTATAATTAATCTTTTAAACTGATAAAATCCCAGGAGGACTCAGTTTAAACCTCACATTATTTAGTCATTTGAAACATTACGAAACTGGTTAGATTTAACTATTTTTATTATTCTTGTGTTTTTTGGTTGCTTTAAAAGAGGAAAAACATGCAAAATATTTTACCCTGGCACTCTTTTCTCCCTTTTTACATTGTTTTCACTCTACAGTCACTTGTGGGTGGGTGCTACAATCCCTCCCAACCCCCACCTTTGCCTAATAGCCCCCTGCCCCATCCCCCACCTTCAAATCTGGCCTGCAGGCCACCATTTTATGATCACTGTCTTAGTCTACAGTTTTTGCTCTGACACTGAGCTCTGTGTCATCACTATTTTATGCTGCTTTACTTCTCTCATATCACATCAGTTGGGTGTCCTAAATAAACTCATCTAGTTGTGTAAATTAGTACACTGAAGTGCAACTTGAGTGACTCTGGAACATGTTGATGTCAAAATTATATTCTGGTTCAACAAGCCCTCCCTTCTGCAGGTTGAGGCAGGTTACCTGGGATTCCAATCTTTTCGCATTCTTTTTTATTCATAGGGTGGGGGTCTTCAGCCCCCTTTCTGCACTCAGTCTGTGATGCAAACACAGACTAGCTGTTCTTTCAAGACAAGACTGAAACCTGCTACCTTCAGAGACTCCTCCTTGTCCTTCTATCTTACTTAGGAAGCTCACTGAGCAGAGCAGAAGGGTTTATTATCGCCAGCTACTGAAAGTCGTAATGTTTTCCCCTGTGAATGTCATAGCTTAGAGATGACCTTTAATAATTTTATGAAGTCAAATAGTTTTACCGGAAATGTCTACAAACCTATTACTTCTCTTCATCATACTCTTGATCTGGTTCTGACATATAGCATAGAGAGTAAGCGCTTAATAATACATCCTTACAGTCCTGTTCTGTTTGACCATTTTTTAATAATCTTTGAGTTTACATGTCCTTCCTACTATTACCTCTGATTCCCTAGCAAATGAAACAGCTTTAGAAGTATCACTAGAACCTGATTTATGTTTGGACTGTTTTTGTCTTGTTGAGCTTTCTGAATTATCAAAAATAATAGTTTTATCCAAACCATCGACATGGCTACTAGATCCCATCTCAACCAGACTGTTCAGAGGTTTTTCCATTCATTAATATCCCCATTTTGGATCTGCTTTTATTGTCTCTAATGACTGGTTATGTACCACAGAGCTTTAAAGTTGCTGCTTTTAAAGCTTTACTTAAAAAACCTGATCTTGATTTAGGAGTTTTTGCCAATTATAGACCTATATCTAATCTCCCATTTATCTAAAAACTTAATGAGAAAATAGTTGCAAATCAATTTTGTGAACATCTGGACAGAAATAATCTGTTTGAGGAGTTTCAGTCAGGGTTTAGAGCTCATCATAGAACAGAAACAGCGCTGGTGAAAGTTACTAATGATATTGTCCAGTCCTCAGACAGTGGACATGTGTCCATACTTGTCCTGTTAGATCTCAGTGCTGAATTCGGTACAACTGATCACAATATTCTATTACAGAGGCTTGAACATGATATTGGGATTGCAGGAACATCTCTAAAATAGTTTAAATCATATTTATTTAATAGATTCCATTTTTCATGTTAATAATGAATCTTCTCCATACACCAGAGTTAGTCATGGAGTTCCCCAGGGTTCAGTGCTTGAACCAATACTCTCTACTTTATATATATGTATTTTTTTTTTGTACCGTATTTTCACTGGTTACGTAGTGTACTGCCCCCATCTTTTCAGGGAAAACTGCAACAACGTAAGTGCCAAGTATAAATGCCTCCACTGCACGCTCAGGTCCGTGCGCTGTTCGCAGAGCCCTGCGAAACTCTAATGAGCCCTGAGGCTGAGCCACCTTCAGCTGGAGTTAGCAGGTCATTGGAGCCACAGCAATAAACATTATAAGGTTTAACCAAAGATGGTTAGTTGAGCTGAAATTCAGCAGGCGGCTTTACAAGACCGAATATGCTAAGCATGTTTTGTGCTTAGTAAAAATATTATCTTCGTTTACCAGTAAAATTATGCTATTAAATTCAGCATTAGATATGGTTGTTTTGTTGTTACATGTAGTGATCCAACATGCAGCCCAGGGGTGGAAATTAATTTTTTTTTTTACCAGCTGCTCAAATATTTTACCAGCCACTATTTTTTGGTGTGACAAAAAGTTATTTCATATGATGATGATGATGGAGGTGGGTGGAAGCAGTTGTGGTGCCCTACAAGCTGAACAACACCTCTTTCTGGACACTGTATGGAAATAATTGGATTTTTTTATTTTAAACCATTAACAGATGTAGATCCATACATAAAAAAATCAGACAAGTGAAATTTATTTCTGTGGAGTGTTTTTGAAGTATTTTGTTGTGCTTTTGTAAGTTTTTGTATGTAAGTTGTAATGTTTTTCAGACACGTGCTGCTTTTAATGCATAGATCTATTTGTCCTCCCGCTTATATTTAACAGGTAGGATATTCTGATGAAGGAAGTGATTTTTGTGGTTTCAGAAAGGTTTTCGTCGTGGATATAAATTGTTCCAATGCTATGCTAAGCATAACTCCTAAGCTTCCACTTCAGTATCCGATGATATTTAACATTAACACGAACCGCTATAGTTTTCGGTTTGTAAACATGACGGTAGCAGTTTTTGACAGGTAGCACCGACCGTTAGACATAGCCGTTTAGCCGTGCTACGGTAGGAAAAACTGACAAGGAAGCAAAGATCGTCAGAACACCAGCCATAGGGGCGAACGCACACTGACCGACGTCATGACGTCATTGATTTAGTTAAAAAAAATGTTGTTTAACTTTCGGTTCTTCCCTCGACTACTCTTGGAAAACATTTTTGTTGTCTGCCACCCGCTTAACTCCCGAAATGTTCCGCCACATCGCTAATGCTGCTCCTCAAATTGTTTCTCCTTCTTCTTCTTCTTGATTTTTATTAGTGGTTTGTAAACAACTGAAGGAAACAATATCGCCACCAACTGGTAAAGCGTGTCTTCTAAACTTTTCTCCTTCTTGCATTTAGCAGCAACTCGAGCACATTGCTGCCCCCTATATGTCAAGAGGACAAATAAC
>NC_051437.1:3303820-3307442 GCF_001649575.2 Kryptolebias marmoratus | reverse complement strand
TAGGCACAGCCAAGATACTGCGCAGAACCCTCAAGCTCCCAGGCCTCTGGTAGAGGACCTGAGCTCAGAGGATTAAACAAAGACCACCCGCGGAGGGTGAGAAGGGAATTTTTTTTTATATATATATAATGTGTATGGAAGTGCATGTGCATTTATATAGCTTTTATTTCTTGTATTTGTTTTATTCAAATTTATTTTATTTTTAATTTATAGATTTTTTTTACTTCTTTTTTATTTCTTTCTGCTTGTTTGTTAGAATTAGGTGAAAGGAGGTAGGTAATTATTGTTTCAGTATGGTAAAACCTAAATAGAGTAGTAAAAATAAAAATTAGAATAGATGCTTTGTCTCTGATGAAACTGTTTTCAGAAAACAAGCTTATTTTCTGTTGTTTCTAAACATATGCTTGTAAACACTGCACCATTTCTAGAAATGTTGTCATTCACTTGGAAACACAGAAAACGAGTCAGAACCTTATAGTAAATATACCAGGCCTGTATGTGGAACTGTATACATCAGAAACAAGAAACAAGATGTGGAGCTGATGCTTCAAACTGCACAAAAATACAAGAAGAAGGAAAAGGTGAGGATGGTGAATACAAGAACAAAGACTGAATCCTTTTTCTGGACTGACAATGAAATAGAATGATGGCTTTGAGTAACATTAAACTATCTTTATACAGAAGTGTCAGTCTTAAACTGTTCCCTAATCCCCAAATTTTCCAATGTAAACTTGATGTACACTGTAGTTTTTTCTGCAGCATTTGTTTTTTGTATTGTTGACAGTTCAGTACAGTGATAAAAACCTATTTGTGCTGAGATCATTTGGTGTAATTAAATTGCTGTAATCCAGATTGGTACCACAGTGCTAGCATGCAGGTTAAAACAAAACCGTTTCAAACCAGAAGGCAGGACAGAAGGTTCAGTAAGATAAAACGCACATCAAGAGGTAGAAAAGAGCTACTTTGAGTAATTTCAGTAACTTTGAACCCACAAACACACAGGTAAAGCAGTGCTGCATATAAACCCAAGAGAACATTCATGCATTTCCAAAATGATGGGTACCTGTCCCAGGTCCAGGGTGACGTTCAGCTCATTGTACTCTGTGCTGCGGGAAAGAGGGGGGCTCTGCCACCATCGTTCAGTCCCATCAATGGCATTGGTGATGGGATGAGCGCGATCACCATCCTCCTTACTGCAAATGTCGCAATACTGACCCTAAAGAATCAGGCAGAAAGAATCTGTAAATGAGGAGCAGCTCAGTAGGGAGACTTTATTATATACAGAAATAAACTGAAAATTTACAAGTCAGGAAATGGTTTTCTAGTTGAATATTGAAAGCTTATCATTGAAGGAATGAAGCCTTCAAGCTTAGCCTTTTTCACAGTCGTATTGGCTGTATAAAGTTTCAGAGCTAAACAAAACCTACAAACAACTTGAGAGCTTGGGGGATTCTTGCAAACATTAACAGCAAAGATCCTCAGGGCTTTGTTTTACTGTCAAAAATCCTTTTCAAACTACTTCTCTTTGTTTACTTATCCATTTTTATCTTTCTGAAAGATCTCTTTCAAAGTCAAATTACATTCATTTGTCTTTTAGTAATTGTGCTAAAACCTGAGCTGAAACAGAAGTAACAAAAAACAGAATCTCTTCTTTTCACTAAAGATCACAAGCAGAGTTTGTAGCTGAAATAAAAAGGAAAGCGAATCTTAGGCTGTAACAGGGAGCATGAAGCCAGTCTGATTGGAAGACACGGGTCAGTCGCTGTGAGGAATGTGGGGGGAACAGGTGGGAAAGAGAACACAGATAGTAGGAGAAGGCAATAAAGTTTTATGTTGTCTCACAGAGGGTGGCTTATTAGTTAACCCATGAAACTGCAGTCAACTTAACAACTAGGTATCAGAAGGTCAGACCATCTGATGGGTTTTTACAGCGGTCCAAACTCATCACCACATTAAAAACTCTTCTAAAAGTGTATTTCAGTGCTGTCCGTTCACTGAAATGTGTCCTGTCCTTATATAAGTGTACTGTGTTGAGAACTGTCAAGTCCTACAAAGGAAGCAGTGCATGAAATAAAGAGATTGAGGCACACTGATGACCTCCTCTGTTCTGCTCTTTGCTCTAAATGCTAGTAAATGCTCAGACTGGCATCTGGGATGGGAAGAACGCTATCTGTCCTCTGGGGAAAAAGAGAAGATCACTAAGGTGGCGTGAATACCTGTTGTAGACAGGTTTTTAAACGTCCTCAGTGTGAAGAAACAAAGTTAGTCAGTTAGTCTGAATGCAGTTAACTTGCTTCTGTCCTTAAACAACTCCGATCTTCAAATTATTATAACAGTTCATGCAAATGTTTATTTAGAAGTTTTTACATCAATGTCAGTTTCACATTACACACTTATTTAGATAGCATGGGACTGGCAGTGAAGGAAAAGGCTAAATATTAAAAGAAAAAAATTGAATATTTAATGGACAAATTCAAAAAGTGTCTTTTGCTTCTAATGTCCACCCCTAACTCGTAATCATAAAAGTGTTCTGATACTACAATTCCAGAACCACTTTACAGCAGCATGATGTTCACCTCTCAGTTGAGCAGTCAGGTGATAGAGTAGCAGTGTAAGATGTGTAGAAGTAGGTTTTTATTTTGAGTTGTCTGTCCTGATCCAAATTCCTTACCAACTGGTTGTGGTAATGTACCATAAAGTTGTTTGCTAACTGCTAGTAAATGTTGCAATCACTCAAATGTGGCATTGGTACACCCCTAATTTCTGCTGGAATAATGATGTAACGTGAAACTGATGACAATGTAAAGAGTTTTAAAATATACTTTAGATGAACAACTACGAAATTTTGAGGATTATTGTTTTAAAATGGCAGTCATCCATGTTGGAAGTGGGTCATCATCTTGGACTTCATTAACAAACTAACACCAGCTATTCTGAGCAGACCCAGATGTGTTACAGCTAACTGCTGCTGATGTTTTTGCTTCAAATAACTGCAGAATTCTAAGTAAATAACTTTAAAAATGCATAACTGATGATGATGTAAAGGTTTAGAAAATACCTCTGAGAAATTTTCAAGATTTAGATTTTTTAAGACAACAGCAATCCATGTTGTTCTTAGCTGCATTTAGAATAGATCATCAATCCAGTCAAAATAAACTAATTTTCCAATGTGGTTGTTCAAACATCTTCAACAAGTAGGATATTAATTCTTCATGACTTTACCCAGAACTCTACTTTAAAATGTCCAGAACATCTCTTTACTATTTAATAATTTTAAAGTTCTACTGCTGAAATTAACTTAAAAAGGTCTGAGTTCACAAAGCAAAGTGATACAGAAATATTATATTTACATGTTATACTGTATGTAATCGGTCCATTAATCTGATAATAAATTCTAGGAGAGTCAAAGGAAAGTAGGATGAATGTGAAGGATGTAATGTAGAAATACCAGGACAGAAAGACCATGGTTTTGTTGTGTTCCAGGGTTCCTTGTTTTCCTTGTGAGAGTCTAGGTTCTGCTACTCACCATCTCGCCACCAGATAGCACCAAACTCACCTCTCTGGAGTGGTGTGTCGTCATCCTGCACACCTGAGATCAATCTACTCGTCAGGCAAGGTGTAC
>NC_051437.1:3295695-3303720 GCF_001649575.2 Kryptolebias marmoratus | reverse complement strand
GTGAACTCACCATCATCTTGCTGTCCTTCGTAGCGTGCTGAAACTCCGAGAGTCCTTCCCCCCTGGACCAGACCCGCCATTTCCGCTCCATTCTCTAGAGCTGTTCAAATAAACTCATTCATATCTTTTATTGCTCTCCTGATTCGTGTTCTGCATGTGGACTAGAAATATAGACCCCAATATGACAGGTTTTAAGCCTTTTTTATAGAACTATTATGCACACATGAGTAAATGAAAGGTCTAGGACTCTTTGAAGGAATGCATATCGCCCACCACCCTACATGCAAGAGTTTTAGATTACGTTTATCTAAAGATGAGAAATAAAGAAGTTGTAGCCAATTTTAACAAACCTTGAAAATAAAACTATGAATGATCTCATGCAATATCATTTGGGCTGCAATGATTTGTCACAGTACTTGACTACAAAGGAATTGTCAGTGTGGATTATTTTGGCCGATGCGTCATATACAGAGGTATTACTAGATGGCTCTAGTCATAAAGATCCACAAATGTTTTTTTCTAACTGCACTGTACAATGGGAATGTCTGGGGGAAGTATTGTCTTGTTTACAAAGACTGCTATCAGGTTTTGTTGTATTGTAGGATGGGACCCAGAATGCAGGTGGACACAGAGGAGCTCAAAAATATATTGATTGATTAAAAAGAACAAAACAAAAAGTTGACATGGCAGAAAACAGAAACTTCCTGGACAGCAAATCCTAGGGAACATGGCGAGGGACACAAGGAGAACCAGATAGTGCATGACAGCATCAATGAAGCAAAGAGGATATGATGAAAAAAACTGAACATAATGGGCTGACGAGGAAGTGTAAACAGGAGATTGATTACCAACTAGAAACAGGTGCAGATGGGCATGGGACGCTGGCTGGATAACTACTGAGCTGAAAAGGGCAGCAGCAAAGGTCAATGGAAAGATTTACAACACAGTGGTGAGAGCAGCTATGTTGTAGGGTTTAGAGACAGTGGAACTGACAAAAAGACTGGAAATGGAAGTAGTAGAGCTGAAGATGTTTAGGTTCTCCTTGGGAGTGACAAGGATAGATAGGATTAGTAATGAGGTCATCGGAGGT
Organism: Kryptolebias marmoratus; assembly: GCF_001649575.2. NCBI lineage: Eukaryota > Metazoa > Chordata > Actinopteri > Cyprinodontiformes > Rivulidae > Kryptolebias > Kryptolebias marmoratus. The sequence goes on along the minus strand of NC_051437.1, from coordinate 3,302,630 downwards.
ACAGCACAGGTTGAACGACTGGGAGAGAAAGTTAGAGAGGTCAGACGATGGCTGAGACGTGTGATGACCCCTGAAAAGGGAACAGCCAATAACAAAGAACAAAGAAGAAGCAAAAACATGTTTTTTGCCAACAATTACGAGTCATTTTGTTTACACTTGAACATTGGTAAGTACACTTTGGACAGTCTACCTACAATGGATACTGAGTTGTTAAAATAATTGGCTGAGGTGGCCATCATGAATTAGACTGACACCAAAAGTTAATCAGTTGTAGATGTGCATTCCATGGTTCTTCCCTGGAAGTTTCATTAGAGGTCCAATCCCACGGAGGCAAGGGAATGTGGTTTCCATGCATCCAGCGGAGAATATAACCCTATTGAAACTGTTTAATTTTTTTTTCTTCTGTAAATAAAACTCATGCTGCAGCCCAAACTGCAAGAAGTTTAGAATGATATTTACATGATGATAACTAGAGCTTGCGTATGCAGCCCGAAAAAATACTAAATGTGTCCACCCATAGGTAACGCTAGCATTTTGTCCTGTTACTTCTAAACAGTAAGTTGAACAATTTAAACCCTTATAACTACTGTATGTGTTCCCTGAACTATACTAATTCACATGGTATTGGCCACGCCCATTTGCACCTAAAAGTCTTTTTTGCTACATCGCAAAACTCTCAAAACCTTCTTAAAGTTTGATCGCCATGAAACTCATCCTGTTGAATCTAAGCTAAATATCATGTGTGAAGGACAAGTAATTAATTTCACAAACATGCAAGCTATGCAGGGTTTCCCCCAGAGTATTATAAGGAAGTATATAAGGAAGCCAATTCCAAGTTAGTGGAATGAAATTAGCAAATATTGGGCCATAGGGGGAGTTTTAAACCCCCAAAAAATTGTTTACACAAAAAAACAGCTATTTTGATCCTTACAAAATTAGGCACAGAGCTTCAGGACATTGCCTTGATCTCAGCCCTAAAAGATCATAATGCTCAAATAAAGTGAGCGTGGTTTCTGGCGTCTCAAAGACAATATTTTACACAATCATGCGTGTAGTAGACTAACAGACATTTTGAGACATTTTTCATAGAAAAACTAAAGTATCCTAACTGCTATACAACAATAAAAAAAAACTACATGGATTAACCCATAGGTGGTGCTACTATTATGGTTGAAACATTTCTGTCTCTAACTCATAAATTCTTGCCCCCACCAAGAAATAAAAATGGGTCCATAATTGGTAAAGGTTACCAAATTTTTGCTACAGAAAATTTGTATGAAGTAGTAGCTTTTAAAAGCAAGCTAGTTTTATGTAAAAATGGCTGCATCTTATCTATTTTAGGAGGTATACGCATCAAATTTATACAGATGGTCCAGTTTACCCTCCTGAGTAGTGTCCCAAGTATAACCAAATGCTAAAAATGTAAAAAAAATTAGACCTCAAAAACAACCATGCTAATTTTTACAAAATGTTATACACTCAGTTCAAACCACAATCTGAATTGTTTCTTCCAATTTAGTAATGATTGGGGCTTGTGGTTGACACACTGCAAAAAAAAAACATCATAAATTTGTCTTACAAGAGCACTGGACATACTCTCTGATTTATACCAACCATTTCCTATACACAGATTTCTGGCATTTTGAAATTATTTATAATTTTTTGTTGGGTAAGATCTGTAAACTGAGTTTACGAATTTTAAGGCCCATATGGGCAATTTAACCCCCCATTTTTTTTTATTTTTTTTTGGGGGGGGCGGGGGGTGTTGATTGCTTGGAACCATGTTTTAACTGCTTTATTATAGTTATTAGATGTTAGATTTTGTCCTGTGGTTCATGGGAGACAGACCCGGGCAAAACATGTCTCACTTCGCCTTTCGGTTACAATAAAACTTGCAGCAGCTTCCAAACAGGTAAACTTCAGTTATTCCCTAAGTGAGTGGGTCTAAATCTCTCTTTAAATACAGAAGCTTTAAGTGGACCAAGCAGGAGGGAAGTTTGGATTTCGATCTTTTCTCACCTGGATGGTCTGGCTCGGGTCCCCTGACACCGGGCCTCCTACCAGCTTACAGTACAGGTCCTGCAGGCTCCGGCCGGACTCGTCTTCCCCGCAGGTCGCCGTGGCGGTGATCTTCGTTCCTTCCGCCAGGTTAAAGTAAGGCGGGTGAAGGCTGTATCCGTTCAGCCCGTTGGCCGGCAGCTCCTGGGCCGAACCAAGCCTGCAGCAGCTCACAACCAGCGGCCACAGCAGCCGAATCGCCGGCTCGTAACCCATCATCTGTCCACCTGTCTGCTCGTTCCGGGTCCGGGGGGAAAAATGGAGCTCGGGGACGGAGGTGACCTTCTTATCCTGCGCGGGACAGGAGTGCGTGCAAAGAGGGACTTCAGCAGAGTTCTGTTCGGTTCCGGAGGTGACCGAACTCTGAGCCGGCTGTCCTTGAGTCCTCTGTCTCCTGTCTCTGTCTGTCCCCAGCGGCTGAAGGGCGGAACCGTCAGGCCTCCTGCAGGGGCCAGGGGTGGGCTGACTTTGTCAGCTTAGAGTTGGAATAAAGTTTGTTGTTACGATTTGTGCCTTTCGTTCCAGTTTTCTAGTTTTTTCCTAAGAGACAAAACAGCGAGCTCTAAATATTAACCCTCAGGAACGGTTGGGCGCTTTTGATGTACTTTTTTTTCATCATTTTAGCTGTGGTCATACATATAACATGAATTTTTGTAGGACTGTGTATTTTTATTTGATCTTGTTATTTCCAGGTTGGTTCTCACATTAATGCTAAAATACACCGTGGACAAACACTCAGACCGTTAAGCACAAAAACGTGCCACTGAAACCCATTCAAACTACATTTTTTGATCTCGCTTCTATTAAAGCGTATGCAATTGATTCAATCTTGGAGTTGATCATTTTTACTATTTTTCACAAGATCACATCTTTTTGACCATATGGAAAAAAAAACACATGCTAACTCCACAGTCAGTTCAAGTCAGGAAGGGGCTTCAAAAATTCTGGTACTACTTGCAGATAAGGCTGCCACATTTGCTGCAGATGGAAAAGACTTGATTTTAGCTGGTGCCCAACACATTCGTGGCAGTGGCAGCTAATAATGACACTTCCGGTGGCAGCTCGACCTGCCACTACTACGCTCCCACGTCCACTGCTGCCATTTTGGGGGTCGCCAAAGCCGGTTTTCGGCAAAAGGCTTAGTTATATTGCCATTTATTATATTATATTATATTATATTATATTATATTATATTATATTATATTATATTATATTATATTTATTGTTTTGAAATAATGATGTTATTGCTTATTAAACCGTAATAAAGAGACATTTACTTGATGGAAATAAGTAGTTTTCTGCTTTAGTGCCAGCTGACACTGGCAGTAAATTAAAGTTTAGAAATGATGCTGTTATTGCTTATTAAACCATGTAAGAACTGTAATATATGAATTACATTTAAATGAGATGGAAAGTAGTTGTTCAAGCTGCTGGCAGCTGCCGCCAAGGTACCAGAACAACTGCCACTGCTGCCACTTTTTGTAGGGAAGCCAATGTCAATTCTTGGCTAACAGGATAATCATATTGTCTGATATTAAATAATTACTTTAAAATGATTGAACCGTGTAAGACAAGATAACTGCATTTACTTGAGATAGAGACAATGCCAGGGGGGTGAAATTATGTTCCACAGGATGGTGCCATGGATGTGCAACATGATGCCAGAGGTTGCCATGGGTTGCCATGGGTTGCCATGTGTCATGAAAGTGCTAGACCAGCAACCACAGGAGCTTCATGTTTTTTGTAAACCCAATGCCAATTTTTGGACAAATGTTCTGTCATACTTATCCTAAATTGCCTGTTAGTCAACAATTACTTTCAAATTAAGATCTTTTTATTGGTTATTATTGAATATTATGTAAAATCTGTAATATATGGTGACTGCACTTGAGATAGTAATATTGTTCTAAAATTCTCTCAGTCCTATATGGAAAGCCATTCCACAAACAGTAGGTTTATTCTAGAACATGAATGGATAATGAAAATGAATGCAGATCCATTATACACGCCAAGATTATGTTGAATTACCTGCCCACAAGGGTATCCCAGAATGCCAGGGGTGACATGAGGTTCCACAGGAGGATCCCATTAAGGTCATTGTGATCAGGCATTATACACCTGTTTCTGTAACTTTGTCTGTAATTTTGTTCTGTGTTGTAAAGCACTTTGAGTCGCCTCGTGCTGAAAAGTGCTATATAAATAAATGTACCTACCTACCTACCTACCTGAAGTGTATGATGGTATGATGATGGTATATAAAACCATCAGTTTGATAAACAAAACATAACCTTTATGACATTTTTTGCCTGGTGTTCAAAAACCTGCTAAGAAACCCAAGTGCCCTAGAAACTGGTTCCACTACATGAACCCTGCCTGACCCTTGTTTAAAGTTTCATTAAAATGCTATGCACATAGTAATTGGTTTCCTTGATTACCCAAAGAAGGTAAGCAATTTTAACAGCAAAAACATACTATATCAAGGTTTTAGTGACCAAGAACAACTACGAATAACTTTAAATAAATTTTACATAAATTTATGTTGAAAATCTATCCGCTACCAATCTTTGCCGCTACCAAGCGGAGATGGTGCTTCTGAAAACCATCAAGGAAAATGAGGGGTAAAGAACAATTGTTGGTGCAGACGTATGTATACCACAGTCATGATAGAATGCAGTACTGGCTCACCCCCTCCCTTTTTTATTTTATTTCCAGAGATCAGAAAGTCGAAGAAGAACAAGCCACAGAAAAGGTTAAACATTTTCAACAGCCACTTGCTAGATAAACAATTGGTTCATTTAATTATATAGGTATTTGAATGTATGTGGTTTTAACACAGTTGTTATATGACACAGCTTTTATTATGTAAAAGGAAATATGATGTCTTAATGTTGGCTAAATTGACAATCTGTAACAGGTAACAGTATACACATGTATATACCCTCACTAATCTATATAATTTTCTGCAGGAAAGCTCTATCGTTGTCGACAGCCAGGTTGCAGCTGACTGGTGCAGACAACAAAAATTTGATGACAGTAACGCTTCCTGTTGTTCTCGACTTTGACAAGCAAGAACAAACAGAAGCTCTCCAGGCCCTCAAGACCTGGCCAGAAGAGTTTGATGAATACTCTCCAGCGGAGCAATTTACATTTGTTTTTGAAGAGAAGGTGGACTATGAAAATTTCTGCTGCAACATTATGGATGACAGGAAACTGAAGGTTTTTGTTAGGTTTGAATAACTTCTGTAAATAAAGATATTATTACGAGTAACCATATGTCTTTATTACTGCAGCTTCTCCCCATCTGAGATAGAGGTAAGGGGGGAGACACACTAATCAGAGTAGCTTAAGAATTTAGGTACAAATATGAAAACCTGACCTCATTTTCACCCCCAAGTATCCTGTGGAACTTTGTCATACCCTGATAATCACTGACGACCTCATGGCCAGGGGCTTTCAGAGTGCCAACGTGTTTGAGTTATCATGTTCTGAGTAAGAATTCATATTAGCCATCAATGCTGTGTTACAAACCAGCTACTTGCGGAATGCCTCTTTCCTTACAGGATGTTAAATACATAGAAAGCACTATTTAGGACATAGTTTCCAACAAAAATGTAGTCACTTTTTGAAAGGTTTTGCACATGTTAATAAGCAATAACATAATTTCTAAACCGTAATTTACTGATGGGCAATATAAGGAAACCGTTTGGCCAAAATCGGCACTGGCATCCCCTAAACCAGTGGCCTCAGCCAGACTATAGTGCCCACCTAGTTGCAGCTTGTGGCAGCTGCCACTAAAGCAGTAAACTACTTCTTTCCATCAAGTAAATGTCACTTATTACATGTTTTATACAGTTTAATAAGCAATAACATCATTATTTCAAAACAATAACAATATTTACTCAGTGGCAATATAAGTAAGCCGTTTGCCGAAAACCAGCTTTGGCGACCCCCAAAATAGCGGCAGTGGACGTGGGAGCCGATCTGGCACCCTAATGGCAGCTGCCAGCATAATACTGGCACCTAGTGGCAGCTCGAGCTGCCACTGGAAGTGCCATTATTAGCTGGCACTGCCACGAATTGAGCTTGCTGTTTCTCGCCTCTTTGAGTGGTGTGTGGGGACGGGCTTATGCGAATAGTGCCAGCCTGTTTACCTGTATAAACACTCATCCTCCAGATGTAAGAGGTCTCTACATCACAGGTCACTCCGTCCAAAGCATCCTGCACATCTTCTTGTACAAAGGTTTTCTCCATCTTGTCAGATAAGAAGCAGGTTGCATTTTTATAACAGCAATCACATTTATGCAACCAACTCAAAATGCAAGCCTACATTATGTTTCTCTGTTAGAGGCTGCACCTTAGATGGGATTCAAGATGACCCAATTTAATTTATTTTAAGCACTGCATGCCTGTGTGTATGGATCTCTGTGTACATGTGTGTATGTGGGGGGCTGCATTTATACAACGTAATCTTTAGAGTGGCTTTAAACTTCTGCTCAAAACCTACACAGAGTGAATAAAACAACAGGGACTCTTGAATATAACCAGCCCTTCGCTCATAAGGTCATGCATACACAACATACACATGCTTACACACACACACACACATTTATTTAGGCAGTGTTATTGATCATGGTTCATTGTTTCACTTCTGGATAAAAAAGTATCATCCTAAAAAAGTTGTGGAAATTGTAATATTTGAATTAAATTTAATGATTACAATAATCCAATTTGTACTTTAACTTTTACTTGAGTATTTTTTTCATTTTAAGTATTGCATTACATTACATTTGTCTGTTCCTTAACAGTCACCAGGTGTATGATCTGGCTAGAAGTGCTAAAGGAGGAATTTTCCAAAAACCCATAGAGACCCCCCCCCC
>NC_051437.1:3293444-3295595 GCF_001649575.2 Kryptolebias marmoratus | reverse complement strand
GTTTCAAGGATTGTTCTGCAATTTTAAGGATCATTCTGCTATTTTTAAGGATTGTTCTGTTATTTTTAAGGATTATTCTGTTATTTTTAAGCATTGTTCTGCAGTTTTAAGGGTTTGTTCCACCTAGTTTCAGCTTCTTCAGCAGCTTTCAGTCAAATCATTCAGCAAAAAAGCATTCACACCGCATTTTCGCAGGAAATGCAATTTCTCTAGTTTTTAGTAAATTTTTAGTATGACTTGTTTTAGATAAGTTTTACTCTGTATTTTTACGTAACTTTACATTGGGTGTGTGTTTTCATGGCTTCTGTTCGGCTGAGGTTTTTAAACTCTAGTTTAGTTTATGTTATATCGTAGTTTGGATCTCCTCAACTTATCTTTGGTTTATAGTACAACTTAGTCTTACTTAGTGTCTCATGTTTTAGATATGTTTAGCTCTATATTTTCAATATCGTTGTGTGTTTTATGTTCGCATGTTGTACAGCACTTTGTACTGCCCTGTTGCTGAAAAGTGCTATATAAATAAATTTGACTTTGACTTTTGACTTTGACTATAAACTCCAACACCACCAGTTTCAGACCATAACAGACTGTAAAAAACTGTATTAAACCCTATTACATTGTATTAGTCTGTATTAAATTGTATTAATCTTTATTAGACCAGGGCAGCATGGCAGTGTGGTGTTATAGAGATGTTGTGAACACATGATACTCCAGGTACTCCAGGATTACTCCAGGTACTCTTGTTTATTCCCACAGACCAAAAAGCATGCATGTTAGGGTGATTGGCAACTACATTCTGCCTAGGTGTGAGTAAGAGATTGTTTGTCTTGTTTGTCTCTCTATTGCCCTGTGATGGTCTTGCAACCTGTTCATGGTATACCCCACATCTTGCACAGTCTGCTGGAGATAGGCACCAGCTCTCAGTGACCCATAAAAAAAACCAAGAAGAATTTATTATGTTGTATCAGATTGTATGGGACTGTATTAGACCTCAGTAGACTGTACTGAACTGTATTAAACTGTATTAGACAGTGTTAGACTGTAAAAAAAAACTTTGTAAGACTGTTTTAACACTAGAACTACCAGCATTTTCTGACTACTCCTTCTTCTACCAGAGACTGCCAAATGGCAGTGCTGGGGTATTTTGCAACCCATCAGGCCACCTTTTGTTATGTAGGCCTACATGCAGCCACTACCAGGTAATGCTAAACGGGGATGATGGGTGATAGTGTGAACAATGTTGATCCATTGACTCAGATGGAGAAGAAAAAACGCTTGATTTTAACCCATCTTGTTAAGTAAAAATTGCTAAAAAAATAGTATTTTATCTTAATTTGAGTCATATTGACTTGTCAAGAAAAAAAATGTTTGTCAATGGGTTGCGATATTTTGACTTAATATAAGACAAACTGTCCTGATAAGATTCTTTTGCTTAGGTTTTTATGAAAGTTTAAGTAAAAAATGTCTTTTTTTCAAGTAGCTGAGGGTTGTTTTTTGTATAAACTTATGTAAAAATATCTTTAACTATTGCCAGTTTTTCAAAAGACAAAATTACTTAAAATAAGGTTAAAAAAATCAGAACTTTTGCTATTTTGACCAATCAGTATGTCACCTTTTGCGGCGTGAAATCAATCCAAAATTAGTACAAAGGAGGCATACTTGAGATGTTTTGGAATTATAGTTCAAATATTGTCTTTATGTCAGTTTCACATCATTTCAATATTATTATAATTATAATAAAGAGAAAGAAGACTGCAGACATAGGAAAACTTGTTAATAAAGGGCATACACTTTACATAATAAACTGCACCAAAGTAAATAGCCTATCTGTAGGCTACATGCTGAGTGAAATAAAATAGAACTAGAAAGTTCCTGGAGAAACTTTGACGGGGCCTGCCACGGTGTGCGTCCGTGCTGAACCAAGATGGCTCCAAGAGCTGATCAGTTGCAGACAGGAATCATAAAGGGCTGGTCCTAAAGATGTGAGGAGTCCACCTCTGAAGTTTCATCTGTCTACTGTAAACGGTTGCAGAGTTGGAGCTCACGGACTGTTGTGACCTTGACCTTTGACCTTGTGACCTTGAACTACTTGGCATGGATCCCTGACCCATGAGGGTTCTAGCTGTGATGTTTGACCTTCCTACGTTACAT
>NC_051437.1:3287688-3291145 GCF_001649575.2 Kryptolebias marmoratus | reverse complement strand
GTCGCCATAGTAACACGACACGCGAATAAAAATAGTAGCCCTCATGCCGAGACCGAGCCGGTCGTTCTGATATAAAATTTGTGGGGGTTCTTTGCCCGGTTCGGGCTGCATTAAGGGTAACGGAAGAATAATATATAATAATAATAATAATAAAGAGACACCTTATTCGGTGTAGAGTAATAGGTGCCTGCATGCAGTGCATAGAGAGCAGTAGGCATTGTACTGCTCTCTATGCACTGCTGGCAGGCCCCAATAAAGGTTTCTCACTATAGTACAATATTACAAATATGTACAATGGAGGTAACTGAGATGTGTTCTATATTTAGATTTTAAAAATGTTGTTGTTGCAGCCATTAGATCGAAATATGCCAGTACCAGGTAACAGTGAACAGGGATGGGTGTGATGGGTGATAGTGTGAACGATGATGATAACGATCATGATTGTAGCCACCTCCAGTTGGCCACATCACCACACACATTTCACTTACTCTGTTGACTGAGAAGCAAAGATGGCAAAAGTTTACAGTGCACAGCAGGCTTTGGACATGATCCTCAACCATGTCAACCCCTTTGACTCCGATGGAGAAGAAATAACCCTTGAACAGAGTTCTGACTCTGAAATTTCTTCTGGTAAGATTTCCTAAATTTCCTATTTTTGTTTGCCGGTTAAGGCTGTTGTTTTTGGAAGAGATGCACTGCAAAAAGTACCATCTTGATAAGTTAAAATTGCTGAAGAATATTATTCTATCTTAATTTGAGTAATTTTGACTTAAAAAAAGACAAAATGTCTTGATAAGATGTTTTTACTTAGATTTTTATGAATCTTTAAGTAAAAAATATATTTTTTTTCAAGTAGCTGAGGGTTTTTTTTGTATAAATTTATGTAAGGTTAAAAAAAATCAGAGCTATTTTTACTAATCAATATGCCACTTTTTGCAGCGTGAAAACAATTCTACATTAGTACAAACATACTTGAGATGTTTAGGAATTATAATTCAAATATTATGTTTGTGTCAATTTCACATTATTTTAACCTTTCACTAATCAAATATCAAACATATGGTCCTGTAGATGAGGAGACTTCACTACCTCCAGAAAAGAGAGGTTGCATGGAGACACACAATTTGCTGACAGAAACGGCAAAAGACGGCACAATGTGGCGTGAAGAACAGATCAGAAGACCTCTGCATCACAGCCCAATTGAACGTCATCCCACAGATGGAGAGCCAACTGCTTTGGCCAGAAGAAAAGTGTTGAGTAGCTTACAGTTTCCTCTGTTTTACTCTCTGCAAATGCTTCGGACCATACAGGAGTGGACTGTCCAGCATGCACGCCAGACACGCATGTAGACTAAGTTCATTGCAATCCTCATCCTGCGAGGGATTGTCCGCCTTCTAGTGGTAGGCTGTATTAGAATTTATTATATTGTATCAAATTATCTAAAACTATTAAACTGTCTGAGGTTATATTAGACCTTATTAGATTTTATGAAATTGTGTTAGACTTAAACTGTATTAGACTGTACTGAACTGTATTACACTGTATTAAACTGTATTAGCCTATATTAGACTGTATTAGCCTGTATTAGACTGTATCAAATTGTAAAAAAAAAAACTGCATTAAACTGTATTAGACCAGGACCTGTCCAGCTTCTTGTCTAGCTGTATGCCTAGATATCTGTATTTGGGAACACACTCCATCTCTTTTCACTGAATGAAAACAGGCTCTAATTTAAGCCTTTTTTCCTAAAATCAGTAACCATCTCTTTGGTCTTTGAAATGTTCAGCTCCAAATGGTTATGATTACATGAGTCCACAAACTCCCTTTTTTGTGTCCCTGTATTCCTCCTCACTGCTTACCCTAATGCAGCCCACAACAACAGAGTTATCGGAGACCTTTTGGAGAAAATAGGGGACAAGATTGCATTGAAAGTCAGAAATGTACAGGGTAAATAGGAAGGATGACAGGTTATGTCAAGTGTTCATTCTTGACAGAATACTGATGCTGTAGTAATCAGTACAGTCTACCATTTCCTTCAAATGTAATGTCTGGTCGGAAGTGGCACAACATCCTTCAAGCTCTACATCTTAGCAGTAAAGAAGATGATGCTGCAAATGTAGCTAAAAAGGAGACCCCTGAGTATGACCGTCTTGGAAAGCTGAAGCCTCTATACATGGAGATGAAAGAAGCTTGTCACCAGAGTTTTCATCTAGGCCAAGAAATTGCCATAGATGAATATGGTTGCCTCCAAAGCCAGGGTTTTCTTCAAGCAATATATAAAGGCAAAAGCTGTGAAGTTGGGTTTCAAACTTTATGTTTTAGCTGATTCTAGTAATGGCTACACCTGGGATTACTTCATTTATGAGGGAAAGACTGAACTCAAAGGAGACAAAGGCTTAACTCGGGAGACAGTACATAAGCTTTTGAATACACAAGTCTTGGGGACTGGATGCAAGCTGTTTGTAGACAACTTTTACACAAGCTCAGCACTCTTTACTGACCTCCTTGAAAAGAGAATCTGGGCATGTGGCACAATCAAAACAACTAACAGAAAAGGGTTCCCAAAAATAACTGAAAATTCATTGGACAATAATGGAGGGAAGCACCCAATGCCCAGTTCGCCCAGGGACAGCACCACCTCGGTGCCAGCACCCCCCAGCCCTCAATGTCGAGGCAACAAGCCAACACCCCCCAGGCTATTAAGTGATGTATTTAATAATTGGAGACCAAATCAATTCAGATTCCTTCTGTTGTTTTTTTCTTACAAGCTGTCATGAATGTTGGTGTTTTTGGTTCTTTGTTTGAGGTTTTTGTGTTTTAGTTTGTGGTTTGGTTCTTCATGTCTTGTCACTATTCACCTCCCCAGTAGTTTTCCGGTCACGCCTGCCACGCCTGCCATGCCTGCCATGCCTGCCATGCCTACCTCACCTACCTCACCTACCTCACCTACCTCACCTGCTCCTTGTCATGTTCACAGCCAAAACCAATAGTCATCTCTTCCTCTGCTTTTAAAACCGGTCTCTTGTTCTCCTTTCCTCACTGGGTCATTCCGTTCCTGTTGCCAAGTTTGTTTGTCCCATGCCTTGCTTTTGCCCTGCCTTTTTAGATTTTGTGTTTGTTGTTTTTTGCTGCCACACCAGCCTTTTGTTTTTTTAGTATTTTATTTTAATAAATTTGTTTAATTTTATAAGATGAGTCTGCGTTCTGGGTTCACCTTCGTCTTCCCCCCTCCTGACACAAGCAGACATTCTCTCCATGAAAACAAAGTCTGATAATAAATGTTCAAATGAAAGTTATATTTAAACTATTTTAAATAAACAAAGGTGGGTAGGTAGGTAGGTACATTTATTTATATAGCACTTTTCAGCACGAGGCGACTCAAAGTGCTTTACAACACAAGAACAAAATTACAGACAAAGTTACAGAACATGACAAGATAACTAAGCTAAAACATGAC
>NC_051437.1:3283387-3286289 GCF_001649575.2 Kryptolebias marmoratus | reverse complement strand
CAAAAAAAAAAAAAAAAAAAAGAGTTGACACATGTTTTCAATCTCACATGGAGGATCAGGACATCACCTGCAGAGTGGCAGACCAGGTGTTGGTTCCCATTTTAAATAAAAGTATGTTAACTTTTGAGGGATCTCACTTCTTAGCCACAGTGGGAAAGGTCACTCCAGGGTGTTGGAAGGGAAGCTCTGACCGATTGTTGAACCTTGGATTCAGGAAGAGCAGTGTGACTTTTGTCCTGGTCGTGGAAGAGTGGACTAGAACTTTACCCTTGGAGAGTCAATACCTTGTGTAGCCACATTAAAGGAGAAAGTCTCTTCAGATACATCTTTAAGTGTATAAATCAAACTGGAGACTCTCATTTGGATTGAGTTCTGGAGGGTGACCGGACCATTCCAGAAACTGGTTCTTAAACCAGTGGAGTGATGCTTCAGCAGAGTGTTTAGGCTTATTTTCCTGCTGGAAGGTGAACCCCCATCCCTGTCTTGAATCTCTAGAGAACTCCAATAAGTTCCTCTGAAGATTTTCCTAGAGTTTTGATTCCCAGTTTCTTATGATGAAAAACCTCCCCATAGTATGATGCTGTGGGGATCCCATGCTTCACTGCAGGGATGGTGATCTCAACATGAGAGGTGGAATATTTGCCTTTGTCATTGTGTTATCCTTGATGTTTGGGCTCCTCTCCTTTAGTCTTCTAGCAGTGCCTTTTTTCCTAGTCTTCCATGAAGCCTGGCTCCATGCAGCTTCTAGTGGTCCTGTAGACAGATCCTCATGTCTCCTAGCTCCATCAAGGTTTTCTTTAGTCTCCAGGATGTTTCTCTGATTAATGCCCTATTTTCCTGATCTGCAGATTTTTGTGGGCGACCCTTTCTTAACAGGTTTGCTGTGGTGTCATCATCTTCCCATTTCCTGATATAAAATTTAATGGAGCTTCATGATGTGATCTGAGTTCTAGGATATTTTTTGAGAACCAACCCTAGTCTGTACTTCTCTGGAACTTTGTCTCTGATCTGTGTGGAAAGTTTCTTGGTCTTCAAGCTGTCTTCTGCTTCATGGTAGTCCTTTCTACTTTGAGGTGTTGGGCTGCTGTTGATTCTTGTAGACTATCAGAACAGGTGCATACAAACTGAGATCATCTGACTCTTAGATCGATCACAGGTAGATCCTATTAAACTACAAAGTAATTAACTTTTAAAAAGGGCCGTGGGCTTCAGCATACAAACACATTTTAAAATTTGAAATTCCCATAAGCACACTCCTAAATCGTGTGGAAAGCCTTCCCAGAAGAGTTAAAGCTGTTATAGCTGCAAAGGGTGGGCCAACATCACAAACCATTATGGATAGGAATGGGATGTCACTCAAGTTCATATGCATGTGAAGGAAAGCAAGCAAATACTTTTGGCAATATAGTGTATTGATGAGATTAATGTGAAAATTCATTTAACTGATTTGCTGAATTAGCTTTTATTGTATGCATTGAAGTTTTAAATGGATAAAAACAACAACAACAAAACTTAAAACAAACCTTTGCACACACAAACAACACAGCAGAACTTCATTCACTGACAAACTCAAACATTCCACAGGATGTTTGGAGGTTAAAAGGTCATACTGAAGGTTCCTTTTAGACACAGAAACAATTTTATATGTTACCACTATATATTACCGCTTAAATTAATTTGCAAATAATTGATGTTTATCCATCAGTCAGTCACCATTACCAAGAAATAAAAACTGAAGAGATGTTTTGCTTTTTTATATTAGTTTTTTAAAGCTTGCTTAGGCACTATTTTAAAAACAGACCTCTTATTCAAAACGCTTCACGTACAGTTTCACATACAATTAGTGGAACAGCCAGGAAAAATTTGCTAAATTAAACATTTCATAAAGAAAATTAAAAAAAAAACAAAAAACTAACGTATGAATACTCTATTTTGTCACTATATCAAACACACATTGTGCAAATAATTTGATTGTTTCTCTCTTTTTAAACTGTTGACACACTGATGTGCTGAAACCTTAAACTGTCGTGGTTTTTACTGACGATTTATCTCACATACAGAACAAACTCAGGAGACCAGAGCGGGTTTAAAAAGGTTTATTCTTGAACAGAGCTTGGGTGTGAGTCAGGAAGTGGGGACTCAGGAACGGGTCGTCAACTGTATGAAAGGCAGATTGGTTACTGGAAGAACTACGGACTGAGGAGGGTAAATAAGAGGAGACGACTTACAAGTGAGCGTGAAGTCTTCCACCAGGGAGAGGAGAGTAGATCTGGGGGGTGGGCTGCTGTAGATGGGGGAATTGACTGGAAGATGGTGTGGCGTGAGTTCCGGTGGCTTAAAGGGTGGGCAGGGTTCAGTCTTGAAGAAGCAGACTGATTAGGATGACAGCGTGGAGCCGCTTGAAGCAAGGCAGGACATGATTTATCTTGAATTGACTTGAAACTTAGTCCGAAACGTGATACCCTCTGGACGAGATAACTTGAAACAAAACAAAACAAGATCGTGAAAAAGGTTTGATTCTTTGAGGTTAGCGCTTGGCCAGGAGGTATCAAACATACCACTCAGGGTAACACTCTGACAGAGAAGTGCTGGCAGCCGACTCCCTTTATGCTTCCCCTTGATGAGCTCATGATGAGGAACACTTGCCAGCTCAGCCACCTGGTGACAAACACTGCTAACAGGGAAGGAAGCAGCAACCCAGAACAGGAGACAGAAACTCCCAGATCCTGACATAAACACATTTAGCACTTTTACAGGTGCTGGTCATAAAATTAGAATATCATGAAAAAGTAGATTGATTTGAGTAATTCCATTTAAAAAGTGAAACTTGTATATTATATTCATACATTACATACAAACTCATATATTTCAAATGTTTATTTTGTTTAATTTTGATGATTAC
>NC_051437.1:3273130-3282057 GCF_001649575.2 Kryptolebias marmoratus | reverse complement strand
ATCAAAATTAAACAAAATAAACATTTGAAATATATGAGTTTGTATGTAATGTATGAATATAATATACAAGTTTCACTTTTTAAATGGAATTACTGAAATCAATCTACTTTTTCATGATATTCTAATTTTATGACCAGCACCTGTACTCTCTCCATAAAAAATATAAAATGAAGTGAATAGAAAAGTTACAGGAATACATTAACCAAGCAGGACAACAAAGGAACAACAATGCAGACTTCTTCTTTTTTCATCTGTTCCCTTTTTCTGGGGATGTCATCCTCTTCCTCCATCTTCTGTGTCCTCTGTCCTCACTCCAACTACCTCCATGTTCTTTCTAACTGCATCCATATATCTCTTCTTTGGCCTACCTCTTTGTCTTTTTCCTGGCAGCTGCATCTCTAACATTCCTCTACCGATATACCCACCGTCCCTCCTCTGTACATGTTCAAACCATCTCCCAGTCGTTCAACCTGTGCTGTACCTCTGATGACCTCATTCCTAACCCTATCCATCCTTGTCACTCCCAAGAAGAACCTCAACATCTTCAGCTCTGCCACTTCAAGTTCTGTCTTCTGTCGTTTTGCCACTGTCTCCAAACCATACAACAAAGCTGGTATCATCACTTTCTTGTAAACCTTTTCTTTGACCTTTGCTGCCACTGTTTTGTCACAAATTGCCCCAGAAACTAAACTCCAGCCACTCCATCCTGCCTGGACTCTCTTCTTGACCTCTTCACCACACACCCTGTTTTCAGACAGTTGACCCTAAGTACTTGAAGTCCTGCACCTTTGTGACCTCTGCTCCTTGTAGCCTCACTGTTTCACCTGCCTCCCTCTCAGTCACACACGTACTCTGTCTTGCTACAGCTGACTTTCATTCCTTGTTTTTCATGTGCGAACCTCCACCTCTCGAGGTTCTCTTCAACCTGTTCCCTGTTCTCACAACATATCACAATGTCATCTGCAAACATCATAGTCCACGGGGATTCCTGCCTGACCTCATCTGTTAGTCTGTCCTCATCAGCAACACCACTGACTGATGATAAGATTTAACATAACATCAAGTCAGTCAACATAAAGTTAGAATTAAATGTATTAGTTTCCTTACAGCAAATATTTATTTAGAAAAATAGTCAAAATTAAACCCTTAGCATTCCTAGAAGCAATGTATATTGCCCTTCACCTCTCATGTTCAGATATGATGGAGTTGTAGTCATTTTGGTCAGAACTTAAAAACAACCTTTCTCATGCAGTTTCACAGGATGCAACACCCAGAATATGTGTTAAGGATGACTCTCAGCTACTTCCACAAAAAAATGTAGCTCAATATATGTTAAAGTAATTTTGTGTTTCATAATGTTAAGAAGCTGTAGCAGTCATCTTGAATTGCGCGCTCACACACATACACACACACAAAAAAAAAAATTCTAAGGAAAACATGGTTTGGATGCGAGACAAAGAAAGAAGGAGCTGAAAAAAATGTTCAAAAAGCTGAATTTACAGTGGTTTTCTGGCCCTCTGACCATTCAGTGAGTTTCTATGAGAGCATGTACATTATCATTGAAAGACAAAAGTGGATGATATTTTTTTTCCTATGTACGTGTGTTCGTCTTTTATCAAAATATGCCATGAACCACAACACAAATTTTAATGAAACTTTCATAATGTAAACAATGGATATATATATATATATATATATATATATATATATATATATATATATATATATATATATATATATATATATATATATATATATATACATATATACACGCACACAACTGACTGACCTTTGAAGTGCATAATTATAGACGGCTACCATAGCTACAACACAACACAGAAATGATTGAACTCAGTCAGTTTTGCAGATATTGAGCCAAACGATTTATAAATATTTTTGGTACTAGCTGACAGTCATTTATAACACATATTCTGAGAATGACTTGTGATATCACATGAGATTTTGCATAACATTATTTTCAAGGTGTGATCAAAACAGCTACAGCTC
Source organism: Kryptolebias marmoratus (assembly GCF_001649575.2). Taxonomy (NCBI): domain Eukaryota; kingdom Metazoa; phylum Chordata; class Actinopteri; order Cyprinodontiformes; family Rivulidae; genus Kryptolebias; species Kryptolebias marmoratus. Next base: position 3,280,050 of record NC_051437.1, on the reverse strand, counting down.
TGTCATATCTTAACATAAGATGATATTAGTTTAATACTCGGTATGTAAGATGGCAGATGATGTCCATTTTTAAGAAATGCTTGGCCTTTACATTTACTCAGTAACACTGACACCACAGGCCTTCCAAAAAGTTGATTTCATTCTTTCTCTTTAGACACGGCTGCCACAGGAATGGTAAATGGTAAATGGACTGTATTTATACAGTGCCTTTCTAGCAAACCAGGCCACTCAAAGCTCTTTACAACACAATCTGACCTCATTTACCCATCTACACACACATTCATACAGCACTCTACTGAATCTCTAAAAAGCTAATCTGAATAAATCATTCTGTAGTCTAATCAGTCTAATCAGGCACACATTGGAGACAATTAGGGGTTCCCCAGGAACACTTCAACATGTGGCACACTGAGCCACAGCCATCCCTAGGAACACAGGAAGTACAGTATACAACCCCAATTCCAATTAAAGCTGCAAGCAGCATTGGGCCTATTGGCGACCGCGGGAGCTCTGGCGACTGCCCTCTATGCTCTCACACATTTCTCGCACCGTCCACTAGGTGGCGCTTTTGGCAAACGTCCCAAATTGCCTTCAGTCCATATCAGTACAAGTCCTGTGGCATGCTGTGAAGTTTGATCTTCCTAAGTTACACAGTTTTAGAGTGAAAGCCTTCTTTTGCATGTGACCTTGACCTTTGACCTTGAAATTCATAGGGCAGATCCTTGACCCATGGAGAGTCCAGCTGTGAAATTTGAACTTCCTCATGAATGGATATAAAAGGAGCATCTCTGAAAGACTCACTCGTTCACATGGAAGGATGGGGCGAGGTTTATCACTTTGTGAAGAACTGCGTGGACAAATAGTCCAACAGTTTAAGAACAACGTTTCTCAATGTACAATTGCAAAAATTTAGAGATTTTATCATCTACAGTCCATAATATCATTAAAAGATTCAGAGAATCTGGACAAATCTCTGAAAGTAAGCAACAAGGCCAAAAAAACAATAGTAAAAGCCTGTGATCTTCAATCTGTCAGGCAGCACTGCAATAAAAACCAACATCATTTTTTAAAGGATATTACCACATAGGCTCAGGAACACTTCTAAAAAACACTGTCAGTGAACACAGTTTGTCTCTACATCTACACGTGCAAATTAAAACTCTACCATGCAAAGTGAAAGCCATATGTCAACAACACCCAGAAGCGCCGCCGGCTTCTCTGGGCCTGAGCTCATCTGAGATAGACTGATGCAAAGTGGAAATGTGTCCTGTGTTCTGACAAGTCCACATTTCAAATTATTTTCAGAAATCATGGCTGTTGTGTCCTCCGGGCCAAAGAGGAAAAGGACTGTCTGGATTGTTATCATCGCAAACTTCAAAAGCCAGCATCTCTGACAGTATGGGGTGTATTAGTGACCATGGCATGGGTAACTTGAACATCTGTGAAGGCACCATTAATGCTGAAAGGTACATACAGGTTTTGGAGCAACATTTTTCCTGCCTTCCAAGCAACGTCTTTTTCAGGGATGTCCCTGCTTATTTCAGCAAGACAATACCAAGCCACATTCTGCATGTGTTACAACAGCGTGGCTTCGTAGTAAAAGAGACTAGACTAGCCTGCCTGCAGTTCAGACCTGTCTCCCATTGAAAATATGCGACGCATTATGAAGCGCAAAATATGAACCCAGGCTTTTGAGCAACTGAATTTGTACATCAAGCAAGAATAAAAAAAGAATTCCACCTACAAAGCTTCAACATTTAGTGTCTTCAGTTCGCAAATGCTTATTGAGTGTTGTTAAAAGGAAAGGTGATGTAACACAGTGGTAGACATGCCCCTGTCCCAGCTTTTTTGGAATGTGTTACTGGCATCAAATTCAAAATGAGTGAATATTTGCAAAAAAAAAACCCAATAAAGTTTTTCTGTTTGAACATAAAACATCTTGTCTTTGTACTGTATTCAATTGAATATAGATTGAAAAGGATTTGAAAATTATCGTATTCTGTTTTTATTTATGGTTTACGCAGACTTCATTGGAGTAGGGGTTGTATAAGGGAGCAGGTACAGTCTAAACACATGATTGTCTCTACAAAGTACTTTTTTGTAGCCTAAGCTTTATTTTAACCACTGATAATGTAAAACCCAGCCATCTTCTCTATATGATATGCCTGATATGCCATAACAGGACAAAATAAATAAATAAAAAGACAATGTGAAACCCTATAAACATTGATTTTACCATAATAAGTAAGGATATCTTTTAATTAAAAATGTATTTTTCTTGAGATTCAAACAGATTCATCAGATCAGAATTGGTCAGCCACATCCCATTTGTTAGGTTTATGCAGGTTTTGTCAAAGGAGAGCAACCCAGGAAAGAATGGACACAGAGAACGATTGAAAGATAAGTGATATTATTTACAGTGCTAACAAACAGGCAGGTCGGGATCTGGAAAAGAGGAGTTTGGGTAATTATCAGGACTACTGGTGGAGGTGTGAAAGTTAAAGGGCTGGCAGGTGAGTCGGTTCTTACGGGTGGATCCAGCAGGTGACGGTTGGAGGAACAAATCCGGATTCCAAAGGTAAGTGTCTTACAAGAGGGTGCGGTCCAGGTGAGTAGACCTTCCGGTAGGTAGGAGGCAGACAGGCTCAGGTATGGACTGGTTTGCAAACGAGGTTCTTCAGCTTTTCACAGAGGCGGCTTCAAACAAAAATTCTGATGTAATGGATGAAGGTGGTTCTACAAAGTATTGACTTTGTAGGGGGTGAACAGTTGTGCGGGCTCGGGTTTTCTGTGTTGTTGTTTTTTCCCTTTATTTTTTGTTTCTTTAATAATAAAATGTTAAAATGTATTTTGCATCCTGAAGTGATAGTACAAATTAAAAGAATTACCTATAATTTCCAAGTTGTAAAGCTACCAATAGGGAAGTGAATTCTTTTGCAACCCATTGTACGTATATTTGAAAATTGTTTAGCTGAGGTCCTACTCTAATCCTAAACAGCTTTTCCTCATCAATGTCAGTAAAATATTAAACTGAGGGAAGGCACATTAATAAATCAACCTATCACTCATTTCAGTACCCCACTTTAGATGTAGAGTTGGAAGTAGACATTTATCTCCACCATCACATTCACATTAACTGTTTGGCCCTGACACTTCTTACAATGCACCACAAAAACTAATGCCTGGAAAGTATTTGAATTTTGAAAGATGAAACAGAATTTTGTTAAGTATTAAGTGCAGAGGCAGCACCACAGCTGTGAACTCTCACTTGGTGAACTATTATGGTGAATTCCTGTATCATAAAACACCTCAAGCAGGAACAACACACAAGATAAATACAAGAAAATTAAAAAAACACAAATCTGCAAGCCCAAAGTTAATTACATTATGACAGATTTATGACTAAATATTTAGGATCTTAGAGAGTGATTGATGGTTTTGACATTTTACACACATATAACTTGTCGTAAAAACAAGACTATAGCTCACTTAAGAATATCTACCAGTCTTGTCTATCAAAGCACAGTCAAATGAGAACTATTACATATAATTTCCTTGCTCTGAAAAGTACCCAAATTTCTTTTGATATTAGTTGTTTAATTAAATAAATATATTTAAAGATTGATGAGCAGCATCTGATTATTATAATGACTTCTTATCATTTACAATAGAAAATGAAAATCTACATTCAACAAATGTTAAGAACTGTATCAGAATTAAATTGAATTGCTATTGACCCACTGACAGGGTCATTTTCAAAACATTGTTATCAAAATTGGGGGTCTGTTTAAATATGGAGCTTATGACTGTATGTTTGCCCTCACCCTTGTTGAATATTTCATTAGTTCAGTGGTCTGAAATAGCATTTACTCCTAATGCTACAACAAACTGTCATGGCATTTCTAACTAAAAACCTGGATGACTCTTAATTTTCTGCTTTAAACTCAGACAAGACAGCTGTAGTGGTTTTTGGACCTGAGCATTCTAAGAACAAACTTTGGTTGGTTTCAAAAGGAGTAACCCAGAGCCAGAGATCCTATCTCCATCCAAGACATGCCAAGAAGTGCCAAAGATGTTTATTGAAGCCTTTTGGTTATAACCCGTACTAAGTGAAGTGAAGTGAAATTTATTTATATAGCACTTTTCAGCAGCAAGGCGATCCAAAGTGCTTTACAACAGAAACAACAACAGAATCAAATACAGCAGGTACATAATCAAACACAGAAAACAAACAAACAAAAAAACATCAATGATGTATAATCTAAATGAAATATAGGTTAATCTAAATAAAATCACAAAACCAAACATATCTAAACATGAGCTAAGACAGTCATCTAAATAAAATCATGAAACTAAACATATTTAAACATGAGCCAAGAAAGTCAAAATAGTAGCCAAAATAATCTAAATGAAATCATGATAAAGTTAAAGCTGAACTAAACAACAATTAGGAATCCAACAATCTAACAATATCTAAAATATGAGCTAAGATAAACTAAACTAAACTGAATGTACAGGAAGGCTAAAAAAGCTAACATACACTGCTAAGCTAAAGGTACCAAGAGACTAACTAACTAACAGTACCAAGGCCCGCTAACAGCCAACATAAAAAATACTAAGATACTAAGGTAGTGAAGGAGGGAGTGGGATGACAGAGATGACTCAGAAACAGTGGAAAGTGCGCACGCGTGTGTGTATGTGTGTGTAGAGGCGGTGGAACACAATCTGGTGCATGTTGTATGAGTGTGTGTGTGTGTAGAGAGGTCCATGAATCACGTCACAGAGACCACTGTCTTTGATAATGATGGAATGTTTATATCAGGTTCACGGATTTGTCAAAGTAGTAACCCAGAAACGAACAGAAACAGGAGGATTAACAAAAGGTAAGTGATTTTATTTATAGTAGTGACGAGTGAACAGGTCGGGATCTGGAAGAGAGGAGTAATGGTAAGTACCTGTTTCATCAGGGGTAAGTAGTAGAAAAGGTCCGACAGGCAAAACAATCTTACAGACGTGGTGAGTAGGAGAAGCTTGGAGGTGAGGTCCTGGATTCCAAGGTGTGTGAGTACAACACGGTGGCGCCCAGGTAAGTAGGTTCTCAGGTAAGTTGGAGACAGACAGGCTTCGGCAAGGTTTGCAGGTTCTTACTTGAAGGCGACTTGGAGCAAGCGGAGTCAGGAACTCTGGACAGGTACAAATACAAAAACAGATTAGTACTTTTCAGCAAAGAACTAGTAATGGCTTAGACGGATTACCATCATTCATGAGTTCCAGAACCGCAATTCAGTCTGCGATCCTGTAAAAGGATTGTATCCAACTTGGGATTTAGCTCCCGTAACCACATAGTTTGATTGTTGACTGCTGAACCCATTAAACAAATTTGATGATAAGTCTGGTAACTGCCTAATCCAAACAGCAGAAATCCTGTTATCAATAAAGATAACAGGATCAATAAAGATCTTCCAAAGACAAAATTGTCAGACCAACAATATTCCATATCCTCCAGGAATCCATTGTGTATCCAGCAAAAAATGTCCCATCTGGGTAGGTGGGCTCTCCTTCACCCTGTCTACCTGTCGAGAAAATTTGATTAATTGCGTTGAGAGACCTGCTGATCAGATCCATAATTTATAAATGTCGGAGAATATGCAAAGAGAGGCTCCAAAAAGAAAGTAGGGCAGAGAGGCAGAGAGAGAGAGAGAGAGAGAGAGGGGTACTAAGCTGATAAAACAGTCCTGTTCTTCACACCAGACTCTTAACGGCTCCAGACATACTTCAAAAGCATAGCTAAGTGTCCTGTTCTGGCCTTAACTTTTGTTTAAACTAATGCATGGTATGATAGTGCCTCCTTTAGTTTAAAAGTTACCAAGAACACATAAATAAAATCTAAAATGTTTTATTTTTAATTAATTATTAAAAGTAAAGTGAAGTCAATTAATATATAAAGGAAATAAAATTTGTTTACTTTGCATTTACTCTGGTTTATGTAAAAAATGTTGAATAAATCCTATTTTGATTTCATTTTACAAAGACTGATATAACTAATAAGCCTCATTTAAAATTTTTTCAGCTTCAAAGTGAATTTATTGTCTTTGATTCACACATATGTACGTTAATCCCCTTCAAAGATCTAGGAATGATTATATTTCGTAGGATTTCTCTTTATAGAATTTGTAGTCTGACATTTTTGCTTTTTGCTACTGTTTCTTTGAATGCTTTAGGAAAAAACTTGTATGATTTAATCTGTATCTATTTTAGCCAGTGTCAAGTTAAATCTTATTTTTAGCATGGTTATAATATATTTAACTCTAGGAAATGTTAACTTGTAAGTTTCACTAACGCTCTTGTGTTTCCTTTATTATTTTATTTGAGGCAAAATCTGGACATTGTCATGCAAACTCAAAGCAAACCTCCTTCTTTATTTTGCAGGTCTGTGACCCTCCCTTAGTGATTCTCTAAAATTTGAATGGTTTTGAAGCTGATCAGGTTGGATAAGAAATAGGAAACATCCATGAAACACCCACCTCTGTTACTCAAAAAGAAAATACTGGGAGCAAACAGTCTCTTACTTTTACAGTTTCTGAAGTTTTTCACTCTTAGATTTTCTGCTCTCTTAGTCTTCTTTTGTTTAACTATTGTTCAGTGCCTGCCTTATGCCTTTCATAATACACTCCTGATCAAAATCTTAAGACCAGTCAAAAAATTGCAAGAATTTGCATTTTGCACTATTGGATCTTAAGAAGGTTCTAAGTAGAGCTTCACAATGTTAAAGGAAAAAATCAGTGCAAGAGACAGGAACTTTTGAGTGGGGAATTAATTGAAAACTGCATTTACACTCAAACATGATTTTTTCAGCTGATCAAAAGTTTAAGACCATTGTCTTTAAAAGCCAAAAGCTGTGCAAAAATCTGGATTCCATG
>NC_051437.1:3267699-3272257 GCF_001649575.2 Kryptolebias marmoratus | reverse complement strand
AACACTTGGAGCAACGTTCCCACTAGCCTCCTGGAAACACTGGCATCAAGCATGCCTAAACGATTGTTTGAAGTCATCAACAAGAATGGTGGAGCTACTCATTACTGAGTCCTTTTTTTGACACTTTGATTTCTGTTTTGGGGGGTTTTCAGATTTTTTTGAGCTATGGTCTTAAACTTTTGATCAGCTGAAAAAATCATGTTTGAGTGTAAATGCAGTTTTCAATTAATTCCTCGCTCAAAAGTTTGTGTCTCTTACGGTGATTTCTTCCTTTAACATTGTGAAGCTCTACTTAGAACCTTCTTAAGATCCAATAGTGCAAAATGCAAATTCTTGCAATTTTTTAACTGGTCTTAAGATTTTGATCAGGAGTGTACATAGTTTAATTTGTTCAACTTTCGATTTTTTTGTAACTCGCTGGACACTAGAAACATTTTGGAAGTTTAGCAACACTGTCCATTACAAATTGGAATTTTAAAGCAGACACTGCAAGATAAAAAAGTGATAGACAGCGAAGAGATGTGGATTATTTTACATTCTTATTAGTGTCTGTGGTGTTGTTTTCTTTGATCCAAGAGCATATGTGGCAGGGGTCTTGTCACACTATGGGTGTACACGTAAAGACCTTTATTTATTGGGGTGTGGGTGATATGCATGTAGGAGAACAAGTTCTATTTCCTTATCCACTAAAGGATAAAAAAATATGGTAGGTCATGAGATGGCGAGGCCGAACCAGGCCTTGGGTTAATCAGAATTTATGCAAGGAGTATAACAAGCAGTTATACTCAAGAAGTATAACAGTAAGATAGACTGATGAGTTAGTGACTATTGGGACTTTAAGTAATAACAGAGGGATGAGGACAAGTGAATGCAGTTGGTCTGCTTAGTGAACGGAGGACACATAAGACACGAGGAGCAGGACTGACTGACCAAATGAGATGGAAAATGACACAAAAACTGGGAAAAACTGAAAAACAACAAGATAGTTACAAACTAAAACATGAGAAACAATGAGACAAAACAGACTGAATCAGCCAAAAAACACAATTACAAAAGGAATACAACAAAACAAAAAACAACCACAAAAAAACGTATTATTACTGATTATGACACAAATTTATTAAAAGGGATTTGCTTATTGTTTGTTGTTCTGGACTTATGATCTTGTCTAGAAATCAAATTTGGACTTTTGATATAAAGTCTGACAAACCTTTGTCACAGAAGCTCTAAATTTTGTCCGGTCTCTTTTTTCTCACTTGAAAACCAGACAGTTTTAGCTAAATCCTTCTAATCCTTCAGTCTCAAGTGAAAATATTTCTGTATGCTGTTATCACTGAATGCTGCTCTCACACACACAGAGTTCTATGTTTCATGGACGTAAATCCAGAATGGAGTAAATACTGATTATCTGTTCACAGCATTCCTCACATGTACCCTCTCATCCTGGATCAGATAGGACTTTCAGTTAGACCGACCCGACCCCCCACCCCCACCCACACACACACACACACACAGAGCGAGAGAGAGATCCAAATGGATGACATGTTTGAAGCCTTGTGAGCCTGGGAGGGAATTTTTGGGGGTTTAAAGCAGAAAAAAGCTGGTGAGTTTGAGGCAGGTATAGACATGTCCACTTTTTTGTTTTGTAAAAAAAAAAAAAAAAACAACAAAAAAAACCACATCAGACTTTGAACATCCACAAAAGACTCTTATCTCTGTCTAACTTCTGCTGTCTGACCCCTCCCCCCCCACAAAAACAAATCAGAGCTATGAGTGTCTGTGCAGCAGTTTGACTACCAAACACACTTGTTATCCGCCACTGCTAAAAGGCAAAGGTAGAGCAATATTGTTTTGCCTGTGTCTGTACTGTTACCAAAATATTAAAGATGTATTTTGGGTCAATTTGACCCGAAGGCCACAGGAGGGTTAAGATTGGGCTTAAGTCTTTCCTTTTGATAAATCCTCTAGTTAGGGTTGGCTTGGGTTTCCTGAGCTATTCCCTAGTTATGCTGCTGTAGGCTAAGCCTACAGCAGCATAACTAGGGAATAGCAACAGTCCAAACCTACTAGGCTTAGACTGCTGGAGGACAAATTGACCACATTTCCTCACTCTGCTGCTTTTTTACTTGCTCTACTGTAATTATTTCTATCAATAATGTGTTTTTCTTATGTCTTTCTTCCAATAGAAACTACACCTGGACCAGTCATTCTGTGTTTTTCTGTCTCTTTCCTGTCCTCTCTAACCCCAGCCGGTCGAAGCAGTTGGATGCTCATCCTCATCCTCATGAGCCAGAAAAGATTTGCTCTACAATGATATCTCAAATTGAGAATTCCAATTGCATGATTTACTTTGTTGAATTAAGACTAAATCTAGCACCCCCGGCAGAGAAACTACCCAGTATCAAGCAGGAGAGGCCCCCCCCAGAGCCCCCAACATACCGGGCAGGCACCAGTCCACCGCAGAAGGCAGGACCCAAAAGAGACCAAGTGGAAAGGCAGCAAGGCTTGCTGCATTAATGCAGGGTTTAAGCCGTTTTACCATGGTGCAAATAAGAAGTGAAATGGAGTAGGGATAGTCCTGATGAAGGAGTTTGCAGAGAATATAGTAGAGGGTGATGTGTCTGAATGTAAAAGTAAAAGGCCTGTTGTCAAATATTGCCAGCAGTTATCAGGGCCAGAATAACCCTTTGCTGTACCCTGTGCAACAATCTTCAAGGGCCCCATCATCACAACCCCAGAATCACCATAATGTGGCCAAATACAGAATAAATTATTGTAATATACAGTAAATATACTTCAAATTTTATCTATTAAGTATATTTTTATGTACGAATATCTAAATGCTCATAGAACTATAAATGCTATATACTATCCTCTGTCAAGGGATGTGAGTCGAGGTCAGCTCGAAACCCACTCTCAGAGGCTGTGTGTGTGTACGTAATGCTATCAGGACATGATTGTGTCACAAATGGTGGAGACGAAGGCGAACCCAGAACACAAACTCATAATTAAAGAAACAGAAACTAATTTATTAAACTAAAGAAACAAAATGAAAACAAACAGCTGACATGGCAGCAAAACAAAAAGACAAACGGAACATGGACACAGAGCAACAGAACCAGGATCAGAGGGCAAGACAACAGGCAAAACAACGACAATGGACCAGCGGAGTACAGACAGAAATGACCGGGTTTTAAAGTGCTGAGGATAATCAGGTAAGTGGGGACAGGTGACATGATTATTATTGCTAACAGGTGGAGATGGGGATGACAGGTAAGCAGATGACTAAGCTGGGGGAATGAAAATGAAAACAAACACAGACACATGAAACAAGGGCAGAAGGAAACACGAACCAAACTACAAGATAACAAAATAATAAACACCAACTGAAACATAAAGCAACTAACTGAAAACCAAAAACCCAAATCCCGACAGATTGGGCATAAAAATGAAGGTATTTTTAGTCATAAGTTAATTGAAAGCAAAACTAAGAATATTTAAAATTAGGAAGTACAAATAGAGTGTTTCTGCTCATTTTGCATGTCTGATGGGGATTAGAAAAGTTGAGGTGCGGTCCTGAACGATTGGGGTAAGATGAGGAAGTAGTTTGAAGCTGCACGTACCAGCTAGGGTCACAGTGAGGGCATATTTAGCTAGAAACAGATTAACAAGCAATCAAACAAAAACTTAATCAGTAAATAATCATACTTAGAAATGATAAAAGTGTGTGATTAAAAAGTGTGAATGATCAATACATTGTGTGACAGTATTAAAGGGTGTGAAGATACCACAGCTTAAAATGGTCAAGAGGTTAGGAGTGAAGAAAAACGTTTACGAGAAAATGTGTGAGGACAAATTTATGCAACTTCTCTGCGTTGCTCGGAATTAAGGGCGGTTGTTTACGAAAATGGGGAGAAGACGGGTTTGTGTAACATCTCTAGGCTGCTCAGTTGATGGGGTGAAAAGTTAGGGTTTGTCACAATCCCGGGTAGCGTGGAGAGGACCAGAGTGCAGCAGGTAAGTCCAAAAAAACTTCTTTATTAGAAGATAACAAAAGCCTGGGGCACAACCTGAAAGTGGTTCCAGCACCAATTTACAAAAATCTTGAACATAGCAAAAAACCCGAACTATGTACAAAGAAGAGAACCCAACAATGACAACAGAAACACAGGCACTTAAACACACACAAACATAATCAGAGACTCAGGACAGGTGTGCAAGGAAAACAAGACACGTGGACAGAGGACAAACCAAAAACCCGAAACGGAATCCAAAAGTGAGATCCTCACAGTACACCCCCCAAGGCGGATACCAGACGCAAAAAAAACCTGAGCACGGGTGGGCGGTGGGGGAAACATAAACAAAATTAAAGCTGCAAGCAGCATTGGCGGCCCTCGCAGCTCAGCGCCGCTCCGGCCTTGCGACCGCGGGAGTTCTGGCGACCGCCGTCTACGCTTNTCGCGCCTTTCCTGCACCGTCCACTAGGTGGCGTTTTCAGCAAAAGTCCCAAAATGCCTTCAGTCAGGATCAGTACCAGTCCTGTGCCATGCTGTGAACT
>NC_051437.1:3265130-3267599 GCF_001649575.2 Kryptolebias marmoratus | reverse complement strand
TTTGCTACTTTTACCTTACTTTTAAGCTCGCCTTTTGCTACTTTTACCTTACTTTAAGCTAGCCTTTTGCTACTTTTACCTTACCTTAAAGCTAGCCCTTTGCTATTTTTACCTTACTTTTAAGCTAGCCCTTTGCTACTTCTACCTTACTTTTAAGTTAGCATTTTTCTACTTTTACCACTCAAAATTACATCGTGTGACCCCCCCTTATTTCTTTTTGAGACACGCTCTCAGTTGACGCCAACAAAGATTGCGTTTTAACGTGGTCGCAGGACTCGTACCTCAGGAGCCCGGTCCTTTTTCACCGTCACAGTCAGGTTCCGGTTCGTCCGGGTTTCAGCTCCCCGGCGCCGTGACCGACAGAATACAAGGCCGCGTTAGATGTTACGCTCAAAGCGTCCGATCCAAGTGTCACTCACGGCGCGAGGGTCGGGTCGGCGAGGGACACTGCCCCAGTGATTGACGGGTAACAAGCCTTTTTCGGATCTCCCGTCAGTCAAATTTGCCCATTTGTTGCTCTCGGGTCGTGTCCTCCATCGTGCCCAAACGTTTCACTTAGCATCGAATGTTCTTATTTCACGCTTCGTGACAGTAAGACCAGATTTATGCGACCAGTTCTCTTCTGCAGCTAAAGGGGGGAGAAAAAAGCCCCAGCTGTTAAAGCCCCTTTTTGAATGGCGTCCTTTTTAGGGGGGTAATGAGATGCCGAAGGGGGCCGGCTAATCTCTATTCTCCCGCCTGGGTTTGATGTTAAAGGAGGGGACATGAATACATGGCGGCTAACCAGCTTTTTCCCTCTGCCCTGGACGCACACTGTCCCACTTCAAAGGTTAAGGAGACGCGGTTCAGAGCTCTTAAAGCGGCGCTCCGGGCGGGGGGAAGAGGTTAGGGACAATTACGGAAGGAGCGTCTGGGGAAACGAAACAAACACAGACGCCGTTCGCTCAGACGGGCTTTAAAGCTCGCACGCAGGACAAGTTGTTCCCGTCGGAAACGATGGGAAATTTGTTCCCACTTCCCTTAAACGTTCACAACGCTCAGACATAAATCAGGTTCCGAAAAGTCGCTTTTGAGCTGTTAAATGGTGGACAAGGGAGCGTCGATGGTATTTGGAGCACTGGGTGTTTAAAATCTGCTGATAATGTTTATAATTTATATAATTCTACGTCTGTCAAGGAGGTCATGTTTACGACGGACTTTCACAACATTTTTTTCGGAAACGTCAAATGTGCTACAAGGAACGAGTGATTAGCGTTTTAGTCCGTGGGTCATTTGGTACCGGGCCGCACAGAAAGAGTAATTAACTTACAGTATTTCTGTACCTTACCTTACCTTTAAGCTAGCCCTTTGCTACTTTTAGCTTACTTTTAAGCTAGCCTTTTCCTACTTTTACCTTACCTTTAAGCTAGCCTTTTGCTACTTTTACCTTACTTTTAAGCTAGCCTTTTGCTACTTTTACCTTACTTTTAAGCTAGCTTTTTTCTACTTTAACCTTACTTTTAAGCTAGCATTTTGCTACTTTTACCTTACTTTTAAGCTAGCCTTTTGCTACTTTTACCTTACCTTTAAGCTAGCATTTTGCTACTTTTACCTTACTTTTAAACTAGCTTTTTGCTACTTTTACCTTACTTTTAAGCTGGCCAGCAGCTCGTAGACGTACGGCTTCATGAGTGAACACAGCCTCCAATCGAACCCCCCTCTTGTGTTTGTAGGGCTTAGGGAAAGCTACGTAATCGGTTACAAACCCTGGGACTCCAGGTAAAGCTCGGAGAGGCTTTACAAGCGGAGCGGAAAAATAAAAGGCGAGGAGAAGAAAAGGAAGGGGTCCGACAAAAAAAAAACAAAACCTGAGGTGGGGGGGGATAATCCGTGAAATCTGTCCGGGTCAAGGGTCAGCTTCCAGTCAAGCCATGTGCGTCTGGGCATGTGTGTGTGGAGATTACCGCGGTGAGGGGGAGACCTAAAGGGAGGGGGGTGTTTATCCTCTTTAACCTCACTTCACAACTAACACAAGTGAGGAAATCCGCTCTGCTCTCCAGCACACGCACAAAGCGTATGCTAATGACGGCCTCGGCCCAAACGAACCGAGACGCGCATTACAGTCGGCGTCCTTCACGTCCGAACATCTGCCAGAGGCGTCCTCGTCTTCGGTCCAACGTTTCCTGGACCGTCTGACGAAGACTCGGGTCAAACAAGCAGCAATATTAATCTACAACCTTACGGCACACGTGGCAAACTGAAGGCCCGCGGGCCAGATCCGGGCCCTCTGTAACATCTCATCCGGCCCTCCAGTCTGGTTCAGATCAAGTCTCTAATTCTTATTTAGCTTCAAAAAAACTGAAGTTTTCTCTGACAGTGACTTAGAAGCCAACAATATATAGTTTTAATTTCTGTATGATCAGGTTTTTGTCTGTTTTAATGTTAAAAACTTCATTTAAAAGCTGAGTGAGGCGTAAGAAATGACAGCTA
>NC_051437.1:3261677-3263926 GCF_001649575.2 Kryptolebias marmoratus | reverse complement strand
GTTTACATCACATCTCAGCTTTAAAAGCTCAACTCCACACTCTCTATTTCTGAATTGAGAAAGCTCCTCAGATGAGAAGCGAAACGTCTTCAGCTACAGAATAGAAGTCCAGTTGTTTTTGTTTTTTAACTTTTTTGAATTTGTATTTATTAGTAATTAGTAGCTTTAGCTAACCTGAACATTTCCAGGCCTCCTCTTGATGCTCAGACAGAACTTCCTGCTGTCTTTCAACCACTTTGAAAAGCTTTCTTTCCTGCCTCCATCTTCATCTTTCTGCCATCTCTCTGTTCTCTGCTGGGAGATTGACAGCTGTCAGTGCTCGGGGGAAGTGGGCGGGGCTTACGGTGCTTTCTCACATTTAACCGCCGAAGTCACTCGATTTGTCGCTAGTCGCTTTAAAAAATGATAGAGGGATCTGAAAACTCGCTAAATGTAGCGTTAAAGTGACAAAAACGCTGTGCGCGTTTTTTTTGTGTGTGAGAAATACAAAGTGCACTAGTTTCCTAGGCCGATTTTTCAATTTATTTTTTTTGCAAAGCTATGATCTGCCGATTCAGATTGTATCCGGTAATATTTCTTCTCTAAAAGCTACAATAAACATCATTATTGTTGTTTTATTTCTATTTAAACTGATTTTGATTTCACAGAGCTTTCCCTGTTTGTCATTAAAAACCTCAAAATGACTGAAATAATACTCCTCTAGATTTTAGATCCCTATAAATTTATTTATTTGTTTTATTTTATGTGGAAAGTTACAAATTTACACGACGTTCGATATTCCATATTCCAACCATCTTTCCGTTTTCCAATCTTTATTAATTGCGGCCATTTTCAAACTCTACAAAACCACTTGTTTCCTGTCGAAGAAGCTCCCAAAATGAGTCGAAAAATAGCTTCAACAAACAAGAAAAAAACAAAACAATTGAGTTTATTTTATTTAAATAACTTGGAAGCAGTATTTTATTTGCAATAAATATCAGTCAGGGGCGTCTCAGTTTGTAAAACCGTATAAATATATGACTTGTGACTAGTTGGAGAAACAGAAATGAGGGAAAATGCGCCAAATTTTCGCTCGGAGTCCAAAAATCGGCGCCGAAATTTGCAATCATACAGACAAAAAAACAAAATGCCGCTCTGGGATTATGGAAAAGAAAATCCAGGAGGATTAAAAGGTGGGATCCAGGCCACAAGTCACAAGTCTTTTTTTTTTGAAAATGCTCAAAAAAAAGAAAGAAAAAAGACAGAAAACTGCTGAGAATGTTTCGAGACAGTTTGGAAACTGCAGCCCAGTGAGACGCCATCTTCAATCGGCTAAATTTTCGCTGGCTACTTTTCTTCCTCCTGGAGTTTGTTTTGGATCTTTTTTTTTTTTTTTTGTCGATCCGTGGCCGCAGCCATCTTTGAGTAAGCGCCGTTGTCTTACCAGGACCACTGATGGGACAAGAGTTCTCGTTTACCTGCCGAGGCTTCTGATTGGTCGATGTTGGCCCGGGGGCGTGACACTGCGTCGTTTTCCAGGCGGCGGATGACGGATGAATGTCCGAGAAATGGAACGGGACAAAAACAGGACAGCTGCATTATCCCCGATCTCCCGAACGATGCAAAATGTAGTTTGATTATTTTGTCGATTCGTCGTCGAGCAAGCGGCGTTGTCGTACCACCACCACTGGTTGGACAAGTTTACCTGCCGAGGCTTCCGATTGGTCGATGTTGGCCCGGGGCGTGACATTGCGTCGATTTCCCAGGCGGCGGATGACACAATAATGTCCACTTGGCGGCTGGATTTCGACGGCGTCTCGCTTCAGACGGCCAATCGAAAAAGAAGGCCAGGACAGTCCGTTTCAAACCTACTAGACTTCTAACCCCAGGTTTCCTGCCCGCGGAGATCGTTCCCTCTCTCGGCTAAATGAATTTTCATGTGGATTTTCCGAGAACACTCAGTCCTTCCGAAAGGACAAAAAGTCTCACGATATGTCCCTAAAAAACGGCCGATTTTGGACTCTTCGAACACCCTCCCAGCCTCGTTCCAAACGCCAGAAAAACGCATTTCTGATGGTCTAAATTTCACAGAGGACCCCCAGACCAGTGGACAGTCAGCCTTTGAAACCTTTTACCACCCCCCCACTCCCTCCCCCTTTTTTGAACACCACGCTCGACTTCAGCGGTCGCAGCAAGCGAGCCATCCCCTTCAAGAAACGCCGGGGGGACTCGAACAGGGGCGGATTACCGCGATGTGTTCGGGGCGCTCT
>NC_051437.1:3260530-3261287 GCF_001649575.2 Kryptolebias marmoratus | reverse complement strand
CTAACAGCTTCTGTTTTCTGCTCGGCAGATTTGTTTACTGAGGGAATCAGGGTTTCGTTCTCCCTCTTCCGTTTCTTTCCCTTTTTTCGTTTTTCTTTTTACCAGCGTCTGACATCTACAATGAATTGAAATCGGAGCCACTGTGGAAATTGAAGCAAGCTCTGTGTGTGTGTGAGAGATCTGACTCCTCTGTTCCTCGATGAGGAGGTTTAAACGGACAAGGAGGTGTCTGGAATCTTTTACAGGAAAGCAGGCCTGGACTCTCCTCAGCTTCTCCATTTCCTCTCTTTTTCAAGCTTTTTTCGGGCCTCTTCTTCCTGATGTTAGAGTCTCCTGGGACTGCTGCATCTATCACCACGATGTCCGGTTGGTTAGTCTGGATCTCAGCCCTGTCGTTCTCCACCACCCTTAGGTGGAGTCTCCCACTCTGACTTTGGAACTTTGGATGTTCCTGTGTTCTCCTCCAGCCACTTGGTTATGGCGTTCCATGTGCGCTTTGCCCGCCTGCATCTTAAATCCCTCTACTTTCAGACCCTGATTTCGCGATATTGCGATCGCAACTATTAACGCAAAATCGAGCAAACCCCGCGAAATTGCGACTTTTTGCAACTTTGCCCAAAACACCGAAACTTTCCCGCAACTTTAACCCAATATTTATTGTTTCTGAAGCGATTCGCCACCGTTTCTGCGGTCTAGTCTCTTCTTTGTGGGTTTGTGTAGCGTGGAATACAAAATAACCCCAAATAACTCAGGAAGA
>NC_051437.1:3254035-3260362 GCF_001649575.2 Kryptolebias marmoratus | reverse complement strand
CTGCAGTGTAATCATGGAACATAAACGCATCGACAAACACTTTGTGTCTGCAAAACATGTGAGGAGAGCTGCAGACCAGGGACAATCCAGAAATGCTCATGAATGTCAGTTTAGAAGCTCTCAAAGTTCTCAAATAAAGCACCTGTTGAGAATGTCAATGTTTGTTGGCAATTATCTTACAAAACTAGGAAGTATTTTTGGTTTATAAATTAAAAGTTATGGTTTTTTTATTGATTTTAGTAAAAAACAAAATCGCAACTTTTAGGAAAAGGCCCCACGAAATCCTGGAGGGACTTGTCCTGGACTGTCTCAGGCCTTCATCCTGGGTCCAGTTTTGGTACGACAGACCCCCCCGGCCCTCCATAACTCTTGTTCTGCCATGATTAGCGCCTCTCTAGCCTCCGGTAGGTTTAGTCGATATATATATGACCTCAAACGTTGTTAATATTGATGTCGCTGCTTCAGTTTGTCGAACTTGAGCGTTGAGTTCGCAATTACTTTCATTGAAACGGGCGCCAGCAGCTGAACGCTCACAGAAGGCGCCCCGAGCGTTGTAAGACAACGGCAGCGGTAATTAATAAGTCAGGAAGTGGCAGGCGACGCTTCGCTTTGAGTTTGGAATAATGCCATTCTTTGCTGCGGATGTGTGTGTGTGTGTGTACAAGCCACGCACTAAGCGTGATATTAATACGGTGACCCCGGGAGGCAAAGTGATTAAATTATAATCAGCACAGATTAATTAATTTATAATATTTATTCCTATTATGGCGAGGGGAAAGGCGGCGCGGAGCTTATAAAAGGTTACGTGTGCACGCCTTCGCTGCTCTTTGTTTCGGTGAAAGGCGACTCTCGGGGGGGGGAGAGGCAACAAGGCGGCCCCCCCCGCCCCCCCGACGACACGCGCAGAAGGTTATTGCTGATATCAAGCGCCCCGCTTGCAATTATCTGTCACAACAAATAATTAAGAGGGCCGATAATGAGGAAATTAACATTTCCACCGCGGAGACGCCTCATTGTCTGCGAGGGGTCACCGGCGGAGGCGGCGTTTTTCGTGGAGCGAATTATCTCTCGCGGCGGGGAGCGCTCGTCGTCGACTTCGTGAGAATGATAAGCAGACGAGCTCGGGGACGTATTGTGTTTTTTTGTTTGTTTGGTTGTTTTTTTTTTTTTTCGGTGGTGTCGAACACCGCGTCGGAGCACGGAGACCCCCTCAGGGGTCCGAGAATGGAAACGAGGCGAACAACAAACGGGGACCGATCTGCTCGTCGGCGTCAAGTCGGAACTTCGGAAACGGCTCAGATCGGAGATGGCTAACTTTTAAAATATATATATATTGATTTTATAAGTTCCATTCCACAAAAAAAGCTTCCAAAGTTAAGTTTTTGGGACAATAAAACCATATTTCTTTATGTTCTTTCCACTTTTCCAGATGAAAATATTTCGGTTGGTGCTTGGCCTGTTGATACACCCAAGAAGAGTCTTAATTGTCTTACTTTTTACATAACAAAAAAGTAACTTATCTGACATTAAACCAACGGACACAATCGGAAACGAAAGGGTCACATGCGGGGAGTCACCTGTGACCTTTGACCCCCGTAAACCTTGAAATCAACAGGCATCGTT
Source organism: Kryptolebias marmoratus (assembly GCF_001649575.2). Classification (NCBI taxonomy): domain Eukaryota; kingdom Metazoa; phylum Chordata; class Actinopteri; order Cyprinodontiformes; family Rivulidae; genus Kryptolebias; species Kryptolebias marmoratus. Next base: position 3,258,739 of record NC_051437.1, on the reverse strand, counting down.
AACCCGCAAGGCGTCCAGCCGTGCAGTTTGGCGTTCCTACGTTACACTGTTGCAGAGTTAGAGCACTGGGTCAGCTGTGACCTTTGACCCTGTGACCTTAAAATCAATGGTGATCACCCTTGACCTAAGAAGTGTCCAGCTGTTTGGTTTAATTTTTCCTCCGTTACATGACTGCAGAGTTAGAGCACAAGGTCACCTGTGAGCTTGACTTTTGACCCTGTCATCTTGAAATCAATGGTGATCAGCCTTGACCCATGAGGTGTCCAGGTGTGCAGTTTGGCGTTCCTACATTACATTGTTGCAGAGTTAGAGCACTAGGTCAGCTCTGATGCTGACCTTTGACCTTACGACCTTGAAATCAACGGTGATCAGCCTTGACCCAGGAGGTGTCCAGGTGTGCAGTTTGGCGTTCCTACATTACATTGTTGCAGAGTTAGAGCACTAGGTCAGCTCTGATGCTGACCTTTGACCTTACGACCTTGAAATCAACGGTGATCAGCCTTGACCCACGAGGTGTCCAGCTGCAGAGTTACAGCACGTGTCCTTGACCTTTGACCGGTTTACCACCAACATTTAACTTCTTGTTCCTTGCACCATTTTTGACGCTTCCAGGAGTTTTTCTGAAAATCGGTTCATAACTTTTTGAGGAATCTTGTCCACAGACAGATGCTACGGTTCTACAATTGATCAACTTTTTTACCCATTCATGTCCGTTTTCATCAGTTTTAACAGTTGCGTTATAAAGTGATTCTTTTAGTTGTCTACTTAGAATATAATTTGATTTTGAATACCCGCAGTCGGTGATTTACGACCCGCCGCGGGGCGCCGACTCTAACTTTGGAAGCCGCGGTTTTTACGAGATGTGAGCATTCGGGGCTTTTTTTTTTTTTTTTTAGACCCGACAAGTTTGACACCCTACTTCTGAAGTTGTAACTAAAAACAAACAAACAAACAAACAAACAAACAAACAAACAAAAAGAAGCAGAAGAAGCACCGATCCCTGGACCAGGAAGTGAGGGGCGGACAGGTCCGACGGTCCGGTCCGACTCGGATCAGAGGAAGGAGAGGATCTGGCTCCATCTGCGGATGAGTCGGCGTGGTGAGGGGAGGCGGAGGAGGGGGGGTACTTGTTGGGGATCTCTGGGTGGGATTTGTGTTTTCACAGGAACTTGACCCCCAGACGCTCACACACACACACACACACACACATATATACACTCGCACACCCTGAAAGGGCCCTGGTTGCCATGTGTTTTGACTGACATATCTTTGAGGCTGTGTGTGCAGCCAAGTTTAGCCCACTCCCTCTGTGTGTGTCTGTGTGTGTGTGTGTGAAGGAATATTTCCTGGCTTTTGAACTCCTCCTGATTGACACAAATGGATTCGGGACAGCCCCCCTATAGGTCAGAGTGTGTGTATGTATATTTGAGTGTGTCGGTATGACAGCTCTTTGCTCGGCCTGCACCCCCCCCCCCCCCCCCCCCCCCCCCCCCCGCTGCTCATATCGGGGGTAAATTTAATACCCTGACATGTTTAGGAAGAGGCAGTGACACTGCATTGTTTCCGCACAATGGAGTGCAGACGGTGGGAGTTAGAGGTCGAAGGGGGGGTCGCCGGACAAAAGGAAGAGCGAGCGCTCGCGGTTCGTCTCTTCTCCCCTCGCCGCGTCTAGACGGAGGGCCTCGGAAGACAAGAAACAAGGGACAGAAAGAAAAGGGGAAGAGGGACGACAGGAAGTGACAGTGGAGGGGTTGGGAGGTGGTTGAATGTTTAAAAAAAACTCAAATATGCAAATTCATCAAAACATGCATATCGCGAAGGCCTTGGGGGAGACAAATGTTTGACTTGGAGAAAAAATGTCTCCGTCAGGATGAGAGCCTAAATATTCCCCTCCAAAATGAAATGCCGGAATCAACAACAGGTCCCATTACTTCGGAAGAAGACCACGATGATTCCTTATTGGCGACGTTTGCCATAACTAGTGCAGGAATGAAGTTCGAAGGTGACAGATTCAGGTCTCTTCTCCCTTGCCGCGTCTAGACGGAGGGCCTCGGAAGAAAAGAAATTAGGGACAGAAAGACAAGGGGACGACAGGAAGGGACAGTGGAGGGATTGGGAAGTGGTTGAACGTCCATGTTTCGTCACGCCGGATGCAGACGAAAGTATGGACCGTCTTTTGCAGGGCCTTGGCGAGATCGTCATCGGTAGGTAGGCCGTGGTCGGCTCAGGATGGTTTTGAGGACACACAGGACTTCCGGTAGTAGTGCACCAACGACGCGGGGGGGGAGGGCTCACTGGCGAAGGTGTGGATGTGGAGAATTTGACTGGTCATTCCGTGACCGTCCAAGCAACCTTGGAAACGACCGGATGTGGTTTGCGAGGCCCCTAACGAGGCGGTAGCCCGGGGGCATGGCGCCATCGTGGGCGCAGGAGGTAGCATCGCCACATTATCGTGCTGCCGACCTTTAAGGGTGCGGGGAGAGGAGGGAGCATCTTGGGGATGTGTAAAGTAGCAGAAAGAACAGTTTTTGCCGAGTGCTCAGGGCGCAGCAGCGTCCTAACTGCCTTCACGTTGAAGGTTTTCCAAATTTGTCTCACTCCAGACACTATCGGAAGGGTTTGTGGAGCGAGTAGCTGGGTCATCAACCAATGTTCAGGTGGTCCAAAAATAAGAAAATACAAAACAGGCGTATAAATATGCTCTTGGAAATGGATGAAAGGTTGCAAAACGCCCGTGTTGGCATGGGTAGGGTCGCATAAACAGACTAAGGACTTGTGCAACGTACCTTACTGGTGGTTTACATTCATGTTTTATAAGATTGCTTGGACAGATTTTTTGTAGATTTCTTGTCCCAAAGAAGACAATAAATGAAAGGTACTTGGTCTGCTTATTTAGTCGGGTCAGGTGAAGGTTTTTCTCATCAAAAAGGACAGGTAGATGTTTCGGTAAAAAGGAGGGAAGGAGGCAGGATGTCCTCAGCGACATTGGAACAGTCTCCTCACTCAGGCTAAGGCTGGAGACGTCCTGTAATGTCCATGGCCGGAGACGTACTGTAGGAAATGCTGGGGGAAAAGTTAACGCTTGAGGAGTTCGACAGGAAAGCTGTGGGTTCAGGGAGGTCTTTCTGCCATGATAGGAGAACTTGGAGCTCTATATTTATATAAAATACAACTACTTATTTTAGATTTGCTTGATTGATTGAGAGCCTGACGGCAGTGTATTTTTTTAACCACGTAAATGATGTTTAATCTGCTGTAAAGCAACACATAGAAGCATTTTTAACAAGAATTTAAAGGCAACTTTAGTGGGGCTACTTTTTAGAAAATTCAACCAAGTTGGTTACATTTGTTTTAGTTTAGCGGAAATAAAAAAAAATAAAAATACGCAGGGGCAATAGATTTTTGTATAAAGCTTTCTTTAGGTCAGTGTAGTTTTTTTTAAAATTTATACTACTATATTTGGTCTCTGTAAAATTTAAGCTAACTGTGTTCTAAGCTAAGCTAAGCTAATAGTTTCTCAGTTTTTATACTAAGCTAAGCTAAGCTTTCTATTTTAAAATTATTTTACTATATTTACCCTTGGTCAAATCTAAGCTAACTGAGTTCTTGTATTTGTGCTAAGCTAATATTTTTTCAGTTTTTATGCTAAGCTAAGCTAAGCTGTTTTTTCCCCCTTTTTAAATAGATTTTATTTAGACTAATGCTTGTAAATAAAAGCTAACTAGGTTCTTGTTGTGTTTGTGCTAAGCTAAGTTAAGAATGTTTTTTCAGTTTTATGCTAAACTAACCCTTTTTAAATAACTGTATTTTGTTTACTTTGGGTTGAATATAAGCTAACTGAGTTCTTGTGTTTGTGCTAAGCTAACATTTTTTTCAGTTTTTATCTTAAGCTAAGCTGCTTTTTTCCCTTTTTTAAATAGATTTTACCAAGACTAATGCTAGTAAAATAAAAGCTAACTGTTCTTGTTGTGGTTGTGCTAAGCTAAGCAGCTTTTCTTTCTTTCCATTTTAAATTTATTTTACTATATTTAGCCTTGATAAAATCTAAGCTAACTGAGTTCTTGTGTTGGTGCTAAGTTAAGCTAATGTTTTCTCAGTTTTTGTGTTAAACTAAGCTGCTTTTTTTCCTCTTTTTAAATAATTTTACCAAGACTGAATATAGTAAAATGATAGCTAACAGTCTTCTTGTTGTGTTTGTGCTAAACCAAGATAAAAAATAAAGTTTTCTCAGCTTTTATGCTAAGCTAAGCTAAAATGTTTGTAGTTGGACGCTCAGTTTATTACATATTAATGTATTTATTTTTCTGAGTGTCTTACATTCTTTTTTTTATTGTACTTTTTTGTAATTTTTCAAATTTCTACCTAAAGCTTGTAACACTTTACTGTAGTGGAAACAAAGCTGACATAAAAGGGACAAATTTGTGTCGACAAACAGGAAGATAAGGGACTCAAACGGTAACATAGCATGTGTGTGTGAGGTTGCACTGAGTTGTGTGTGTCGATGTGTTTTGGTGGATGCTCGTGGCAGGTGGCAGCAGTTCTGGGAGAGGTGGACGGACCCCCCCCAGCCTTCACCCAATCCTTATTTTAGCCGCGTACTAACTAGTCCGAACCAATAAACCCTTCACCCCGGGGGCTGTAAATCAAAAACAACTGGTGCGGTTGGCCCTGCCACCCACTGTGACACGGCAGCAGGCGGGGGCT
>NC_051437.1:3248523-3253877 GCF_001649575.2 Kryptolebias marmoratus | reverse complement strand
TCCTCGGCAGCGCTCACTCGCACCAAGACCGATGTGCGCCCCGGCGTCGCTCATTCATCTCCCTCGGCTCCGTCGTCATCGTCGTTCCCCCCCACCCCCCCACCCCTCGAAGCCCGGTAGTATCCATCAGGCCGCTGAGCGATCGCGCCCGCATTTCGTCCCTGCCGGAGATTCATCACGGAGCCAACCGCTTGTGTTGATTTTTTTTTTTTTCTCCTCGTTTTTCCTGTTCGTCTGAACCCCGCTCTTCATCTCTCTGGAAGCCGTTCCACTTTCCGATGTTCTCACGATGGGAACACTGCGGCTCTTAAAACTCTTTTCAGGCTTCTTCATCAGAGTCGCGAAGGGGCGGAAAACTTCCGGAAACTTCTCAAAAACATTCCAGGGGATGTTAAATTGGGGAGTTTTGGAAATATTTCCATGGGAGTTATGGGAATTTATATGAATGAACTATAAATTGGGGGTAATTTAAACAAACTAGGACATCAAGACAAAAATATAAACATTTTGTTTTGTCAAAAGCAGATAAAGAGTTGGTTAAAGTAACTAATTTGATGACCTGAACTTAAGAAAACAGTTGATTTTAAGCATTTTTATTTCTCTTAATTTGTTGTCGAAATCCTTTTCTAAATTCATGTACACGAAAAATTTGTTTGTCACCACAAATATCACTGAAGTGTCTAAATTTATTTATGAAAATGACAAATTTTTTATAATACATAAAAACAAAACAAATTTAAAAGGAATCGCATCTCACAACGAACCTATTTACATGTTTCTGTTTCCATCAGTTCAGAGATTTCACCTTTTTAACAAATACCAGTGAGGTGTTTTAGTTTTGGAGCTGGACCAGGATGCAAAAAAAAANATTTTACTATATTTAGCCTTGATAAAATCTAAGCTAACTGAGTTCTTGTGTTGGTGCTAAGTTAAGCTAATGTTTTCTCAGTTTTTGTGTTAAACTAAGCTGCTTTTTTTCCTCTTTTTAAATAATTTTACCAAGACTGAATATAGTAAAATGATAGCTAACAGTCTTCTTGTTGTGTTTGTGCTAAACCAAGATAAAAAATAAAGTTTTCTCAGCTTTTATGCTAAGCTAAGCTAAAATGTTTGTAGTTGGACGCTCAGTTTATTACATATTAATGTATTTATTTTTCTGAGTGTCTTACATTCTTTTTTTTATTGTACTTTTTTGTAATTTTTCAAATTTCTACCTAAAGCTTGTAACACTTTACTGTAGTGGAAACAAAGCTGACATAAAAGGGACAAATTTGTGTCGACAAACAGGAAGATAAGGGACTCAAACGGTAACATAGCATGTGTGTGTGAGGTTGCACTGAGTTGTGTGTGTCGATGTGTTTTGGTGGATGCTCGTGGCAGGTGGCAGCAGTTCTGGGAGAGGTGGACGGACCCCCCCCAGCCTTCACCCAATCCTTATTTTAGCCGCGTACTAACTAGTCCGAACCAATAAACCCTTCACCCCGGGGGCTGTAAATCAAAAACAACTGGTGCGGTTGGCCCTGCCACCCACTGTGACACGGCAGCAGGCGGGGGCTATCAGAGAGGCCCGGCCGGCTGCAGAACGAGGGTCCCTCAAAGAGAAGACGTGAAGGTTTAACCGTTCGTTGACGTCAAACGGAGGCAAGTCCATGGAGCCACCTTCCTGTTTTCGGTCTTTTCCAGCCCCCCCCCCATCAGCATCTTCAGGCGCTTTTGGACCGAGCAGTCAAAAGGGGACTGCTGACCCTAAGACGGCTCCATGGCGAGGTTCGACTTCTTCGCTTCCCTGTCAACATCAACGAATTTCAAAGCGGGGTTTGTTATAGACCTAAACAAACGTTCAGGCACAACTTTCGAACAATGGCCAAAGTTAAGTAGCAAACGTGACCGCAGATTTAATAATTCTGCTGCTTGAAGACCATCTACTTTGCTTTCCGTACGGACCAATCACATCCTCTTAAAGCCCAATAAGCCAATAGGAGGTCCAAAAGCACCTTAAAGTCCGTCTTCGTCGTCCACTGTCTTCTGCCGAGCTGAAGCTCCTCTTTCAGCTAGGCCCCTGATTTCCATACCGGGGAGCGAGGGTTGGGGGGTTGTCCGGGCACCCCCAACGAACCGGTCATGGTTCTGCTCCTCCTCAGCTGCCACCGCCGCCGTCGCCACCCGAAGATTCATCACCTCGACGCTCCCCCGACCGGCAGCGGCGGGGGGGGGGCACTTAGAGAACTGATTCACCTAATTAGCAATCAATTAGCTTGTTACCACCAGCAGTAATTACCTTTTTATAGAGCCGGAGAGGAGTGCAGCAGCTGCCTCTAATAAAACCTCCTCCCTGCCTCTCCACGGCTAACAAGGCCTGTCTGACGGAGAGTTATGGACCGACGGAGTGTGTGTGTGTGTGTGTGTGTGACAGAGAGGGAGAGTGTGTGTTTCAAGGCAAAGGGGGGGGGGGGCCGGCAGAGCAAACACGGTCCCCAAGGGGCCTCTCTCCTCTCCCTTTTTAACGGGTTTAAATCCTCTTTTAATGAATATAGGGTCAAGCTAAATGGGAAATCCATCAAGGCAATAAAAGAGGCAGGAGGGCTTCAGTCTGGGAGGTTTTTAAATGCGAACGCTTTGACTTTTGTCCCGACGGGGCTGGCGCTCAGGATCCAACTTTTCCTCCCCCCCCTTTTAAGCAACGTTAACTTCACGGTGTGATAGCAACATCTTTAAATCAGTCCGAGACTTTGACTTATTCGATGGAGATTCTTGCAGATAATCTCCAGAGGATGATAGCTAATAAATTTTAAAGAACCAATGATTTTTTTTTTTTTTTTCAAGCATTACTGTGGGGGGGTAAAAAAACAAAATCGTGGAGTTTTGTCTTCCTGGTTTGTTAGGAACCATTTGTCTCGACTCGATTTGAAACAAACGATCACGTCTGAACTGTTTTTTTTGGGTTTTTTGGATGCGTTTCCGACAAACGCGGCCTTCTCGATGGGGTCGAGCGTCACTCGGCGGGATTTTTGACAAATTTGCAAGAAAAGCGGTGAGTTTTAGGGGCTTGTAATAAATTATAAATAATATGTCCCGTTTCCGTAAAAGATCCGGGACGATTTGTTTTTCGATTTGCGGAATTTTTTTGGACACTTTCATCCGTTAAAGTTCGTCTTTCTACGAAATGTAGTCAAGAGTTTCACGCTTTGTTATAAATGATTAAAGTTTATTAAAATCTGGATCCATCGGAAAAAAAATTGTCCCATTGTTTTAATTTGGTAGGATTTCAAGAAAAGAAATTAAATAGTTTTGATGTCCATCAGAGTATATTCTAGGGCTGATAAATTTCAAAAAGTTACTTTTTCTGATACAGCCCATTTTTAAGGTATTTCTGGTTTATTTAAATGCTAACTAGCAGGAAAACATTAGCGTGCGCGGACCTAAAATGGCGCCAAATGACTGGTATCGTTATTGGACATCGTTATAAAGAGCAGTTGTTCGATGAGATGGCGTGGAATATGAAAATCTGAACCTTTTGGACACAGTTAAAAACTCAACCGAAAGCATTCCAATTCACTGTTTACACATTTCGTGGTGCTTTTTATTTTGGTAAACTGCGTCTATTTTTGGGGGTTGCCATGGTGATGTGTTCTGGGACGGGTACCCAGAGTTGGGCGCTACTTAGCAGGTGGTTTCACTGTTAGCATTAGCATATAAATTAAAACCAATTTACAAGAAATATGAGCTTAAATAATCCGTGTACGGTTCCGTTCTTTGGTTTTTTTTTCCGTTTCAAAATAAAATTGCAAAATAAAATTGCAAAAATAAAATTAAATCAAAGACGAGCTTTTATTTTGTCGTTAATTCAACGGGACCTTATGGCGGAACCGGAAATGAAGACCTGAACTCCCGGCAGTCACCAGCAGGTGGCGGTAATGTCCTGATTTAATGACTTCCTTGGAATATGACAGAAATCTTGTTGACGGTAAGATCATCAGCTCTCAGTGAAATGCGTCGATTCCTTCAAAATAAGACAAACGGATCCATTTTTAAACTGGTAGATTCTGAAGCGCTAACTGAAAAAGTTCTTCTTCTTGTGGATTTTAAAGAAACTGAATGCGTACATTACCGCCACCTGCTGGTGACTGCCGGGACTTCAGGTCTTCATTTCCGGTTCCGCCATAAGGTCCCGTTGAATTAACAACAAAATAAAAGCTCGTCTTTGGTTTAAAAACCACAAAATGTACCCCTTTTTTATTTTTGCAATTGCCGTTTTTCTAATTTCCTTTTTAAAATCGAAAAAGAAAAAAAAACATGCTCATGTTGTTTTTGTTATTTTATTTTGAAACAGAAAAAAAAGACAAAGAACGAACCGTACGCGGATTTTAAATTGGACTAAACGTTTCTTTTTTTAATGTGTTTGTATTTAAAGTTGCAACTACGCCACTTTTTTTGCCTCGATTTTCAAAAACAAAGTCACAATTTCAAACGTTTTCCGTCTTGCCTTTTTTTATTTTTTATTTTTTTTTAAGTTTAAGCAGTTTTTAAATGAGATAACAGAAACGATGCAGGGTTTTTGTTTTTTTTAAAGGCGGTGCCGTTTTTAAAAACAAACATTTGCAACGAGCTACAAGAGCTAGCATGGCTAATAGGGGAAATAGCTAACATCGGCCCGCCAGCTTCCCCGTCTTACTTTTACAAATAATCTGCACAAGAAGTACTTTTATTTTTGTGTTATAATTAAATAAAGCAGGTTTTAGCTAGCTTGATTATTATTATTTTTTCTTTTTGAAAAAAAGAACTATTACTATAAACGAAAAAAACTAAATACTTTTATTGGTATAAATAACTAAATTAATGATCAGTATCACAATATGTGATGTTTTTAAATACAATCACTTTTGATCAGGAGGTATATTTTTAATTTCGTGATATTTCCGCTCAGGATTAGAAAGTAAAAACCAGCCTGTGCTCGGGGCCGGCTTTACCCGTGGAATTTAGCTAACTGTGTCCATTCCAAGCTTTTCCATCCGTCACATTTCGACCGAATACATCTCACCAGATTCGTTGCTTTTAATAGCGTCGATCTGTCATAATGGTACATTTACTATGGAGGGGGGGTGAAAAAAAGCGGGAAATCGGATTTCGAGGCATCCGCAGATGTCCTCCTCCTCGAAGACTCCTTCCTCTTTGAAATTCATCTCGTCTAATCCACGGCGCTTTGCTCCGGTCGTCGCCGCCACCGGCCGGGCTTTGACTATTTATTAAAACGCAAACTTTGAATCCTTTAATCCTAAATGCGCCTCTTTATCCTGCCGCCTGGAAAAAAAAATAGATCGGGCTTCTTTTATCGAGCGCCATGGAGGCTTCACAAA
>NC_051437.1:3244802-3248365 GCF_001649575.2 Kryptolebias marmoratus | reverse complement strand
AGTGGCAACCAAGGTTAATCCTATATGTCGGCATTATGCGGGGTCAAGCTGCCTCGCTATATATTTAGTGTGTCATTAATTTCCAACCTGCTACCGCTGCGGTACGAGCCCTCCGCCGCTTCTCGGGGGTCCCTCGGTGCCGACGCGCACACACACACCGCTGGATGGATACACACAGCGACACACTCGCACAATGACTCGCTACATTAGCTAAATGGCCAGAGCGCCGTCTCTCTCTTTTTTCCTCCCTCTAATGAGACGGGTCTCTGGATCGTGTAGTCTATTCATCATCCTGCTTGTTCCAATCTGGCTCTTCCTTTATCAGGGTTTGGTTCGCAGGGCCGGAGTCGTCAGAGGCGACATAAATCACCTGTCAGCGTTGGTCCCTGGGCTCCCATAATGCTCTATTAGCGCTTCCGCCGCCGCCGCTGCCAAACAGCAGGCAGGTAGCGCGGCCATAAAGGCTGCGATTGTTCCCTGCTCGTCCGTTTCGCGGAGCTTTGTTGTCGTTCTTTATCTCGCAGCGTTACGGCTAATAACCGGCGATCCGTCACAGGGGAGGCTTGTGTACGTTAGCGTTAGCTTTAGCCACTGTAGCCGTCGTTTAAATGGCTGTAGGCTCAGGTAGCGCCGTAAAGAACTGCTACCAGGTTCACAAACATCATCATCATCATCAACCCTTTCTGTTTAGAATCATCGTCGTGACTAACGGCGAAAGATTTAGGCTCTCCATCAAGTGAAAACTTTGAGGTAAGAAGCCGCTTTAAAGGACGTCTTTAAAACAAAGCGGTCGTGAAACTGCATCTTCACGCGTCTGTTAGCAAAATATCTCCAGAACCGCTCGACGGATCTTGATGCGACTTTCCGGCGGGAATCACTGGACGTGCGGCTACAGCTGATCAACATCCGGAGCCGACCCACTTCAGCCCGGCCACCGCAGCCAACACACCTTCGTAAACACAAAAATGCCTATAACTCACTCATTTTGGCAGGTATTGAGCTAAAATTTGTTATGGTAGTAGCTGAGAGTCATCTTCAACACATACTATGAGGGCTAAGATCTCGTTACATCGCAAGTGATCCTGCATGATGGTGTTTTTAGGATTTGGTAAAAAAAAATCGTCTTTTTCTTCATTTTCTTGGTATAAAACTTTGACACGAATGTTGGCGAGTGACATGCGTTCCTTGGAAGAATGCAGAGCTTTTAATTTGCATGTGTATTTATAAGACAACGGCACGATGTATAGAGCTAATTATCAACACCGTCCACCAATAATCTGCTGAAATACAGCCGAAACCTCGGATATACATTAATACAGCCGTTTGTCAGTCCCTCCAGGATTTTGCGGGCATTTTTTGTGATTGTTGTGGCTAAAATGCCTGATTTCGCGGGGCATTTTCCTAAAAGTTGCCTTTTTTTTTTTTTTTACTAAAATCAATAAAAAACCATAACTTTTCATATCTAAACCAAAAATACTTCCTAGTTTTGTAAGATAATTCCCAACAAACATTGACATTCTCAAAAGGTGCTTTATTTGAGAACTTTGATAGCTTCTAAACTGACATTCATGAGCATTTCTGGATTGTCCCTGGTCTGCAGCTCTCCTCACATGTTTTGCAGACACAAAGTGTTTGTCGATGCGTTTATGTTCCATGATTACACTGCAGGACGTGCAAAACAGCTGCAGCTGGGGAGGAAACTGGTTTGCGACTGCAGTGAAGTTAGTTTGATGTTGGATATTCGCGCTCCACGGAGTTAGCGGGGTCGCTAGCTCACGGCTGATCCAAAACAGGAACGCTAATGTCGGCTTATTCGTGGAAAATCTATCGATACGATCGATTTCATCCAAAATCTGCTGAAAGACACCGTAACCCAAAAGCTAAACACAGTTCCCAATTAGCACTGCAGTTAGCTTCGAAATAAAGTGTTTTTAATAGTATATTAACTTCTGAATATTTGTTTGTTAAAGCCTGAACGTTCTTGAATAGGGATGCATATTTCCCGTTTTCTTTCATGCCAGACTTTTAAACTAAAAGCCTTTTTTACAATCTATTAACTCTCAAATGTTGTAAATGATTCTCAGCTACTACCACACCAAATCTTAGCTCAATAGCTGTAAAAATGGCTGCTTTTTTGTGTAATGTTAGTAGGCTATAGCTGCCATCTTGAACTGAGTTGACTGGGACAAAAATCTGTCCAGTGTTTCAGGTGATTTAAGTGGTTGGTGATAAAAAAGAACAAACTCTGGTGTGCATGAAGTGAAAGGTGAAGAGCGGAAGAGGTTTTTGTCGATGTTCTTGTAATTGCCGAAGTGCTTTCGTACATATGGCCGCTTCATTACGTGGTTCAGATACAGGGTATTCCGGGCGTATTTTGGTCACTTTCACTGACGCCTCCCAAGAGAAATGGAAATAAAATCCCTTCCCACACTGCGACATTTAACCTCCCCTCGACGAAAACTCTGAGAAACTATGAAAAACAACGAGTCCGAGCGGCGGACGGCCTTTCGCGGGATGCCCGACCCCCTCGATCCCGCCAACATCTGCGGCCGGTCCCTCAAGCCTGATCGGAGAAGACAGGATGTGACCTCATCCGTGACCCACCCCGTGGCCCGGGGAAGCGCTTCAAAAGGAAAAAAGGAAGGGGGTTCGCCGAGGGAAGACTCGCGCGGAAGATGAGCTCGCTGGTTGACCTCGGCTTGATGGCAAACATTCGTCGAGGAAATCGGTCAACGCTCTTCCGCGGCTTTTTTTCCGCGCAGCTGCTGAGAAGCCCAGCTCTGTGACTCGTTTAAAGGGCGTGCAACAACAGAGAGCATTTTCTCTCTACGCCAAACGGTGGCACCTGTTTGCCTATTAGGACAGCGGGACTCTCCGGAGACACCGAACTATCCGGGCTTCGGTGGATTTCGACATCGGTACCAGTTTGCGAGGGTCCTCGGGGTCCCACGGCAGTCAGGCTTAACAGCCATGCTCTGGATTTTTTTTTTTAAAATACAAAAAAAAGACTGAATAAAGTAGATAAAGCAGAAGAAAAACGACACAATCGTTTAAAAAAAAAAAAAAAAAGTGAAACTTTGCCACTTTGTCGAAATATCTCATGAACTACAGGATGGATTTTATTGAAACTCTCCAAGGAATCGTTGGATGTACTAAATAACTAACGTTAACGATATTGGATGTATTGAATAATCTGAGACATCCAAAAATACAACTTTCTTAAGGCGTTTTCATCGGGTTTCCAGATTTGTCCGATCTTTCAGATTGCGGCAACCAGTGGCCAAAAGACTCTTTCTTTTTTTTTTGCACAGACGATGTTTCCTCCTGGTTCGGAGTTGGAATAGTTGCCGACTACACGGACAACGGACTTCCCCATTGTCTTCTCATATTATTTCGTCCCGTTTCATTTGTTTATTGTTCAGGGGAAGGTAATTCTTTTCAGATGCTAAACACGCCGGCGCACTCGCAGGCAGAAACTGTCGTCGCCGCCAAAAATCCTACTTCCATCGGTCATGTCTCCCCCCCCCCCCCCCCCCCCCTTTTTTTTTTTCCTTTTTTTTTTT
>NC_051437.1:3241801-3244494 GCF_001649575.2 Kryptolebias marmoratus | reverse complement strand
GGGGGGGGGGGTTGTTTGGTGACTGAATTGGGAATATTACATCTGCAGCCAGTGTCCTTCGATAACGTAATGCCGGATTTGGATTATATTCTCTTACTAATCCATTACCCTGTCATTAACCGGCTGGTTGGTCAGTACGCCATTTTCTCAATGTTCTTCCAACAATATGGGTGCCTTTTAAGCCAGGGGTGCCTTTTTTTTTTATTACACCAACTAAACCCAAAGGCCGTCGAACAGAATATCCTCACCAATGAAAATCGGACCTTAAATCTTTTCTTTCAGAGGTTCATTTAGTGATAAATTTGATACAAATTTGGGACGGTACAATTTTCAAGGAAGCATGATTTAGTTTGATAAGTTGTATTTAAAGTCCAGTAGAGTTCCTAACATTATTTATCATAAGCGTTTGCTTAGATTAAAATAATGCGAAGCGAAACAAACCATTTCTAGAAGTCTAACATTAGCTAGCGACCTTGAATTGGATTGATTTGATTAAAAACAACCAAGAAATTGTTGGCATTTTTAGTCATTTAGTCCATTTCCCTGTCCAGTGAAGTACCACAAATAGACACTAACAATAATACATCAAACTAGCACAAATAATAAAATAAACATATTGAATTTTGACAAAAACACACACTGATACACAAAAACTAAAGAAAACGCGGACTTCATCCACACGAACATACAGTGCCCTCCCTTTCATACAACTCATAGTCATCATCTCAACCTCCTCAAACTCTGTTCAGGTCCTGCTGGTCTTCCATTCATCAGGCTGATGGAGAGTGGTACAAACGAGCGCTGAACCCACAACCTTCTCCCTGACTCGTATCAGACAAGAGACTCTCGCCCCGCCTGCTCAAATTCTGAAGTTTCTGCTTCAACTGCGAAGGACTCCTGGTCTTCTTGGCGTGCCAGTGGCTGAACTTTGCACTGCTTTAATGGCAGATCCGCTTTGCTTTTCTTCTTCCGCTAAGAGTGGAACCGTTGCTCTGACTACGACCTGGACCCATTTATGCCCCTTTCACACGGGCTCTAAAGGTCCCGGCTCCACTCTGCTCGCTTTGAGCGCGTTTCCATCTGCATTTTTGCGAGGCCGGTCCCTGCTTCGGAGTCGGGTGGGCGGCGCCAGCTTAGCTCCTGTTCGCTCATTGGTCGTGGGTGTGGCCAGATGCAAGCATAAAGAGCGAAGGTAGGAATATAAACCACAGCGTTAGCTTACCCTGCAACGTTTCTGCCGTCTGTCCCCCAGCTGAAGGCGCTGTAAAGCCTGAAATCTCCGGCGGATAACAGCCGTCCTACTCCGCGCAACAATGGCGGCATCCAGAGCATGTTTTCCACTGCGCCTCTCTTCCTGAAGTCTCAGGAGAATCCCCATAAGTTTAAAAAAACAGCAACAACACAGGGCCAACGTTGTTCATAGCGCTTCTGTTGTTTACACAACTTGGGACAAGTTTCAGTAGCGCATCCCCCCCCGCGCTGCGGCCCCGCCCCCCGCAACACGAGGAGGCGTTTCTCTGCTACCGACCAAACTGGCCGGTGTGAACGCGATGCATTCTTTATCGAGCCGAGCCGAGTAGATCCAGACTTCTGAATTAAAGCCGGTGGAAAAGGGGCATTAGTTTCTTCCGCGGCCCAAGCCGGAACAACGCCCTCGTTGCTGCGGCTGAAGCGTCGAATCAATCGGTTTCGTCACCGGCTTCGACAAGACTCACAGATGCTTGAGCAGCTCATCTTAGGGGACAAAGACTCACCCCAATCCTGGAGGAAGTATTCAACCGTTTTCCTGCTTCCAAGCAGACGACGGTTGGTGACTAATCCAAAACTGGGACATCGACGAGTTCACGGCGCCGATTTGTATCACCTAAAACGAATGGACCGAATATTCTCTTGTCAAATAGTTATTAGCTGTTAGGACCTTATCAGCCGGGATGTCGGACATAGAGGACAATGTGTGACGAAAAAGTCCACCGAACAGTCAGGCTTTATAACGTTTTTTATTTCAGCAAATAAAACAACCGTCGCTCAAAAACGTCATATTGGCTCAAATTAGACCGCCACGCTTTTGCACGACGCCGATTTATTTATTTTTTTGCTGTTTCCTTAACAGAACAAACTAAACAAATGGTGCAAAATGAAGAACTTTAGCTAAAAGTAGGAGATTCGTGACCAAGAGGACCGTTCCGATTAGCTGTTAGCTTCACTCTTAGGTGGACTTTTCCCTCTTTTGTCGTTCCTTCCTTCTTTAAGAGCAATTTCACGACCAATGAGGTGTTATACGCGAATAAAACAGCAGTTCTGGCGCTCAAAGAACGAGAGCGGACAAAGTCGACCGTCGGATCCCCTTCGACTCTGACAGAGAGCTTCTTATTCAGGAAACACTGATATGTCTTTTTTTTTTTTATCTGCACGGTGGCACGATACACACGAGAGAGCTTGTGGTGGTGGTGGTGGGGGGGTCGGAGGTAAAAAAAAAAAAAATGTAAATGAACAGGAATTTGGACGGACATTTATATGTGTCTTCGAATGATAAGTGGACGAATAAAAGGCGAAAAGGAGAAATTCCTTTGACTCCACAAATTTTAAATTAGCAAAGGGGGAGGGGGAGGGGGGTGGATTTGGCCCGGCAAACATGGAGGAGAAAATGAAAAAGGAGGAAATATCCACATGAATGAATGAGCAGATGATTCCCC
>NC_051437.1:3238317-3241684 GCF_001649575.2 Kryptolebias marmoratus | reverse complement strand
GGGCTCCACAGATGTGCGCCGGGTGATAAACGGTCGAACCGGTGGTAGCGACACGACGCCGGGACGCGTTAAAAAGGGGGCCCTAAATGGCATTTGCATGGCGTAATTACCGCTGGCTGGCTGGCTCGCGCTCTTTGTGTCGGCGGCCACCGGGGGCCCTGTCGAGAAATTAACCCCCGAACTGCTCCCCCCCGACAAAATGAGGTCGGCGAGGCGGGCGCTGCTCCAACTGACTGACACCCCGAAAGGCCCTGAGCGGCGGGCAGCGAAATGTTTGTCTTTTTTTTTCTTTCTATAAACCCCTAAAGATGCTTTCTGATCTGCTTTGACGGGTTCCTAACCAGGATGTCGGAGATGGCACCTCTCGGTCGTAATAACGTGTTTGACATGGAATACCACGTTCGGCAAACATGACACCCTGGCGCCGTTCGCCAAGGCCTACAAATGTAAATCACACCAGATTAAATGTCTCTAAGAAGATTACGCCTGTGTGTGTGTGTTAGTGGTGGTGTGGTGTGGGGGGGGGGCAATGATAAATGAATGGAATGAGATGAAGGCTCGGATCGTATCCGCCGAAACGGACTCCTAAAGGAACACCAGAACCAAAAACCCCCCCTTTAAGCCTGACGCTTTTATGGACGTTTTCCTATTTAGCAAACTTATCAACCTGTTGACAGGATTCCGTGTCAGGTTGTGGGAAACGGATCCAGCCGGGAGATTCTGTCTCCGTCAGTCCTCTCGTACGCTTTAAGCCCACGAGAAAGGAGTATTTCGAGAATTCGATTCTCAGGGAAAACATCCGTCTTGTTTTGATTTTTTTTTTTTTTTTTTGGGCAGATTTAAAAAGCCTTAAACGGAGAATCGAATATAAATTAAATGCTGGAAATAAGTCATCCCACGTGAACAAAATACAGCTATTTTAGCTGTAAGATTTCACAACTTATAGGTGTTTTTTATTGGCTAAAGTTGGTTGGCTGTTGCAGCTATCTCCAAACGTTATTCAACTATAGATGTACATCCTTTCAGGGCATAATGAGAACAGTTATTGACTCAGTAGATCTCATTCTTAATGACGTCTGATACAAAAAAGAAGCTTGAAGCGACACTTCCCACTGGCCATCGATCCCACTGTGACATAAAAAAAAATCAACCAGGACGTGGATGGTTTTTGCAGGGTCTTGGTGAGACCTTTGGGTGCTTTTTACGGAAAAACACGATGGGTCCACGATGGTCTCGAGCATGAGGAAGGCGTCCGTATTTAGGTTGTGGTGCTTCATCGTCATGATGGCGGCGGAACGTGGGACCAGCACGGCTTGGGAGACTGAGAAGATCTTCTAGCGCTTAGCTGCGCCCTGACGTACCCAGGGTGGGAACCTGAGGTCACGGTCTGATTGGAAATGTCCTGGGAATGTGGACACTAAAGGAGGTGATCCATCCATGCAATAAAAGACTGTAGAGCATCGGGTCGTCATCTGGTGTGGCGGGGGCCTAACAGGAATCCCTGAGGCACACCCGAATCATCTATCCATTGGCTTTTGCTAATCCAGAGGTACAGTGA
Source organism: Kryptolebias marmoratus (assembly GCF_001649575.2). Classification (NCBI taxonomy): domain Eukaryota; kingdom Metazoa; phylum Chordata; class Actinopteri; order Cyprinodontiformes; family Rivulidae; genus Kryptolebias; species Kryptolebias marmoratus. The sequence continues at coordinate 3,240,126 of NC_051437.1, read as the reverse complement.
AAGGTCCTGCTCCCCTGCGACACTCTCCAGCTCCTTCTGGGGGTGGATATGGAGTCCGTTTGGCGAGTTCAGGGTCACAGAGGTGCCCAGAAAGCGTCCTGTTCAGACGCCCAAACCCCCTTGATGCGAAAGGATCCAAAGTCCTCCTGGATCTCTAAAGCCGAGCCCGGCCGCCCTACGGAGAACAACCTATCCTGGATTTTTCAGCCATGATCCAAACCTCATGACCTAAGGTGAGGGTTGGAAGGTAGCCGTACCATCAAACCGAGACCAGTAGTTCCTCGTTACCGCAGCCCCGAGGCCCCGATTTGTCCCAAACCCTTGGACTCCTCGGCTCGAGGCAAAGACTCACCACCCCAACCCACGAATTCTCATGTATTTCACCCCCGTCTACCCTGAAACTGCGTAACCCCAGGAGGGAACCCCATATCGACTCGGAAGCTCGTCTCAACACAGGACTTGTAAGTCCACGTTTCAACTTTTATTTGGTGGAAATAAGGAACGTCGTGGAGCCAAGAGAGGCGAGAGAATCAAACACAGAAGGAAGACTCTCACTTTAAACTGCTATTTCAATCAGGTGTTTGTTTGTTTTTTTTCCTTTTTATTCAGACATATCGGGCTGAAACATCAAACTGCCTTCCTGGTCTTGAAAACACATTTAGCTTTTAATGCTCACTGTAAACGTGTTATTTCTCCCCCCGCCCCACCCCCAAGATAACACCCGATACAGCTGAGCCATCATGTTCTGTCGAAATGTACGTTAGAGGATTAGGCTGAGCATGACAGTATTGATCAGTGATGCATGATATCTTATTTTCTCAGATGCATATTTTCTATCCGTTGTGTATCTTTTGCGCCGCGGCGTCTACTTCTTATGTTTCTCTGCTGAGTTTGACTATTTCTTAATAAATGGGACCGGAAGAAGATCACATTTTCAGACGTTTTTCTGGCCAGAGATGTGCTCGACCTCCATCTAAGAGTCGTATGTTTGAAAAAATACGTTTTTAAAGACTAGAATTCCTTGAAGTAATGGTAATTATTATAGCAGTAAGGCCCAAAATACCAGCAGGCTTTTAGAAGATGGTGAATGTATGTTGGAATTTTTAGGCCATCAGTACTCCTCGTAAAAAAAATTCCGAAATGTTCCGGTTGCGTTTTTCACCTCCGCCGAGGAGGTTGTGTTTTTGTTTGTCTGTTTGTGGACAAGATTTCTCAAAAAGGTGTGAACAAATCTTCTTGAAATCTCCAGGGAACGTTAAACACGCTACCAGGAACGAGGGATTCAATTTTGGTGCTGATCGGGTCAAAGGTCAAGGTCACAAATTAGCCCGTGCTGTATAACAGGAATGTTAGACTTCGCAGCTGGACGCCTTGTGGGTCAAGGGGTGAGCACCGTTGATTTCAAGGTCAGGTCAAAGGTCAATATCACAGCTGACCTAGTGCACTAACTCTGCAGCCGTGTAACGAAGGAAGATGAAACTTCACAGTCGTGCACCTCTTTGGTCAAGGGTGATCACCAGTGATTTCAAGGTCAGGTCAAAGGTCAACATCACAGCTGACCTAGTGCTCTAACTCTGCAGCCGTGTGACGTAGGAAGGTCAAACTGCACAGCTGGACGCCTCATGGGTCAAAAATGATGCCTGTTGATTTCAAGGCTCATGGGGGTCAAAGGTCACAGGTCTCTGCTCCTACATGTGACCCTTCTGTGTCCGGTGGTTTGTTTGTCCGTCTGTCAGCAAAGATCAGGTAAAAACTGATGAGCAGATTTCATGAAATGTTCAGGAAACGTTGGTGCCGATCCAGATTATG
>NC_051437.1:3236432-3238268 GCF_001649575.2 Kryptolebias marmoratus | reverse complement strand
GGGGGGCACTTTTTTTTTCAATGACGCTGTGGCCTCGGTGGGGGTTTGAGCTCTTGAAATGCTTCTAGTTCTCTTCAGATTCGTTCCGAAGTCGAGCTCAGACTCAGCCGTTCGTCTCCCTTATTTTGACTGACGGGTGGTCTCTCAGGCGTTAAGCCCCGCCCACCCGGCTCATCCCAACAGGCTGGAAGTTTTTCCACCTGCTGAGCCCGTAAAAGTCCTCAGCGCATGTCTCTCTCTGCGGATGATTATGTATGTGTTTGCTCCGTCGACTGCGGCGGCGGCGGGGGGGGGAGAACACCTCGACACGTGCAAATATGCCCATTCTGAGCGGTGTGTGCGCGCGCAGGAGTGTGTGTGTTTACACTATGTGCATGTGTCAGCACCGGCGCTTCATCTCCCTCCGCGTCTCCTGGAAACTGACAACTGGATAATAGCTTTTTACTTTTCCGGAGCAGGGCTCCGGAGCAGGGCTCCGGAGAGCGCTAATATGATTATAAATCATTATTCAAATAGAAAGGTGAGGAGCGGCACTCGGCGCAGTAAGAGAGCACGATAATAGCATCATTACCTTTTATTTATAATTCCGATTAATTTTTTTCCCCCCTCTCTCTCTCTCTCTCTCTCTCTCGCTCGCTCCCTCTTTCTTCTGTGCAGTTGTAGACTTAATTGTGATATGAGAAGCATGCATCAAAGAGAGAGATTCATAATGCGGAGGGACGCTTTATGGGGTTTTTATCTCAATAATTTTTCTTTTAATTAAGCAACAGCGGCGCCCAAAAAGGTTGCTAGCCCGCCGCCTTGTCAACGTTGTCACAACGACGCGTTCATCCAATTTATTCATTTCGTGCCGCATTTCCTATTAAAACCGTTAAGTACACACAAAAAAAAGGAAATATTGTACAATACAGTACAGCTGAAAGTACAATATATTCGAATATTTAAACCTACCTAGAAAAGGAAACAATTGCAAATGATGATATGAGATAAAATTAATGTATATTTGTAAAAAAATGATATGGTTTAGAAACCTAAAAACGGATTAGCTATGCTTTCATGTCTACAAAAGCAGCAACGATGTGTCTTAGAGGTTGAAGGTGTTTTTTCACTTCGAAGTACCAGTTTCTTTGACTAGCATGTCCACAAAGACGTTCTTTAATCGAAGGCCTAGTATTTTTTGGAAGGAATGCACCAATCATGTCGGGAGTTTTAAACCATGATCGCTTCTTGTACCTGTGAGCGACCGGTGGCAGTCCCGTATCTGTACAGTGTGTCCTCCAAGATGGCAGCCCCCCACAGAGTGGGGTTTATCAGAGACTACTGGAAATTGAGAATGGAAAAGGATGGATCGGTCCGCCTGCAGTCCTGACCTCGGCCCCATCGAACGTCTGTGGGCGTGAAGAGAAAGTGCCAGGCTGCTGTGGCTGTGTATGGTTCTTCTACATGCCACCGAGGCCCGTATTTGTTAAACGGATGTGTCGTTAAATTGCCAACGCGTCTGGTTTCTGCGGACTTCAATCATCCAGTCCAATAAACACCAAACAGGATCTAATAACAGAAAAAAGCTGTTTGTCAGAGAAGATTTGGCTACTTTTTCGTAGGGGCAATCTCAATACTCAACTCTGCTGTCACGACTCGGGAGGTACTGTCCAGAAGAGCGAAACCAAGACCAAACACGGAGACGGAAGTAAAGGTAAGTGAATTTATTAACAGGGTGAGACTATATACAGTGGGCGGTGTCCGGAGCGGTCTGCAAGAGAAGGAGAGCTAGGTGAGTCTCGGGTACAGGTCTTGATCCACACGGCAACAAGGAAGTGGTTATAATGTCTCTTTGTT
>NC_051437.1:3232131-3236250 GCF_001649575.2 Kryptolebias marmoratus | reverse complement strand
GGTTAACACTAGGAGCTAGAGTTCAGGTTAGACGCTGAGGCGGAGAATCTAACCCAGTAGGTTCGATGCTCCAGCGAAGGTCTGATCACCGCCTGCTGCTTAAATCCTGGCTGGTCTCATCAGTGGTATGAGGAACACCTGTGGAACAATAATTAGTGGCGCCGCCCAGAGGGCGGAACCAAAACCCAGATCCTCACATCTGCTGCGAATTTTTCCAAATTTTCCAAATTTTCCAAACAAATGTGGCTCCATTTAACAGACTTTCTAACCATATAGAATGTACTGTTAAGAAGCATTGTCACAACAAAGAAATATTCAACCAAACGTAAATTTTCTTGCTTTTTGTACAACGTGTATTAGCTGAATACCTTTTAAAATGTTCGTTGTAGCTACTTTTTTTTTGGGTAATGCCAATCGGCTGTGGCGGTCATCCTGAATTAGCTTGACTACAAAAGTTAATGTCCATTCAGAGATTATTATCTGAGGGTTTCGTTAAAATTCGCCCAGTGGTTTGTGAGATTTTGAGTTGACGCTATTAGCTTAAGCTAGCTTTTTAGGCACAGATCTCGCACGACGAGTGGAGCTTGGGGTACGTGTCAAGGATGGCCCTTAAATACTACCACACCAGGTTTTAGCTCGTTGTCTGTTAAGCTGACTGAGCCGTAGCCATTTTTGCGGTCGTTAAGACGGACCTCGTGTCGACGGCGGTTTCAAAAGGCCTCCAACCTTTTTGTTATTAGGGCTTCCAAGAAGCATTTTTCAAGGAGACGTCCTGTTAGGTACGATGCCGTCTTGTCTGAAAGCTTTTGATTTCCTCTTCGACTCGTCTGTGTTCGCTTGGCTGGCACGTGTTTTCTAACCGAATCAGACTCGGATCCCTCTTTGATGCACATCGGACCCAAATCTTCTCTCGAGTGTACTTCCAGGCATTCCTCTCTTATCCAGACTTCAGGGTCGTTTTGACAGAGAACCCTCTTTTTTTTTCTCGCTCTCTCTCTTTTTCCTAACCCCGAGTCAATCTGCCGCCGTTCAGCGGTCGGCGCGCCGTGCGTCGCCGGTGAACAAATCAGCCTTTGGCAGCGCGGAGACGCGGCGCTTTATAGGCTTTGACTGAAACTTCGTTTAGCTCGAGGATGCCATTAGGAGGAAAGACCTGGTTGAGGATCCGTCAGCTCTTTCCATCCGAAGATAAAAATCAAATGCCTTGATGTTCTCTCCGGGGCATGTTTCTGTTTAATCCAACCATGTAATGAACCTTGATTTCCTGCATTCGTCTGTGTTTGCACAATAAGATGCATCTGTACCATTTGCGCGTACGTTTTTTTTTTTTTTTTATTCGTAGCATCCAACTGGGCAGGAATCTCACCATTTGTCCTCCAGCTGATTTCTGTAAATGCAGCAAAAAAAAAAAAAGGGGGGGCCCAGCCCCAGTAACTTTATTTTTGGCCTTCCAGCTCTAAGGCTTAACAGATGTCACTCTCGGCTCTTCTGCTGCTCGTTGTGCTGCAAAAAGGGGGGAGTGCTCCTTTGGAAAGCATGTTGGATGAGAGAGCGAAAGCCAAACCAAAAGTGTCTCTTTGAGCTCCATTAGTCACCGAGGAGGAGGAGGAGGAGGAGGAGGAGGAGGAGGAGGAGGAGGGGTGTTCATCAGTTGATTTCCTTAAGGCTGCGGCTCTCCAGGATGCAGCATCCGTGAGCTTTCTCTTCAGTTTATGGACAGGGTTTTATCACAGGAATACAAACCAAATATCTAAATGTTTAAAGCACCCATAACAAAATCATAAAAGTTAGATTTTTTTGGAATGATTAAAGACTTTATAATGTTCTAAAACCTATCTACAGCCCGGTTTACTCTATACCACCTTGAATTGGGTTGACTTTAAAAGTATATCAGTTGTAGATTTACATCCTGTGCCCAAAGTATTCACTCACCCATCCAAATCATTGAGTTCAGGTGTTCCAATCCCTTCCGCGGCCACAGGTGTGTAAAATCAAGCACCTAGGCATGCAGACCGAACATTAGTGGACGAATGGGTCAAGAAGGCAAGAAGTTCAGTTGTGAAATTTCCTCACTAGACTCTAGAGACGAGGGACAAATCACGCTTCTCTGTCTGACAATCCGATGGACGAGTTCTTGTCTGGCTGCTCTGTGCTGAGTGTAAAGTTTGGTGGAGGGAGGATCATGCTGTGGGGTTGGCTTTCAGCGGCTTAGTTCCAGAGAAAGGAACTCTTAATGCTTCATTGTACCAAGACATTTTGGACAACTTTGTGGGAACAGCTTGGGGACGGCGTCTTCCTGTTCCAACATGACCTCCAGCGCACAAAGCAAGGTCCACAAAGACATGGATGATGGAAGAACCTGACCGGCCTGCACAGAGTCCTGACCTCAGCCTGACAGAACAGCTTTGGGATGAATCAGAGCAGAGACTGAGAGCCAGGCCTTCTGTCCAACATCAGGGTCTGACCTCACAGATGAGCTCCTGGAAGAACGGTCCAAAATTCCCAGAAACATTCCTAAACCTGTGGAAAGCCTTCCCAGAGGAGCTGAAGCTGTTAGAGCTACAAAGGGTGGGAGAACATCTTATTAAACCCTGTGGATTAGGAACGGGACGACACTCAGGTGAAGAGAGAAGAGCGAATACCTTTGGCGATACGGTTTGTGGGTTGCCAACAGTTAATGGCAGAGATCTAGCGTATTGTGTCGTACTTGGAGTGTGTTGGGGAAGACTCTCAGCTACTACCACGTGAAAGTTTAGCTCATTATCTGTAAATTTGATGGCGTTTTAGCCATTTTTGTGTTTCCCACAGTCGATTCGTGGCGACCATCTTTAACCGGGTTAACGCCGAAAAGCACATCCAAGGAATACTTCCTGGGAGTTTCGTTAGAACCCATCCTGTGGTTTAGGAGATAGTTTGCGACCATCTCCTCCTCGTTTTTGGCAGAGATCACGAGGTCCTTTTCTTTGGCCTCGTCTGAAAAGTGCATAAAATTAAAACGAAGAAAGAGCGCTTTCTTATTTTTGTTTAACACCTGTGAAGGGACATTTGGACCGTTCACATTAATTTGACAACAGGTAGAAAAGGAAAACAGTGCGACTTCGAGTGTTTTTGTCCCATTCATTTAAATCGGAATACCAAGGGTGGGAAAAAAAACAAATGCTTTTTTTTGTATGATCTGTGCCGAAACGTAGCATTAGGCACAATCGGCGCCATCTCATCCTGCGCTCGATCAAAGTGACAAACGCGTCTTCCCGATGGCAGTTCCCTCCCGAGAGGGCGAGCGTCCGGCCAATAACGGCGTTCGCCGCTTATCGCTTCTTCCAGACGCAGATAATGCCGGCAGCCCCGGTTTTAAAGTGCGGTTACCTTTCCACCGCAATTATGTCTGAAGTACCCTTAGGCAACCCCCCCCCCCTCCAATCCGAACCTCTAATTACCTGAGTGGAGCTCCTTAACGTCGGACTAAAGAAGCGCGAATGGTGCAGATTCAGCGAACGTTTTTCGTTTTTGTTTTTTTTTACCGTGTTTTCTCCGAGTTCTGAGAAAGCTGAAGAATGCGTCTCGAATGGTTTGCCGGCACAATAAAACCAGCGTTAGAACCCCACGGCTGTCGGAGCTGCGGGGGGTTCTGCTGATGGATGATAAAGCAGGTTTAGGTGGGAGACTTGACCTTACAGCCCCGGAGGAACAGGGGACGGGGGGACGGGGTTGGACCGTTCTGTCATTAGTGTGGCACCAGGAAGGTTGTACACTTGACCCGACAGCCCTCGCTGTCGAGATAAGAGTGAGGGATGAGCTTCGGATCCTCCCTCCTTTCCCTCTCCCCATCTCCAGCATCGCTTCCTACGTCCCGCCTCCCTCCGGCCTCCGGGAGCGAACCGGAACCCCGAAGGAGCTTGCGAGAAATCCTCGGCAGCGCTCACTCGCACCAAGACCGATGTGCGCCCCGGCGTCGCTCATTCATCTCCCTCGGCTCCGTCGTCATCGTCGTTCCCCCCCACCCCCCCACCCCTCGAAGCCCGGTAGTATCCATCAGGCCGCTGAGCGATCGCGCCCGCATTTCGTCCCTGCCGGAGATTCATCACGGAGCCAACCGCTTGTGTTGATTTTTTTTTTTTT
>NC_051437.1:3225951-3231130 GCF_001649575.2 Kryptolebias marmoratus | reverse complement strand
TGCAGCTGCACACAGTTGCAGCGCCTCCTACAGGAAACTGGTGGAGCTACGCAGAGAACCACGCCGTTCAAAAGCCTCGTTTGGATTCATGTTTTTATAATCTACACAGGAGAGAAACACTGAGGTCCGGACCTCGGGGGAATCGATGGTAGCTACGGTCCTCCTTCCATCCCTTTTGTCTGTTACCCAATAAATTTAACAAACCATTAATCTGCTCTCGTCGAGCAGAAACTCCTTTGGCTGTCAGCTCCTGAAAACCTCCGTAGAGGTTAAACAAACGTGGCGCTCCTACTGTGTGTGTAGCTGGAAGAACGAAGAGTCTAACTGCGCTAAATAAGTCACAGGAAAGTACCAAAACATGGATCTGGGTCAATGGAAGTTGTTGGGTTTTTTTTGTTTTCTTAACGTGTACGAAAGCTCCGGGAAACAGATCTTTCTTCTCGAGGGAAACGGAAACAAAAAAAGCTGCTCGGAGGGTCTATTTTTAGACGGCCATGCCTCCTGAAAGACTTGGCAGCTCATCTTCGTTCTTATTGTTGCCTTGGACGGCCGCGCTGGTTTTCCTGTTCTCTTTGTGGGAAAATCGTCAGATTACCACATATAAAAGAAGAAAAAAAAAGGTTTATTGTTTCTGGCAGTGACAGGGCTACGGATAACTTGCAACGGTCCAGAAAATAAGCAGAAGGATTTATGGGTAATGTGACTCTAATCCAGGTCCACCGTGATCTCATTTGTTTTGGTCATTTGCCGCAGATTTATTGCCGTTAATAATCCCGAAATATAGCGGCTTTAAAATCGGACCTCTTGAACATGTACTGTTTTGGGTATTTTTTTTTTTTTTTTTGCAGACGGTAACAAATTACGTCTTGTTCTCCGTAAATCCAGAGCAGATAAGATCCGCTGTCTGATCCAGGTAGGATTGTCTGTCCGCAGCGAAGCACGGCTATGAACTCCTCTGTCAAAGCTTCATTAAGTCCCCGGTCTGGGCTGATTGCTACCAGCTGCGGGCCAGCGTACGGTTATTGGTTCGTAAAGACATTGGACGGTAAGTTATACCCCTTAGCTGAGCCGATGACTGGCCCCGGGGAGGAAGGCGAGACGCTTCCAGTATGTCCTGGAAACACGACGCCCGAGCATCGCCGATGGTTTTTTTCTTGTGGGACGACTCTGGCTCAGCGGTGCAGTGGGAAGCCAGACTTTCTGTCCACTAACCCCTACAGGTCACTGAGTTGGCTGCTAAATAAAACAAATATGTCCCACAGAAATGTGGAGAAACAGAAAATATGTAATTCGCTTCGATCGAATCGCGATTTCACCCCAATTCCCTTTGTTTTGTGAGTAGGGGCGCCCGAATAAACCCTTAATTGGCCCTTAAAACAGGGGCGATTTCATGTTTGATGTATTTTTTACCTTCGTCAATTGGTTAGCGTCCGTCTGTACGTACGAAAGGTGGCGCAAAAACTTCCGGGTTTTCCTGAAATGAAAGGAACAAGCGATCCGGTCAACGTTCAAGGTCGAAGGTGCGTTTGGCCGTTTGCGGCGTGCTCGCACCTGCCACCGTGCGGGTCGCTAGCCGTCGACTCGAGGTTCTCGTACCCCAACATTGCCGTGCGCACGCAAGACGAGCTGCATCCAAAATGGCAATTGGGTCGCCGCCGAAGTTGGGCTTCTGCTGCAACGGGATTTAACGTTTCGTTGTGTAGAGCCGAAAATCAGTGGGGGTCTTCGTCGCGTACACCTGATTCTTGTTTTTGGAAGAGGAACCTTTGCTGGCGAGCGTTTCGTGACTTTAATCGGCTACTTTAGCCACTCCTCCGTTGCCTCTGCGACAAGTTTCGGCTCACCGTTATGCCGGACGAGCCGTCCGCAACTCATCTCCGGGGTTCTGACTGGCCCGAGGTTTTAAAATACCCGACCCCCGTCCACTGGCCTCTCAACGGGGGAAAGCCATCCTGGACCCAAACCATGATGTTCCCACCTCTGTGCTTGACTGTGGGGTCGGCGCTCTGTGGGTCATACTCAGCGTTTCTGTCTCGGCTCTTTTAAAAAAAGAAAAATCGGATGAAATAATCAGTCCCCCTTGCTGTTAATAGGCGGCGCAGTTATAAGAATTACCAAAAAAAAAAAGCCCAATCGGTGTTTCAGAGACGACCAGTGAAGATCCATGGGAGTACAAAACCGCAACCTCGTCCTCAGTAGGCCTCCCGCTCTCTCTCGCCGTGGATCCATCCGCCCGATCCCTACGCCCCCAAAGCGCCAATAACCGGCGATCAAAGGCGAGCGCGGGAGCGTTACTTTTGCCGTCACGTTCTCTGCTTTGATGCGGCGCCACCGGCGGCTGACGGACCCAAGCACGGAGACATCTGCACCTCACTTTAGTCCATTTTTTATTTATTTTTATTCTCCCAGGCAGGTAGGTTAATGAAAGGCGGCTGTCGACTGATTGTGCGAACAGCCAATCGGAACCCCCAGAATCGATTTCATATAAAAACAATTCTTCGTTCTTTAATACGTCTTTTTTTTAATATCTAAGACTTATGTTGGATCAAAGGTAGGCAGACCTGCAGAGGGTAACGGTGCAAATAGTTCCAGTTTTCATCGAGAGAAGGGGAAAAGGCATGTGCCAGATGAATTAGTTCGGAATATATCACGGAAAATGACTTCTTTACAAAGCGCGGGTCGTGTACCTGTGTTGGATTTTAAGAGCTCGCATGAGTTATCGTGCTATCATTCCACTCTGTCAGAGCCTTATTATTTTGGATGGGGGGGGGAGATCAGCGACGCTCGGGTTAGATTTCACTCCTTGCTCGGTCGGGGCAGCCCTGCTGGGCCCGCTCATAACTGGAGGAAGTTTCAGGACTTCATAAGTTTTCCTGGGGAGAAAAAGAAAGAAAGAAAGAAAAAAAAAGCCCATAAGCCGTGATTTAGCTGTCATTCCATCCTACGTCTTTATGGAAGCCAGACCCCGGGGCAGATACGACGGAGATGACGGCCGGCCCCCGTACCTTAAGCGCCGGAGAGGCGAACGATCGGAGCCGGTGAGCCCGAGCCCCGATCCGAAAGGGGGTTGCCCGTCCATTACGCGACCTTGTGTCGCGTCGCGCAAAGAGAACGTCAGAGGAATCTTCAGACCCGGAGCAGGGATCGGCTGTTTACCGGCGGCGGCGGTGGGATGGGTGGGGGAGCCTGGTTTCCCTGGAGCGCCGCGTGAGGAATTGGGGCCGCGGTCGCAGCGGGACTCTAATGACATATCCGTCTGCCATGGCAGCGTGGCTGCTCGGCATACCTCGCGGCTGGATGGGTCAATTTAGATCACGTTCGGAGGAGAAATTAATCAGGGAGCTGGGGGAGAGCGTTTCAATTAAGGGGGAACCTGGATTTAATTGTCCTTGTCATGGATTATATGAACTTGTGTTAATTCTGTGTCAGAGAAATTCCGAACGTTTCGACGTTCCCCCTCTCCCTCCCGCTGTTTCTTATTTGAACGCACGGCCCTGTGCACAATAAATGTTTCATATCATGCAAAGGGCCCCCACCTCCCCCCTCCCCTCCACTCCCCTCCCTCCCTAACAGTTCGAACCGATGCATGAGAAGCGGCACGTCGGCTTATCCCAAATGCAGATGTCAGTGCAGGCTTTCTGCTTATCTGATCTGACACGGAACATGGCAGACGGATCCTGGCACGAGGCAGGAAATGAAAATGACTTCCCTCCCCTTCTTCTTCTTCTTCTTCTTCTTCTTCTTTTTTTCTCTCTCTCTCAGCGCTACCTTTGTTGTGTTTTGGGATTTGCTTTGCAGTCCGGTATACGCTCGACGTGGCAACAAACGACGAGCTCTAAGCAACTTGTGGACCGGCGGGCGGATGCTAGTGAAAACTCAAAGTAGTCAACTTGATTCAAGGTGGCTGCTACGGCTATTGGCGAATGCAAAACGGCTGAAACTCGGTCCAACTTTGCAGACGTCGAGCTCATATTTGGCGCGGTAGTAGCTGTGAGTCATCCCCAACACGTACTTTGAGAGCTAACGGCGTGCGTTCTTTCAAGTAACGCTAATGGAACGACATGTTGAGGGCCGAGCGTTTTGGGCGTTTATTAGGTCCGTAAACGTAGCGACCCTTTGCTCGCGTCGTGGATGCCAAAGAGTAAAGCAGCTTTCGACTAAAGTTTCTTAACGCATCAAACGTCTCAAACAAGCTAGCTGTAGCATGACACACGTTAGCGCCGGACTTAATTCATACCGAATCACATCGTAATGTGAGTAACTGATTAGGGTCTTGAATCGTACTGAGTCGTTTCTTTGTAACGTATTGGATCGTTGGCGCAGATGCACAACCCCTAGTTTATGACCTTCAAAGTATCGGAACTATAACGTCAAGTGTTCGGTTAGCAAAAAGAAAAAGCCTTTTCTTATTGTAATTGAAATGCACCCGCCATCTGACTGTAGTGTGAATGGTCTCCGGCCCCCGAAGCGACCCGCAGCACGCTGCCCTTACGGAAGTAAAATCGGATGCTACACGCATTAGCATGCACATACCGACTCTAAAGCTGTCGCGCAATCGGAGCCAGCTACATTGTTGCGACTGCCGCGCTCGTTCCATCCAGCGTTTCCGTTTAAAACTCCCACCCTGCACCTACTCCGGCGCAGGATCGGCCTTTTTGGGATGGGAGCGGCGCGCTTTAAAAGTTGAAACAAAGTCGAGCATCGATCGCGTCGCGGTCCTATCGATCCGATCCGACACCGACGTCGGCGTCACGTTGATCGTCGATCGTCTCGGACACGGCAGAGCTACAACATTTCGATAAATAAATAAAACAACTGGAGCTGAAGCTGAAACTCCGAGCCTACGACGTTGGTGTCGATAATATCAGCGCTCGGATCAATCCGCGTCGCCCCGACTTCGAAGGTCAGACGAAATGCGGCACTACGTCAAGACGAGGTCGCTTTGAAAAGCATCCAGTTCCGTACCGCATATGTAAGTGACCCGGGTTGGATTTCGGAAAAATTGGATTTGTCACGTTCAGGCTGTCATAAAAACATCAGATAGGTTCGCACGAGCCGCACCTTCCCGATTCGCAGGCCTCCGTTCGGCCTGCCGAAGCCGACGATCAGAGGGATACAGAGGTTCGCCTCGAACGTCGTCCTGCGTTACACAAGTCGACGAGGGGGGGGGGGGGGGGGG
>NC_051437.1:3223945-3225880 GCF_001649575.2 Kryptolebias marmoratus | reverse complement strand
GGGGGGGGGGGGGGGGGGGGCGAACAGAGAGACGAGAGACGGTTGGTGGCTGTGAACTCTGGCTGAACCCCAACCCCTCCTTCGTTCTGGCGGTCTCCGCCGCCGCCTCGACGGGACGGGACGGGACGGGGCGCTCGGCTACGACTCCGAGAGGCTGACATCAAACCCACACCAAGACGTGATATCTCATTTTTCCCTCCCGAGCCGACACGAACCCGTCTCTCCGCTTGTTTTCTCATGCCTGGAGGGGGAAAAAGGGTTGGGGGGGAAGGAAGGAGTCGTCGTCGAAAACTTGCCAGATGTTCTTTCGCTTTTAAATTCGCGTAATTTTCGTACCGTTTTTGTTTTTCCTTCGCGACGGCGGAGGATGAAGACGTTCCGTCGCTGTCAGAGCTCCTCGCTCTTTCGACTGGGAGAAATCCCTGACCTTCGAGTGCCTTCCGAATTAAGCCGAACGCAGACGACCGCATGTGCATGCAATTGTATCTGTCAATCCCCGGCGTGAATATAAGACATGTGGACAGGCCTTGACAGCGTGTTTATGATTCGCCGTGTGTGCGAGGGAGACGGGGTTGAAAGAGAAAGATTGTGTTGCAGCTTCAGATCACCGCTGACAACGTCATTTGCCGTCCGAAGAGATAAAGCCAGTGTTTAAAATATACATTACACCTAAATTGCTGTAATGGCTGAGAGGTGCGCGTCGCTTTTATCGCTCGGCGTCTGACAGAACGACACGGCGGTGGATAATTTCCTTCTTTCTTTCTTCCTTCTTGCTGTTTGGCCTCCTGTTAATTTGAAGGCGAGCGCAGGCTGGTATCAAATCGTTCCTGATCCTGTGCCAGGATGTCACCCCGGCGCAGCTGCGGACCTGGCACTCCGCTGACAGGAGCGCTGACAATTAAAGCTGAACAAATAAATGGCGATCACATCGCGCGGGGAGGTGAAATTGGCCCACTTCGAGCATATCAATCAGAGCGAGTGTGTGTTTAGATAATAAAGAAAAAAAAAGACCACGGCAGGGCATATTTCTATCAAGTGGGTTTTTTTTTTTGCTCAAGTCTGCAAAAACCCTTCGCCAGCAGCGGCATGTAACTTCAAGTAATTCATAACTCTCTGCTGCTGATTTGTTCGACTGCTCGTGTAACTTTATATCCACACCCTTGAGGAAAACGACTTCCCTTCCTTCAGGTAGAGCTCGCTGGGCCGCGGAAACTGTTGGAGATGAGTTGGAGACGCAGAATTGTCGGGAAAAAGCACCGATTTTCACTTTTGATCGAACTTTGGCCCCCGAATTTCTTGTTTGCTGTTTTTTTTTTTTGACGGCCATCAAAGGATTGGATGTTTTTCCAAGCTCCAACTCTGCAAACGTGTCGCTGCACAGCCTGGCGCCTTATGGGTCAAAGATGATTCCTATTGATTTCAAGGTCAAATGTCAATGTCACACGCGACCCCTTTGAGTAAACAGTGTCCATGCTTTGACTCTGCAGCAGTCTAATGTAAGTATGTCAAACCACGGCAGGAAACCTTTCCGGTCAAAGATGATTTCCACTGATTTCAAGGTCACGGGTTCAAAGGTCAAGGTCACAGGTGACGGCTTTGTGAAAACCCCTATCAGTGCTCCACCTTTGCAACCGTGTAACGTGAGAAAATCGAACTGCAGAGCAGGGCACCTCATTGGTTTGCACAAAATCCTTCCGTTCAAGACGAAGAATGTAAATTGCCAACGTTGTAAGTGGCGTCCAGCATAACTTTCGAATAACATTTGTTTTTGGTTTTATTTTTGCAAGTATATATCAATCCCTCCAGGATTTCGCGGGGCATTTTCCTAAAAGTTGCGATTTTTTTTTTTTTACTAAAATCAATAAAAAAACATAACTTTTAATATATAAACCAAAAATCCTTCCTAGTTTTGTAAGATAATTCCCAACAAACATT
>NC_051437.1:3207597-3223801 GCF_001649575.2 Kryptolebias marmoratus | reverse complement strand
TGTTTTGCAGACACAAAGTGTTTGTCGATGCGTTTATGTTCCATGATTACACTGCAGGACGTGCAAAACAGCTGCAGCTGGGGAGGAAACTGGTTTGTTGAAATCTTTGTGGGCAAATGTGAAGCATTAGCGCACATTTTGGCTTCGGTCGCTGCTCCTGCACGCTCCCGGCATTCTGATGTTAACAGGAAGTGACGTCACGTGTCTTCTTCCTGAGTTATTTGGGCTTATTTTGTATTCCGCGCTACACAAACCCACAAAGAAGAGACTAGACCGCAGAAACAGTGGCGAATCGCTTCAGAAACAATAAATATTGGGTTAAAGTTGCGGAAAAGTTGCTATTTCGCGGAGTTTGCTTGATTTTGCGTTAATAGTTGCGATCGCAACATCGCGAAATCCTGGAGGGTCTGATACATGTACATTCATACGCAGAAAAACTTTGGTCCTGAGCAGCAGCAGCCTCCTTTAATGTTTCCTTTTACTGGCCCAACTGCGCATTCCAAAATCGGGTCTCGGCTGAGTAAAACTGCATGTAGCGCTGGCCCAAAAAACACCGGCGAATTAGCATAAGTGCCATGTTCGATCCATCAGAGGTGGACTCAAGTCATGAACTCGAGGGAGACTGGGGGGGGAGAAGAGAAGACACAGCCTGTTTAAGTTGATCCCCCCTTTTCTTTTTTTTCTTTCTTTCTTTGCTTTCAGAGTAATTTGGAGCAGATTTTTTTGGGGGGGGTGGAATCAGCGAAAGGGTTTCGCCGTAATTCCCTTTCATGCTCATCTTCTATCTCTGAAGTCACCACGGGGCCTAAACAGCAGCATAAGGATGCCAGATGGATTACAGGGATTCCTGTTTTTCGCTCCCTCTCTGTCTCTCTCTTTCTCTCCACCGCTTTCAGTCGCGACGCGTTTTTTTTTTTTTTTTGTCCCTCCAGCATGTCCTGGGTCTTCCTCCCGACCGATAAAGCTCGACCGATTTGACCGAATTCCAAACAAAGCTGTCGGGAACGGACGCAAACGTGGGCCGTTGGGGGCCGGCGTTCTGATCGTGACCCTCTTTCAGAGCGCGCTGCCGCTGCCGCCGCCGCCGCCGGCCGGGGTTCTAGTCGTCGGCGTTCAGGAGCCGCAGATCTCCGTGCGGCAGACAGAAATCGTACCTGTCCTCAGGACAAAACGGCACCTCAGGACAACGGTAGCCTCGTTTTCCAACGCGTCCTCTCCTGCAGCTTGGGTGGCCTTCGTCGGTCAGTGAGCGGGAGCTGACTTTGAGTCTTCGTGAAAGTACAGGTCCTCGCACCTATCTTTCGTTTTGCATTGCTGCAATATGGGGCTATATGCTCCCGTAAGAGTGGTCTTTCTGTCTGCGAAACAATCTGATATCTGTAAAAAATTACCGTATTTTCCGGACTACAAGGCGCACCTGAATATTAGCCGCACAAATTAGGGGAAAATCCTGTTTTGTTCATACATTAGCCTCACCAGACTAAAATCCGCATTTGATTTAATGTTTAATTACCATATGTAAGAGAATATGCATAAAAGGGGATTGTCAGGAAAGACATCGCTGTTTGGGAACACATCCCTTTTATTAACATTTTGAAAAAACAAGTTACCGGTACTTATTTGCAGGACTTTTTACGTAAATGTACGAGTACCGGTAATTAAAAGTACGAAACATGTACTGTGCTGTTTAAACAAGTAACAAATGTAGTGTATAACAATAACCTTTTAGGCTAAGGTGCAGTAACATGGCTTCAACAAGAAGAAAAGTCGGTCATTAATCGTTCGTTCCGCTCTTGTACAGCACTACTTTGCCTGGCGGATGGACACGTGAGCAACACTCCACTCTTTTCCGCCGTGACTGTGTCTCTGATCACGTGTCCTTCCGCCAGGCAAAGTAGTGCCGTACAACATTGGAACAAACCAAAGCAAATCCTCTTACGATCTCACAAAAATCCAGAGAAAAACCGCGCCGGACTCTAAGCCGCCGGGTTCAAAGCTTGTGCAAAAAGTAGCGGCTTACGGTCCGGAAATTACGGTACCTACAGCTACACAGGCCCACGCTCCGGTGGTCCTTCCTGGAGTGAAACTGTAGCGCACCAGGCCTCGTCTGGTGTCATCGCTCTATCTATGGTAAAAGCAGATTTTTGTCAAAATGTCAACTGATTCGGCGACGTTACAGGCCCTTTAAATATTAATTTCTTCAACCCAAATGCCTGCATGGGAGGGGGGGGGGGGTGCATTTACAGACGCTGCAACTGTAGTGGCGTATTACTGATGAGCTGTCTGGCTTTAGATTATTCCGTGTAACGGCAAAACTCACTCCCCAGGATGACAGCTGAAGGTAACATGTTAAGTGCTATTGTGGAAAAAAAAACGAAAAAAAACGGCCCGAGCTGCCCTGGTTTGAGTCATCTGCCTGGGATCTCTCCCACCGATTATAAGGATCCTCATAAATATCTCTCACCAGCTCATCAACTGCGTCGTTTTCCCAGCCCGGGGGCCTGTTGGCCGGCGGAGACGAGTTTTTGATGGATGCAGTGTGGCACGCTGATAACGCTCGAACGAGAACTTGTTTCGTTTTTTTTCAGCCCCGTCCGCTCGCGGTACCTTGCCTCGGCGTGCGCGCGACACCGCTAAAACCAGTCCTTTCCCAGAGACAATCGAAGACGATAAAAACTTTTAAGGTTGTTATAATTTAGTGGAGATGACGGATGGGTTAATGCGGCCCACCGACTTTAACAGAAGTCCTAAAAGTACAGGCGTGGAACGTGGACGTCCTTAATGTGACAACCGCTACGGATCTGCGCCAAACCCTGTTTGCCGGCGAGGCGTCTCCCGGGACAAACGTGAAATCCAAGCGGTGCGTGCCGCCCCTCCTGTCATGCTCCTTGTAAAGGAAATGATTCGCTCCTGTCTGTAGCTACACTTGTGACAATTATCGGACCGGTTGAAATTACAGCCATTACACAATGTTGCTTTCATCAAAAAAATTGACGCAAAACGGTACGTTATCGAAAACAAATCGGGTTAACGCTAATATAGATATAACGCCCAAACGGATAAACCGACGAGAGTTGCAAATACTTTATTATAAAGTGGCTTTAGAGTCAAACAGTTTGCCCAACTGTCCTCCGTAAGCTTACCGGGGTTTCCAGTATTTGGCTCATCCGCCACCATTTCCCTCTCCCCAGTAGCTCAGACGTACCAGGTGGTTTGATTTTACAGCCACTTTTCCACTTGAGGTTTAAATACCGACACACAATCCCAGCTGGAACCCATTAGGACTATGGCTGAGCCACACAGGCCAAACTCGTGACACCAACTCAGTCAGCTGGCGAGGGACGCCTCGAGCGGAGAAGACGATCGCAGTGGTGTATTTTAACCAGGACTTCACCTCAGCGGGACTAATGATTCCTGTTTGTTATTAGCTGGTTGTGGTTTCGCATGCCATTAAAGAGTAAGTCCGAAAGACAAAAATAAGTCCTACATGTTGACGAAGTCTAAGCTTAGCAAACATTACCATTTTGTTACATAGCCACCAAATACAAAACAGCTTATTGTTTAATTTAATTTAATTTAATTTAATATTACCCCAAATTTAACCCTATTTTGAAGTTTTAACAATGAGTTTATCTAACTTTTCTTTAAAAAAAATGCATAAACATCGATACAATAGAGATTTTAGCAAACATTAGCCTTTATTTATACACATTTACCATATATATAACAATGTGGTAGTTAAGTTTGTGTGTTTATTGTCACCTAATTAATGTAACACTATAATTTACCCTTCTTCCAACTTTGGCAGGAGAAGTAATTTGTCAAACATGTTATCAAGCATTAGCATTACTGACATTTTAGCATACATTAGCACATTCTCAACACATCTAGCAAACAAAATATTTTAACATTAAATTTAAGTGTTATTTACCACCTTATTAAACCTAGAATGTGCCCTCTTTTCAATGATTATTAAACTAAATTTGTCAATTTAACATTTAAAAAGCCTGAACCTTGATATAGCATGTTTGCAACATTAGCATAACAGGCACTTTAGCAACCATTAGCATATTCTCCACTCCTCTAACAGATGTAGAATATCCTAACATTAACTTTAAATGTTAACTACCACCTAATTAAACCCAGAATTTACTCTTTTCAGCTTTTATTCTACTAAATTTGTCAGTTGATTTAAATAAAGAAATAACGCTTAAGCCTTGATATAGTATGTTAGTAGCATTAGCATAACAGGCTCTTTAGCAAACATTAGCATGTTTTAACTGCTAGCAGATATAGAATATCTTAACATTATTTTTAAGTGTTAATTGCCACTTGATTAAACCTGTAATTTACCCTTTGTACAACTTTATTTGACTAAGTAGCATTAACTAATTAGCATAATTTAAGAAGCATATTCAGGGGATAGAAAATATTAGTAATTTTAAGTGTTGATTGCCACTTTAAACTTTTAACAGAAACTAAATTTGTCAACTAAAACAAAAAAGGCTTCAACACTGATATAACATGTTTGCAAGCATTAGCCTAGCATACATTTTAGCAAACAGCACATTTTCAACACATCTAGCAAACAAAATATTTTAACATTTGAATATCATTAACACCTGATCAATGTCCAAATTTGCTCTTTTCAGTTTTGTTTTGGTTATTAACAAATAATAGAAACCTCCGGATCTTAGCTAATGCATTGCTAGCATGGTCAAGTCATTTGGCGCTTGAAAGGTATAATAACAATATTTTTTGAAGTAATTTAACTAAAAACAGCCCGCTTTTAACATTAGGATATGTACTGAAAGATAAGGCTGTAGGATATAGCCAGTGCAGTGAAATAAAAATTTAAAAGCATGTTTAGTTTAGTCACCGTTGACTAATTTTAAGGCGTGTTATTAAGTAAGCTTGGACACACTAAATATTATCCTGATTTATTCTGCAGCGTTGTCTTTCTGCAGCGTGACGCCCACAAACACAAACTGGTTTAGCCTCTAGTTGACCCGATCTTGGCATCTTAAGTGATTGTAGCAAGTGGTGCTTGTGGTTTGTAAGCATTTTTTCCCAGAGTTTCCACCTAAAAATCACAGAATTTGCCTTTAGTAGTTACCAGATATGAATATATACCTGAAAATATGGGGGAAAAAATATGTCAAATTTTTTAGTGTGTTTTTAGACTTTTCTTGCAATCTAGTTGGCTAAATTTGGAGTGGTTTTCACATTTATTACAACACATTCCAATAGGCACCATGTTATCGCTTCTTGGTTTGCCTCCATTAAGCGTCGACTTAAAATTATCTATTGTTAATTCGATTTTTCTCTTATCTGTGGTGATTGTATGCCTTTTACGACATGTTCAGAGCACACTGTCCAAACGCTTATGGTATTTTTAGTGTATGTTTGGGTTGAGATGCCAAACTGGCTCAAAAATCGACAAATAAATACCAAAACTTTCCAAAAACGCTCAGAATTTCATATAAGCCCTAATTATTAAATCTGCGGAGAAGAAACAAACTGAAATGATGTTTATTTGCAAGTTGCCACCATTAAAACCGGAAAAATCAAGTTATTAAACATGAACGTTTGACTGGGAAAGCATTCGTCTCGATGCGGTGAATCAATCTTGAGTGGCGTCCATTTCTCCGTAGATTTGTTTAGTCCGGCCTGGCCGCGGTCCGAGTCTCCTCCGAGGGCCCTGAAAGGTCCGCGGGGTCGCCGTAGTCTGAGCCGAGCCGGGCCGGGAGACATCTGTCCGGGCCTGGACGGATTTCACGCTTCTGGCCGTCCACATGATTTAGTCCGTCCAGGACTACCTGCTGGGAGAGGCTCCCAACGGGGTTAACCTGACACAGATGGATCCCCGTCCAAGGCCTGAACACACACATGGAGAGACTCACACGTGTGCACGCACGCACATATCAGGACGGAGGCAGATGTACGAGTGGATGTGCAGGAACCNAAAAAAAAAAAAATCCAGAACTGACACTCAGAAACCCACTGACATGATCGCACAAGCTGAATCTCAGTGTGGACTCTGGCTCGTTCAGCAGGAGGACAACACAGATGCACATTTTCCACAGACAAGCAGACTGATGTATGTTCTACCACACAGGCTTTACTGAACAAGGAGAACATTGAAGAAACTGCCATGAACTGCAACATGTGCCTAAGATTATTCCCCCCCCCCTTGAGACGATCCGCGATGGGTTTTTATTCCAGTCACGTGTCGGGAAAGTCTGGGAAACAAGGAAAGATATTTAGATTTTATTAAATATATACCACGGTTTCTATGAGGTATATTACACTGGTTTATGTCAAGTTTAATTTAAAGTTAGATAAAGAATTTATATTGTTGAAATAGTTGTACTTCATCTCAATCGAAAACAAACTGGTTAAACGCGTTAATGTAGGTTTATGTCCATTATTAATAGATAAAATCAGATTTTTCAATGTGGACATAAATATTTTGATTTTAAAGAACTTCAGATTTAAAACTTGTTGTGAAATTTTTATAAGTAAATTTAAAAAGAAAAATAAAGCCATATTTGTTTTCTGGACAGAAAGCTGAATCCGTCTACTGTTGTATCCGGTAATTTACAAAAAGGTTCTACTTTGGTTTTTACCATTTTAATTAGCTTTATTCTCATACTTTTTGCTTTTAATTTGCTCTAAAGCAATTTAATGACAATTTCAAACCAAGTCCCCATTTGAAGGAGTAATTTAGCACTTGACTGTCCGGCAGAAGATGGAGCCCATTTCCCGTTGTATCCGGTAATTTCCAAACCAGTTCTACTTTGATTTTTACAGCTTTAATTAGCTTTATTTTTTTACTTTTTGCTTATAATTTACTCTAAATTTTTACTGTGAAAATTTCAGCCCTAATATACCAAAAAGTTCACATTTAATTGACTTGACTGTCCGACAGAAGATAGCCCATTTCCCGTTGTATCCGGTAATTTACGAACCACCTTTACTTCAAAGTATACCTCTTTATGTAGTTATATTTTATCACTCTTTGCTTTGATTTTATTGTAAGATTTGTCCCCATGAGCAAATATAATTTATTTGTGACTTTAAAAAATAAATATTTAAAAATTAAAATTTTTGGATTAACTGAATCCTTTTCTAAGTCAATATTTTTCACAAAGTCCATATTAGTTGTCTAAACGGAAAGCTGAGTCCCTCTACCGTTGTATCCCGTAATTTACAAATCAGTTCTACTTTGATTTTTACCACTTTAATTAGCTTTATTTTTATACCTTTTGCTTTTAATTTACTCTAGAATTATACTTTAAAAATTTAAGCCCTAATAAACCAAAAAGTTCTTGTTTTAAAGCATAATTTTGGCATTTAGATAGAATCCATTTCCCGTTGTATCCGGTGATTTACAAACCCTTTACTTCAAAGTATACCTCTTTATTTAGCTATATTTTATTACTCTTTGCTTTGAATTTATTGTAAAATTTATCCCCATGAGCAAATAAAGTCCGAGTTTGTGACATTTTTATTTAATATTGATATTTAAGGAATTAAAATGTTTGAATTAACAGAACACCTGTAAACTATCTCAACGAAATTTCCTCGAAAATTTGTATATAAATTTATGCCATTTAATGACAGACCATAAATTTCAGTTTTATTACTATTTTTTTATCATGTCAAGATTTTAGAGGCATGAAGCACTTGATTGTGAAGCAGAATTAATCTTCCGTTGTATCCGGTAATTTATAAACCAAATTACTATTTTTATTTTTTTTTACCCCAGTTGCTGTCTGGTGGGATTTAAGTGTTAAAATCTTTGTGATTGTGCAAATCACAAACAGAACTTCCCACTAAAAAGCACCTGTTTTTAAAGCCATGATGGTCATCTACGATTATGCAGAGTTTAGTGATATTTTTGCATTTTGCTGTGAAATTTAGACACATTTTTCCTTTTCCAACCATGAGACAGAGTAGAATCAACTTGTCAGGCTTTCTGGGGGTAACAAAACACAATTTACAGCAATTCTGTGACAGTTTACATCATTATCATAAGCTAAAATATCGTGTTGTAGTTTTATTGTCACAGATTAGAATGACGCTAATCTCATTTTATTCACAAGAGAGTAAACTCATATCTGATGCTGTATTTCTTAGCAATACTTTTTTTTTACTACTGTATTAGCGGACATTTTCTGTTTTAAATATTAGTGTCTTTCTTTTTTATAATACTGATTGTACAATATTTAACATTTATATTATTGCCCATGTTGGACATATTTTTAGTGTCTTTTGTAATGTTGTCATTTTGCTTTCTGCTCAAATAAAAACATTCTGTCCATTTGTATGTCCATCCATCTCTCCAACCAACCATCCATCCATCCATCCATCCATCCAACCAAAGGACCAACTAACCAACTATCCATTCCTTCATCCATCCATCTGTCTAACCAACCATCCATCCTTCCATCCAACCGTTTGTCGGTCCATCCATCCATGCATCCAACTATCCATCCATCTATCCATCCAACCAAAGGACCAACCAACCAGCCAACTATCCATCCATCTGTCTAACCAACCATCCATCTATCCAACTTACGGATCATCCATCCATCCATCCATCCATCCATCCATCCATCCATCCATCCATCCATCCATCCTTCCATCCAACAGTTTGTTGGTCCATCCATCCATCCATCCATCCATCCATCCATCCATCCATCCATCCATCCATCCATCCAACCATACATCCATACATCCACTAATACATACATCTATACGGCTATTTAATAAACTAACCAACCATCTGCCCATCTGATTGACTGTCCTGCCGTCCAACCAACCAGACAACTGGAACTGAGACCTCTCCAGAGATTCCGGTTTCAGGTTTTGATTTAAAAGAAAGAATTTCCGACTATTGTTAAGCTCTTTTTTTTTTTTTTTTTTTGTAGTATGGCAGCTTTTAAAACCACAATTCCCAATATGTAAACGTTTGCCTTTGATAAAGTCTGCAAACATCCAATCCGAAACAACCCTCACATCACTCTCAGCATTATTAAATTTCAAAAGGTAAAAGCCAGAAAAAAATGTAAGGTTTTATTTATGCGCCTTTCATTTGTAGAAGCGGTGGTGAACACACGTGGTCCAAAAAAAAAAAAAAAAGAGTGAAGTTCCCAAAATTTCTCTGAGAACTTTTGAGTTTCTTTAACCGAATCAGATGCCACCCACTTACAAAATAAAAGAGATGGGTTTCCCTGTAATGGCGTACCGAATTTGTCCAGCGGGCCTGATGTGCTCGTCCCAGTTGTCTTTCTTAATGCGCTGTAAACTCCCTGCCTCTGTGGAGTGGCAGGGATCAGCAACATCTGGCTAGGACATCAGGAAACGCCTCGCTTTCTCCCTTTTAACACACTCACACACACACACACATGCACTGAGGCGCACTGGTACTGAAACTCGCACTCATGTGAGAGTGAGGCTTACGAACATCTGGCTTCCCAGACTTCCCAAGAGGGAATCAACTTTTTTGTTGTTTTTCACCAACTGCTTCTCATTGCAGTTTTGGTTTCTCTTTCTGCTCAGTTTGTGTGACTACTGACAAACTTGGTGTCGTACAAGTTTACTCTCCTAAGAGAGACTTTTTTTTTTTTTGGCACCTATGTTGTTGTCTGGCAAATGTACAACAGTTTATCAGTGGAGTTAGTTAAGACTCCCCTCCCTTCCACACAACACATGATGCTGGATTTTAAACACTGTAGGTGTTTTAACCAAAAGTTTCATATTATGCTGAATTTAATACATATAAAAGCTGTGGTTTCCATCAATATCCTTTTAGGACATTCCTCAGAATTCCCTTGTTTGGTAGAAGCCTTACTAAACTTCCCAATTTCCGATTTACGTCCTTGTCTTTCTGCGGAATTTTGCTTCAAGAAACTTGAGATTCCTTAAGATTTGATTGATGCCAATCATGTCGCTGTACAATGAGACAACAATCCTGAGGGATCTCCTCCTATATCTATATCTGGATCTGGAATGTATCAAAGCATGATATCCCAGAGGTGTTCTGTTGGATTTAGGTCAGGTGAGCATGGGGGCCAATCAATGGTATCATCTTCTTCTTTCTCCTCCAGGAACTGTCTGCATTGTCGTGCACCAGGAGGAACCCAGGACCCCTTGCACCGGCGTAGGGTCTGACAATACCTAAGAGCCCTCAGGCTTCCATTGTCTCCCCTTTAGAGGTTTGTGCATTCATTCAGCAATACGCATTTCTAAATCATCCCTGACCCGGTATCAAACCGGCTGAAGGGTGTTGCAGGTAGTGTAACCTTCCCCATGATGTCTCCAGACTCCTTTCACATCCTGTCGCATGTGCTCAGGTGGAACAAATCAAGCTTTGAAGTCACTTTGTAGGGCTCGTCCCGTTCCTGCATGAGTGTGCCAGAAGACACCGCAAAACCGTGCGACGGTGCGTACCGATGTGCTGTCCTGGAGGACTTGGACCACCTCCGGAACCTCTGTAAGGTCCATCATGCTACCAGTAGGGAAACAGACCCGAGGCAAATGCAAAACTAGTGAAAAAAACATCAGAAAACCTAAGGAGGGAAAAATGTCAGTGGCCTCCACCAGTGAAACCGTTCCTGTTTTTGGGGGGTCATCTTATTGATGACCCTCCAGTGCACCTGTCGTTAATTTAATCAACGTCAAAGCAGCTGAAACTGATGACCCGGTGTGCTTTTTAACTGACCAGATCAATATCCCAAATGAATTGGCTTGACGGTATACTCTGACTAAAAAGTGCTCCTTTTGTACAAATTTTTCTCCTTTGCTTATGTGCAGTTCTGTCTTAGTGAGCCATTTTTTCCCACTTGATAATCTAATTTGAACTAAAAAATAAAAACTCTACAAGAAAGAAGGATAAGATCTGAATCCGAATGTCAGTTTCTACCCAGATATAGGAGTTCATCTGTTGTTTTGGCTCAAAATGAGGTAATAGCTTAAGAAAATTGCCCGAGTACAACGCCTTGAGGAACTTTTTAGGTATTTTTTTATTACTTATTTATAATTTTATGTATTTTTGTCTTGTTTTTTTTAATAATAGCTATATTTATCTGTTCTGATCAGCATACTGGTGATCACAACTAGTTTGTTTTTTTTTTGTACATAAAATCATTTCAAAATCAAAAATTTGATATTTACCCGACCAGGAAACGAGTCTACCAACCTGACATTTGTCAGCATTTATGACTTATTACCCTGTTATTTCTTAAATTAACGCAAAATAAATGATCAGATATCTCCCCGTTAATTTGCATTCCCGCCTAATTCGTATGTTTAATCCTGTTTGGAGTCTTCGGGGCCTACTTTTGGTTTCTTTGTGAAGCAAGCGAGCCAAATAAACGGTGGAATCGAGCTGCCGCGTCGGTTTCCTCCGGGGTGGGGTGGTGGGGGGTGTGCCGCTTTCCCCTTGGCCCCTCGGGGGGCCTGTTTCTTCGCACATTAGTGGTTAATTACAATCAGCCCCTGGCTATAATGAGCTCTGCATCGACCTGTGGCTGTATGCGTCTCCGTAATATTACTTAATGGAAAAACAATCAGTCGGCTTCTCCCATCGAGCCTTTTAGGGAGTTTGCACAGATCTCCACGGATTGATCGGAAGCGAAGCAAGAAAGAGACGGCGGTGGCGGTCTGTTATTGTGTGCACGTTTATATATATTAAAAAAAAAAAAAAAGGCAACACCAAGAGTTTGTTTTCACTTGAAATTCCTCTGAAATTTCAAACTGATCATTAAAAAGAATAGTTGAAATACCAGCCCGTAAAGGCTACCAGCATGCCTCCTTCCTGTGATCTCTCGGCTCAGTCAGAAGTCAGAAAAAGTCCAAAGAAGACACAATGTGGCTTGACTTAACACTGTATAATGAAAAGCTGCGGTTTTCCACATCTGTCTTCAAATAAAACGAAAGGGTGGGGGGGGGGAAACGGCAGAAAAACCTTTCAAATGCTAAATATCAGCTTGAATGTAGCTTGCTACTCTTTTTTTTTACCCCTTACCATTTGTGTAAGAGCAGCTTTCCATGTTTATTGTTCCGACTCTGCTCCTCACATGTAAGCGATCCATTACACCCAACCCAACGACACGCTCTGTAAAAACGTTCCTCAGCGTCTCGTAGAGAACTCCAACTTCACTTTTGGGTAGTCAAACTTGACTCGAGGTGGGTCATTCGTGCAGCTATGGGGGTCAAACAGATAGTTTAAAATGCTGGCATTGAAGGGTGGCGGGAAAATTTGCAATCCTTCCAAGGAATTCTACTTTCATTTGTATTTTTGCTATTAAGTAAAAACGCTCAGTTTTACTCTTTGGTGATGGAATTGGTTTGATGGCTACACCACAGGTTGTTGAATATGGGAATATGTCCGCTTAAATTGACTTTTCAGTAAAACCAAATTAGCTTACCCAACTTTACATCAAAGCGACCGACTTTATTGGTGTTTTGAGTTACCGTGGAGACGCAGTTTGCCAAAAACTACACCCCACCCCAAAAAAAAACGCTTGGGCTGAAACGGTCACAAAATAATCATCAGACAGTCCTGTACGTCTGATCGGTGTTTTGTGGTCACCCGTTTTAAAATGGCCACCAGAGCTAACCTGAAAATAAAACACAAAACCAGCTGTGGTTTTGGACAGTTTTTATTTATTTATTTTTGTCGAAGTTTTAAATTGATAGTCGAAGGAATGTCGAGCAGCACAGCTGGACGCCTCGTGGGTCGAGGATGATGCCTATTGATTTCACGGTCGCCTGGGTCAAAGGTCACGATCACAGGTGACTGTGCTGTAAATCGATAACCGTGTGTCGTATGAATGTCAAACAAGACGGGTGGACACCTCGTGGGTCAAAAGTGACGCCTATTGATTTCAAGGTCGTAGGGTCAAAGGTCATGTTCGCAGGTGACTGTGCTAAAAATTGAGAACCGTGTGTCGTATGAATGCCAAGCAGCAACCCTTGGAAGTCTCGTGGGTCGAGGGTGATGCCTAATGATTTCACGGTTGCAGGGTCAAAGGTCACGGTTGCAGGTGACTGCGCTGCAAACCGATAACCGTGTGTCTTAGAAATGTTGAGCAGGACAGGTGGACACCTCGTGGGTCGAGGATGATGCCTATTGATTTTGAGGTCATAGGGTCAAAGGTCACAGTCGCAGGTGACTGCGCTGTAAATTGAGAGCCGCGTGTCGTCAGAAAGTCTAACTGCACAGCAGGAAACCCTGTAGGTCAAGAAAAATATCTACTGATTTCAAAGTGAAAATTTCTCCAGAATTCTTTCAATATATATATATATATATATATATATATATATATATATATATATATATATATATTTAAATTAAACTGCATTCATGGCGGAGACAATCAGTCTGTCAGGAAAAATAGAAAGAAAGAGTCGTAGCTTACGTGTATGTAACTGCTTGTTTGTTATCCGTTAGATGTATCGCCATCAGAACTGTCGGTTTTCGGTGCTCGTGGGTCTTTAATGAATTTGGATCGGCAGCAACTCTCATAACAAAACCGGAGGAAAGTTTCCCCGCCGTCTGCGGCGTTGGGTGTCAAAAACCACCTGTGGCAAAACGTATGTTTTATCGAGTTTCCCTACAGTGCGTCCATTTTGCCTCCGATCCAGGCTTAAAGCAGAAACCGTTCGTTCCTTCTACCCATCTTTCCCCCAACGCGCCTGTGACGCTGCTGCAGGAGGTGGTCTCCGTGCTGACACCGATCTGATCCCTGACCAGCTGTTAGATACGGCTCTTCTTCTGTCGGCGAACATCTGCGCTTCAGCTCCGCAGTTTGACAGGAAAAGCGCAGGACTTTCAGCTCCCTTCTGCTCCTTCCACCACCCCCCCTCACTCATTTTCCTCTTCTGATGTTTGTTTTTTTTCCCTTTTTCTTCTTCAAAACCATCTGCTCTCGATCATTTCCCATAAAAACACACACACAAAAGAAACGGACTTTATAGAGGCGAGTCGAGGTGAAGGGAAAACAAATTGGGTTGACGTTAGGATCAGTTTTTCTATCCTCTGCTTCGTATTTTGCAT
Organism: Kryptolebias marmoratus; assembly: GCF_001649575.2. Taxonomy (NCBI): domain Eukaryota; kingdom Metazoa; phylum Chordata; class Actinopteri; order Cyprinodontiformes; family Rivulidae; genus Kryptolebias; species Kryptolebias marmoratus. The sequence continues at coordinate 3,209,733 of NC_051437.1, read as the reverse complement.
TTTATAGAATCTGGACTCTGAACGGAACGTGTCTTCCCCATCGCACGTTTGAACTCCCGACCCTTCTGATTTGTCACAGCCGGGGTCCAGGTGCTCTGCCTCGCACCTGTCGGGCAAAAAAAAAGAAAGAAAAAAAAAAAGGAGAGACAGAATTCCCAAATTTGAAATGGATGATCAGGAACTGACCTTTGACCCAGGGGGAGGTGGGAAGAAAAAAAAACAAAAAAGCTGAACATTTGATCAGATTTGTCTTTGTCAAAATAAAGACAGTTTACCATCAGAGTTGGGTCAATTGATCAAAACTACGGATGCACCGATTATTCGGCTAGTGATCAGAATCGGACGATTTTCAGCTCGACCAACTAAGAGCCGATTCGTCTCAAAATCGTAACAGGGGTCAGTGAACGCACCATAGCTAGAGAGAAGTCAAAGATTTGTCTTGTTTCCCAATAATCCGGTCAGAGTTTTACAAAAATCGGCAATCGGAATCGGCCTCGAAAACTGCAATCAGTTCACCTCAAATTAAATCTTCATTTTAAAAAGATCCTCAGTTGTTTCAGTTTGAATCTTTTCTCCCGCGTTTATAAGACAAAGAACCTATTTGTGAGCCTAAAGCCATGTGGCCGGTCTTGATTCATAAATTGCAAACATTATTTTTTACGGCTCAAACTACGCAGCTGGACCCCTCATGGGTCAGGGATGATCCCTATTGATTTTAAGGTCACAGGGTCAAAAGTGAAAAGCACCGGTGACCCCTATGTGTAAACGTTGTCCTTGCCCTAACTCTAAAACCATGTAATATAGGAATGTCAATCTCCCCAGCTAGTCACCACATAGATCGGGGATGATCCCTATTGACTTCAGGGTCACAGGCTCAAAGGTCGAGGTCACAGGTGCCCCCTTTGTGAAAACCCTCTCTTTTTACTTTATAACCGTGTATTGTAATGTAAAACTGCATAGCTGGACACCCCAGAGGGCAGGAATGATCCCTATTGATTTCAAGGTCAAAGATCAAGGACTCAGGTGACCTTTTTGTGAAAACCTTGCCTGCGCTCCAACTCTGCAACTGCGTAACGTAGGAGTGTCAATCACCCCAGCTAGTCACCACATAGGTCGGGGATGATCCCTATTGATTTCAGGGTCACAGGCTCAAAGGTCAAGGTCATGAGGTCAAAGTTCAAACTCTAAGGTGACTGGTTTATGAAAAAAACCTTGTTCGTGCTCTAACGTAAGAATGTAAAACTGCACAGCCGGACTCCTCGGGAGGCAGGCATGATGCCTAATGATTTCAAGGTGACAGGGTCAAAGGTCAAGGTCACACGTCAACCTTATTACAGAACCTTATCTGTGCTCCATCATATCACGTACTGTTGACAGTCACAACATATAGTAAATACCAGATTTTGTGATATTTACCAGTTGCTGTTTTTTTGTTAATTGTTCGTAACTAGTTATGGTTTACCAGTCGGCGAGTTAGCAGTTTCAGATGTCGCTCGACAGCCTCACCGTCGGATAAAATTTGAATTTAGATGTCTGTGATTTTTTTTTTAAAGTTACTTCTGAAGATCCGTGCTCGTTGTCTAACACTTCCACAACAAAAACGCGCGGCGTCGCGCCCTTCTTTTAGTCCGAGGAAACGTGTCACCATGAATAATAATCACACCCACATGCATGTGACAACAAAAACAGGATGATGAATATGAAATGCACCCACACACACACACACACACACAGAGCTGTGCCTCAGATTGTATGTTGCAGACCACACATTGTGCCGGCTGAGTGTTAAAACAGTTATTCACGGTCCTGCTTTCTGCCGCCCAGATTCAGAGATGAGTCGGCTTTGTTGCCACGACGTCTCGCCCGTGTGTGTGTCTGTGTGTGTAAAGCACTGAAACTTTAAACGTTCACGTTTAAGGAAACTCCTGGATTGCCTGAACCTAACCCCATGTTGAACAACACGCCACTCGCTGTCAAATAGCGTCGGTCGTCACGGGCAGAGCGGCCAGATTCGCTGAATACGGGAAGCTTAAACTGTCTTTCGTCAAGCGGAGCTTCATAAATAACTCGGGCCTTCCTCCTTTTGGAGGCGCGCCAGGAGGCTGTTCGCTGTAAACTTCACAACCCCCCCCCCCC
>NC_051437.1:3203853-3207585 GCF_001649575.2 Kryptolebias marmoratus | reverse complement strand
GGCCAAATGCAAAAAAAAAAAACCCAAAAAAATAAAAAAGACAAAAAAAATAAAACGGTCCGCTGGCTTTTGACCCCGTGAGTCGTCGTCTACGACAAAATATTGCAACCGGAGATTGTTTTACACTCTGTTGTTTAGGGGTTGTTTTATTTTATTTTTTATTTTTTTGCAAGAAATAAAACAAAACTATCAACGCATAACTTGACTGAATAAAACGTATTACCTGCAAACGATTAGTAAATATACACCCTATAATCTTGTTTTGTTTTTTTTTTAAAAAGTTAAATATTCGGAGCTGAAATGGTCTTTTTAATATAAATTAAGGGGCCGTCAACATTTGTAAACTCTAGCCTTTGCGTCCACATGAACGCAACGTTTTAGGACCTCGAAATTTCTTATTTTTTAAAAATAATCTTGAAGCGACGCCTTTACGTTTTCCTTCAAAAAGGGCCAAAAAAACCGATCCTGTCGTAGCCCCGCCCTCTTTTTTTGTTGCAGCGCCACACACAGGCCTGGAGTGGTTACTGCAGCGTTTTGGGTCGTCTTCAGTGTTTCGGTGCGGATGAAGATATTTTGAGAAACGGCGCCGTTAATACAAAAACGACAAAGATTCTGCGTATAATACCTTTGGGGTCTCCCTTGGTTTATAATTAATTATTTTTCAGCTCATATTTAAGGCTGGAAAGACTTACATGTTTTTATTTTTCCGTTTTTCTTTGTAAAAATATGTCTAACTGAAAAATATGCTACAAGATAACTGGCACCAGTACTTCCTGTTTTACTCTCTAAACAATTTAACATTTTTGTTCATTTAAATAACTTTATCGTCGGATTGTCTCGCAAATCTAACTATCAAAAATATAAAAATGAGTTGCGTTAGAGAGATCGTTACACCTAAGAAGCTAAACTCAATGAATTTGGGAAGCTTTTATGGACCTAAATGCTAGATGGCTAGTTTATGCTAGTTCAGATAGCTTTTAGCTAAATCTTAACAAAATGTACAGCTCATACAGTATATATTTAACTTCCCTATCATACATTTAAAAAGTCTGATTTGTAGGTCAGTCGTTTGCGAAATGTTAGCTAATTTTGGCAATTTAAAATATAAAAAAACTAGCAAAAACACCAGCTAATTAGTTAGCATTAGCTAATTAGCTATTAGCATTAGAAGTTACTTTTTTAAATGTATAATAAACATGTTTTACATCATTTTTGGTGAAAGCAGAGCATTGATATTAAAAATGTTTAGTATGTAAGATACATTTAGTTTTAGCGGCCATTTTAGCTGGAAAAAACCTTAAAGATTTTAAATAATTAGCTAAGTCCTGCTTAAACTAGCTCAGTTTTTTAAGCTAAAACGAAATGTACAGAATTTGACTTTAGTACAGACATATACAGTATATGCTGTGTAGGTTTTGTAGCTTGTTAAAATTAATTTAATTTTGACTATTGAATAATAAAAAATCCCTGCAAAACATCTGCTAAATGCAATGCTAACTAGTTAGCATTAACTGAGTAAGAAGCTCTGCCTAAAACAATAAACTTGCTAGAATAAAGATTCCTTTTTGCTAGTTGTTTTTTTTTTGTTTGTTTACATTTGAATGTACTTGTTTTAAGCCACTCTGAAAAATTTATTTTTAAATTTGGCGGGGTAATAAGTGACGCTACGTTAAGCTACGCTCCTAGCGAGTTTGATGCGCACGCTAAAAGAAATGTCTAAGAATTTCTACTTCATGCTTGCAATGTTGTTATTTTCTGATATTGCTCGACATGGATGTACATCTACAACTGCTTTACTTGTGGAGCCATCTTAATTCAAGATGGTCGCCGCAGCCAACTGACCTTGAAAACTCATAAATGGCTATAATGCGGCCAATTTTGCTACTGTGCTAAAACCAAATCTATACCTATAAAATTGACTGAGATGGAGCCATTTTTGTCTTTGCGAAGGTTGATTAGCTGCGGCAGCCATCTTGAATCAGGTTGCAACCGAAGGTTAATCAGTTTGACGTACATCTAAAGATTGATTAGTCTCGCAATCTGTTAACACTCGAGACTATTTAGCTATTCAGCTACGACCTCGCCGAGATTTAGCTCAACATCTGTAAAACTGACCGAGTTGTCTCCGTTTCTGCGCTCACTGAGGTTGATTAGCGGCGTACGTTAGCGCTCGCCTGTCGGGAGCGAGCGGATTAAAAGTTTTCGTAAAACCTTTTGATCGGTGGAGTTTTTCGGTCGAGACAAAGACAAACCGGTTGAGCGTCTTTGACGTCGTAGTAGCTGTCAAAACACGCAACTTTTGCAGCGGTTTTCATTGAAGTTTTCCACATCGTTAGCAGGAATTCGAATGTAAACGGACAACTTGAAATTGTTGGCAACAATACCTGTTTCCGCTGATTTTGCTCCTTCATTACAAATGATTCTGTAGACTTTTGGTAGCGAATGATAAATCGTGATCTGAGATCACAAATATAAAAGAAAATTGCATATTTTGACAGCTTTTCTGGCTTTAAACAGTCATTCCTGCCTGCCTTTCATTCAACATGGGACCAGCATGATGCTGTGTACACACAAAGAAAGCCCATCGACCAATTTCACAACCTAAACACGCGTTAAAAAAAAGGTCCTGCCTCACATTCATCATACCACTGAAACACCAACGCTGCTCCCAGGAGGCGAAGTTTGCCCTTCCATGACAGAGGAGTCTTCCCATGCACCGGGTCGCCACACAGGGCCCCCCACGCACAGGATGACATCAGCGCTTGGCGCTCGGAGGAGTCCCGTGACAGCCATATGTAAATCGAATATGACTAATCGCTTTCCCCGCGTCACCTCTCGCCACCTCTGGGCCCCGCCGCGAAGAAAGACGGCGAGGGGATCCTACGGGCCCCCCCCCTTCTGTCGGCTTTCGGGCTGTCTGGAGGTAGAATAACTGAACTCCTCGGGTAAAAAAAAAACGTCAGAATCCCGACCGGACACGATCAGCGCTTTCATCGGCGGCCACCTTGTGTCTCGCAGCTTTGGTTTCGGCTCGTCGTTGGTAAAGTGCTTCCACATGTTGACCAAAGAACCAGGGACTCCCAGGTGTCTCCCCCCCCCCCGTCCTCGCTGTCCTCTTTGACGAATTACGGACAACACGCCTTTGGATCGTGACCAATAAAAGTGCCTTACAGGCATCTTTTCTGTTAGCATCTACGTTTATAAAACTCACCTGCCTTAACCGACGTCCCGTCTTTCATTTAAATGTGGCTCGAGTTGCTCCGGCCAATGCTTAATATCCTCTTTTTCCTAAAAAAAAAATGCACATAAGCAGCGAAAGTCATCATTTTCGTCCCAATTTAGCCCAAATTTGGACGTCCTCGTTGCGCATTTTGTGTATTTATGACGTCTAAATCACGGGGGATGTTAAGTTGGTCACGACGCAAAAAATAAAAGAGCAACAGAAAGAATCGAGCTCCCTTTGTAAACTTTTGACCCAATTGGCAGAGCCTGCCGCCCCCCCCGACGGGCGGTGTAAACAAGTGGCGCTGCGTCTATCCCCCATGTAATCTTGGATTTAGTGCGGCGAGATCACGGCTGTCGGAGCGGCGAGCCCCCCCTGGTCGCTCAGCTGCATTGTGGGAGGTTCCCTCTCAATGCCACCTTTGTCCGTTTGTGTGTGCCGGTGGGAGATAGTGCGGTTCCCGTTGACAGGCCACAATAAGCCAGGGGTAAATTCCCCCCCCCCCCCCC
>NC_051437.1:3196052-3203828 GCF_001649575.2 Kryptolebias marmoratus | reverse complement strand
CGAGCCGCTGTGTCCTCATTCACAACGAGATCAGGCTCGAACTGAAATTTCCTCCCGTTGTTTTTATTAAAGCCAAGTGCCTATTTTAAGTTGTTTAACCCAGCAGTTTAAAGATTATTTCTGGTTTTAAAAAGAAACTTAAAACTGATTTTTACCTTTTAACGTGTCCTTCGAAGCTACTCCTTTTATTCTTTGTTTAGCCGTTTTGAGTTAAATCACATCTGTAATTTAATTAAATTTCATAATTATGATAAAAACAAAAAATATAAATATAAAGATGAGTTGTGTTACAGCGATCATTATGCCTAAGAAGTAAAAAATAATAATTTAGGAAGGTTTTTTGGAGCTAAATGCTATGTAAACTAGTATGCTAGTTTGGGTAGCCTTTAGCTAAAGCTTAACAAAATGTACAGCATATATTGTTTAACATACTTTTAAAAAGACTGATTCGTAGTTCAGTGGTTGGTTAAATGTTAGCTAGTTTTAACAATTTAAAATAAAAACGCCTAGCAAAAACACCTGCTAAATGTACTGCTAACTAGTTAGCATTAGCCGAGTCAGAATCTCTGTCATTGTATTTGGTGGAGTTTTTAAAATGTATAATAAAAATGTTTTACATCATCTTTGGTGAAAGCGTAAATATTAAAATTTATAAAGACTTTAGGCATTCATTTTACCCCCAATTTTTTTTTTTTACATTTTATATAACTAGCTAAATGCTAAACTAGGTAGCTAGCTTAGTTTTTGAAGCTTTTAGCGAAAGCTAAAACAAAATGTACTCGTACATTTATATTTGAATTGTTTAGTACAGATTTATGCTGTTAGATGTAGCTATGTAGTTATAATAAAATGTAACTACTTTTGACTATTTAAAATAAAAAAAACAAGCAAAACACCTGCTAAATGTAATGCTAATTAGTTAGCATTAGCTTAGTGAGAAGCTCTGTTATGGTATTTGGTGGAGTTACTTTTAAACAACTTTTTAAATGTATAATAAAAATGTTTTTCACCGTTTTCGTGATAATTTATATAATAAAATTAAATGTTTAACGGTAATTTCACATGAAAACACCTTTTAATAAAATTTTATATAACTAGCTAAATGCTGCTTAAACTAAGTAGTTACGTTTTTGAAAGTTTTAACTAAAGCTAAAACAAAAATGTTCTTGTACAATATATATATTAGTGCAGAAATATACATTCAAACAGACTCCTGTGAAGGTTCTGTAGTTTGTTAAAATAAATTTAACTAATGCTTACAATTAAAAAAAAACACCTGCTAAATGTAATCCTGTTAGCATTACATTTAGCAGGTGTAATGGTAAATGTAATGTAATGCTAATTTATTAATTTCTATATTTAAGAAAACTCATTGTAATGTAAAGACCTATCAAAAAAAAATTGCACTAGTCGTCCTATAATAGTCATTAGTGTAGTTCTAATTTCAAAATTTGTTAACCGCTATCTCTCATGTGTTTGCTTACCTTCAGAAACAGCTGAAGTGACTGAAAATAGGTCAACAATGGTGGCGTCCATGGAGGAGCCATTTGGAATTGAGAAGTCTGAAAAATGTGATGATTTGTTGAGTAAAATATTCAGATAGAAGCGCTTTGTTTACATTGAGTGCGTACCTGCATTTCAGAGCAACATATTAATATATATCTGGAAAACTGCCGGAGTAAACTCTTGCAAACTTCACCGTTTGATTTAGTTCAGGATGACGCTGTTTTTTAGGTGGATTTCATAGTTTTCAAGGAATACCTTTAAACCGTGACAAAAAAAACACGGCTTGGCGATTTATTTCGTAAACTGCTAAAAGCTCAAATTCATCTTTAGTTATAAATCCCAACCTCTAAAATCAGCTGTACGTGTATTTTCTCACGTATCCACTCATGTACACTCGAATAAAACGTTTTTTTTTTTTACGGATTAACAGCTGTTTTGTTTTTTTTTCTAAAGTAAACAAGAGCTGGAGCAAATGCGTCGCCTCAAACAGTGGGACAAAATTTAAACGCGAATAGGAACGGCCGCTTTCCCAACTGTGGACTCTTAAGTTGAAGCGTTTGGGCAGGAAACGCACGGAAAAAGAAGCGGAAGATAAAACACGAAGGACCTTTTTTTATTTTGCTTTGCTCCACTCCTCTGCTTCTCGAGGAGGCGGCAGCAGCTGCTCCAAAACCACCGTCACAGCGCAGTGATCTAAGGAGCGCTTTTAAATGGCTTTGTGTGTGTGAGGGTGTGTGTGTGTGCGTAAGCCCAGGGACTTTTCCTCCCTTCCTTGCAGCATGCTTGTGTACCTCTGCGTGGAAGCATTTTTTAAAATTTTTTTGTATTTTGTTTATCTCCAAAGTTGAGCCCGAAGCGTCCGGTCCAGTTTGATTTCCGGAAGCAGCCTCGATTCCGGTAAAAACGCCTCCGCCCTCCTCACCTCCCAACGTTCACGTGGACGCCAGGTTAGCCGGCTTGTGCAATTTTTCCGACCCGCCTACCCTGAACCTCAAAAAAAGTGTCACAGCCAGGAATTTCTTGTGGCGGTAAAAATAAGCCAAACGAAAACACCCGGGAAAACTTCCGGACCTAACCAACGGAACCCCACGTGTCGTGGATCGTCACTTCCTGATACGGGGTTGTGTTTTAAGGCGCGCAAACGCACCTATTTCCTATTTCCCGTTTTAGTTTCAACCCGGATTAAAGCGTCACGTCGCTGTCGAACACACCTCTCTTTTCGCATAAATTTTCCATCACCGACACGACACATTTTTCTACTTTAACACGAAATTTTAAGACCGAAATTAGCCGTAAATCTGTGTTTGCAATTGTCCCGAACTCTTCGTTGGTTTTGGGTTAGTTATATAACACCATCCTTCTCGAATCGGGCACGCTACCTGCCCTAACTCCCCCCCCGTCGTTTAAACGGCAGAGATTTCCAGCGTGTATTCTCCCCTCTTTATTGCTTTCATTTGCATATAAATTAAATCCATATTGTGCCTGCGAGGCAGACTATGCTAACTATGCAAACGATCCCCGGCTTCCCTTTGTTTTACAGATAAACCCTCGGCGACGAGGTGGGAGTGGGAGGGCGAGGGGAGTCCTCCCGCTGTTTCATAATTGTATGAATTTTAAATACACCGTCGCGGGGAAAGGCTCCGACGAAACTATCATGGCGGCATTAGAGCTACAGGGTCGGCTGACCGTGACGAGCGGGGCCGTCTCGTCACCTCTGCTCACACATGCGGGCCAGATGGCCGCGGAGGCTGCATTCAGAATCACATTAGGAGTGTGTGTGTGTGTTTTCTAAACACCACCACCTCCTGTTTTAGCCCTGACGATTAGAAAACCGTATCAGAGCTCCATAACTCGTAAAAACGCCTAATTTTTAAAAATCAAATCCGTCGTTTTTTTACATCTCGGAGTTGTGTTAGACTCATCGTCGGTCCTATGAATATTCATGTCAGGAATATATTGAATGGCGACGTCAAATTAGGCCTAATTTCACTGAGGGCCTCCGGTAAAACTCCCCCTCCTCCGGAGGTTTAAAGTGGCTGCAGGGAAGCTGACATTTATTACAAGACGCTTAAAATTCACCAAATCTGCCCCCTTCCTGTTCTCTGGAGATGAAGACCGAGATTACAGTCGACGTATATTCTTAATCAGCGTTTTTTTAAGGGTGGAATAGGTTTCTTACGCCGAGCAATCTGGAAATATTTAGGATTTTTCTCGCCTCTCGTTTACCGGAGTCCCCGACAAGTTCGGCCACCAATTAAACACAAAAATACAACCTACCTTTTTTTTTTTTTAAACACACAGCTTATTTTAATAATTTAACAATATCTGTACGCCTGTTGACTCACAGCTGAACTTGAAATAATTTTGATTAAAAACCCAGAAACACTATCTAATATCAGATCTGATTTGTCCGAATTAATGCAACTTTATACAGTTTCTGTGATTTAGTTACACATAAAATAACTTAACAAGTGCTCAAATTTACATTCATATATTTAACTTTAATGCAGGCTGGTTTTGACTGGGAGTTTTAGTATGTTTTTGTACTTTAAAAAGGAAAAAAAAGGGTTATATTCGTCTAAAATCTGAATTCTTGGTGCTAAAATGTTAATAGAAGAGCACATAAAAGAGTAAATAACATTTGGGCTCTTCGTCACCACTAAAAAGATCAATTTTGATTAAAAAGAAACAACTTTCAGTCTAATTTATATCAGTTTGAAACCTACACGTGCTGATTGCTGTCGTGTCAAACTACCGGAGACTACGGTAATTTGAAAAAGACGTTTTGGTTTTTTTTTTCACAACGTTTCGAAAGGAAACACCGCCTTGCCCGACGCCAAACGGGCCCGAACGACGGTCCGGACGCGAGCTACACCTCATAAAACAACCAGGAATAGTTTAACGGGGGAAATGTTATCCAAACGGAGACACGAGAACGACAGGAGGCTCTTTAAACGGGTTTCGAAATCTAATTTCAGTCTCGTAATTATTGACATGGTAAAAATAAAAATGTTTAACACGGAGTTAATCTTCTTAAATATTAGTGTTGAAACTGGCCAAATTTATATTTTAATTAAATAAATGCAGCATACATCCACAATCTGCCTTTTTATTTCTTAATTTGTGGAAATTGGTACCAAAAAAAAAAAACCCAAAAAGGAATCATCTAGTCTGTTCTCTTTCTCTCTTTTTTTATTTTATTTTTTTATTATTATCATTTTAGACTACATGTGAACATATTAAAATCTTTGGCTTGTTTGAGTCTGCGGACGGCTCTTGGATTTAATGCAAAAAAAAACAAAAAAAAAACATGGACGACAAGGAGATCACGATGAGTCTATAAAAACCAGACAGCCTAAAAAACCCGGGAGGGAAAATCTACCGTCACCACCAACCCCCCAAAAAACCGGAGAAGGAACAGAAACCGGACGAGATATGACCCTGAAATCAAGCTACGCTGCGGTACAACATGATAACTGTGTGGCTATATAAATTTTAATTATATAATTATGTCCATATACTGTTGCCATAAACAGAAATCTGGGTTTGTTTGTTTTTTAAATAGCAGTTCTTTCCCCTCCCTCCTGGTATCCATCGGTAAAGAGTCAGTGCCGCCCCCCCTTTTCCAGGTGAAGGCCAGAGTCCGGGCGCCCCTTTTCCAGGTGAAGGCCAGAGTCCAGGCGCCCCTTTTCCAGGTGAAGGCCAGAGTCCGGGCGCCCCTTTTCCAGGTGAAGGCCAAAGTCCGGGCGCCCCCCCCTCTCTCACCGCCCCCCCTCACTCGCTCTCCTCCTTGTCCTCCTGCACCGTGGTCGTGGAGTGGTTGTAAAGTCCCTGGGCCATGAGCTGCAGGGCCAGGCCGTTCTTGTAGCCGCTGGCCTTTTTGATCTTGGCCCGCTTGTTCTGGAACCAGATCTTAATCTGGGACTCATTCAGGTTCAGTTCCTGGGCCAGGGACTGCCGCCGCTGCTCCGTTATGTAGCGGTTGGCCTGGAACTCGGTTTTGAGTCTCTGCAGCTGCTCGGCGGTGAACGCCGTCCGCGGCCGCTTGTCCTCCTTGCTGTTCTTCTTCTTCTTCAGTTTCCGTGTCCTTGGGCCTGGTGTGGAAACAACAATGGAAATAAAATATATATTATTCTATTAGGCTGGAGCAACGGGGGGGAGGCTCGAAAAACTCGAAAAGCCCGAAAAGTAGGTCAGCAAAACGTTGGTCCTAAAATACACCCATAGTGGAACGTTACGCCTTTATTTGGACTGAGTCACTTAAACCTTCAAAATGTATTAAATTCTTATTTTTATGTAGCCTACAAACTGAATACTGGCTGCTGACTTTAAATACCGGACAAAAAAAATTACCCTTCAATTTGTTTTTGTTTTTTTTTTATTTATTGCAGCTCACAGCGTAAATACGTTTGTTTATCTACAGTATTACATGGCCATTTTACCAAAAATGTAGCCCAAATCTGTATGAAATTATTATTTTTGATATTGGCTTACATTGTAAAAATAATATTTCAGCTTAAATTTAAACAAAAAAAAAATCTAATTTTTTTTTGTTTTAGTTAAGGTTACAATTGGCTCCTAACTACATTTTTTTAAAACAATTTATATAATTAAAAACACGTTTAATTATTATTTAAATGCAAACACGTTGTGATTGCACACCTTATATACAACACATTTTTTAAAAATGAAATATAAAGCAGAATATTGTCATATTTTTAAGCTGTTTAGCCTAAAAATCACCACATTTTTTATTTTATTGTAATCTACAATATGAGTACATTCAGGCTTGGGTGCTAACTTTAATTTGGGTCAGGAAAATAATATCTATACAGTCATTTTTAATGTTCAAACCTAAAAAAAAAAGGTTATAAATTATTATTTTAATGTGACCCACTTTGTAAACAACTGAAAGCTAACTTCATTTAAAGGCTAAACTAAATCATTTTAAAACACTTTAGCCTAAAATGTTTATAATTTAGTGTTTTCGTGTAAAAAAATAAAAACAATAAAGCTGGCTTCTTTTAGAAAAAGTCATTTTTAAATCACGTTTTAGCTTTAAAAAAAACCCGGAACAAGTTATTAAACGGCGCCGCTTCCGGTCGTGACCAAATAAGGTCACGGGACAGGTACAGTAAAAGTTGGTTATTAATTAAAAACAAGTGCGCGTCCGCGGCAGCCAATCAGGAAGGAGCGCGCGGCAGCGAGGGTCAAACAAACGGGAGGAAGCTCGGCGGAGAAGCGGTGTGTTTTTAAATTAAAAAGGGACGTAAAACGGGAATTAAACACCTGAAAAAACAGGATAATATTCCGGAAATAAACCCGGAGGAAGCCGCCGCAGCTGCTTAATGTAAGGAAGTTTTTATTAAAATTAAATATCTTCTTTAAACTGAAGCTTCTGTGAAAAAATATATAATTTAAAGCTAAAATAGTAAATATTAATACAAGGCCACTTTACTGGTAAACGCAAATTAAAACAGCAACTTATTAAAACTCCAGAAAATAATAATAAAAAATATATATATAAATCTGCTCACTATTATAGCATATTTACTTTGTCTCCAAAAGCTTTAAAATTCATCTCATTTTACAGTCTTAAAATTAAATATTAGCACTTTTTAAAGCATCCAGACTTTTTTTTTATTTTGAATCTCCGCCATTTTTAATATATATATAAAAAATACTAGTAATAAACTACAACAATGGCGGCGCTTTTATTTACCTCACCTTATAATAATTATTATTATTAAAATATTCTTTAAAAGCTATTCTGATTAAACATTTGAGAGGATTTAATTTAATTTATCTACTAAAAAAGTTTTTTTTTTTTTTTTAAATCCACTTTTAGACTTTCTTATTTTTGGATTTATTCGTAGTGAAATTAAATTAAATTATTGTTATATTTGATTTAAACACGGGTAAAACGAGCCCGGGGTGATTTAGTTTTCAGCTCTGTGAAATAATCTGTTTTTATTAGGAAATAATAGAATAAAATAAAGCCTCGGCTGCCGGGTTTCCCATTTTTTTGACGCTCGCCTGAACGTGTCTCGGCTCGGTTCGGCTCGGTCCCGGTCCGGGGACTACTAGCGCCTTACCAGATGAGGGCCGGTCCGAGTACCGGGTGCAGTAGACCCAGGCGGGCCACAGCAGCGGCTGGCTCTCCTTGCTGATGGGCGGCGACGCTCCGCCGCCTCGGCCGCCGCCGCCTCCTCCGCCGCCGCCGCCGGTCAGCACCACGATGGACCCCGGGCTGTCCGAGTACCGGCTGCC
>NC_051437.1:3195145-3195744 GCF_001649575.2 Kryptolebias marmoratus | reverse complement strand
CCCCCCCCCCCCCTACAGCAGCGGCGGACGCGGCATCGCACTCCGAGCTCCGCGGCGCTAATAACCAGACTCCGGTCTCACCCCGCCGAAAAACTCCCCCTAAAACCTCCGTCCTCCCCCCTCCTCCTCCGCCTCCTCCTCCGCTCTGCTTACACCCCGGGCCCCGGGGGGCGCGTGCGTGCGCGCGCGGGCTTGCGCTTGCGCGGCAGGCCAATCGCACGGCGCGGACCGTCCCCGTCGCAATTAGAGCCGACCAATCAGAGCGCCCGGATCGGAGCGCAAGCAAAACAAAAACAAAAAGGCCGCAAAATGGTGAAATAAAACCCGGCAAAAGAAACAAAAATAACGCTCTAATTATTAATCTTTTACCTTTAAAACACCTTCATTCATGTACTAACATTAAGAGGCAAATAATGCTCTTTTTTTTAAATATTCTCCTAAATTAGGGCTAATTTCAAACAATTATTTACAAAAACAAGTTAATAATTGGAGCTGTAAGGATGTTTTAAAGCTCTAATTGGAGATTTGGACTAAAACTAATATTAATAGTGATAATAAGGCGGTGAAATCTTCATCCAGCAGGCCCCCCCCACCCCCCC
>NC_051437.1:3188961-3194783 GCF_001649575.2 Kryptolebias marmoratus | reverse complement strand
GGGGGGGGGGGGGTCGGTCCCGGATAAAAGCCCGGTCCAGAGGTGCTGTCAGCGCTCCCTGGCAGGGCCCTTAATCACGGCGAGCCAGGGGCCCCGGCGACGAGCCGCAGTAATTTCCAAGGTGCTGATAAAGCGCGTTGAATAATGGCGAAGGCGCCATTTTTACAGAAATGACTTTATTGACGGCTCAGGCGGCGGTGATTCATCCCTCCTCTCGCTTCCTTTCTTTTTCTCTCTCTGCGTGTGTGTGTGTGTATGTGTCGCCGTAATGGGATGATGAATGCACCCAGCTTTTTTTATTGAGTAGCCCCATAAAGTCAGTGCACACACACACACACACACTCATGATGAGCCTGTTGGAGGGCTGTGTGAGACTCCACATGAAGTGGTTCCCTGTTTTTTATTTATTTGTTTATTTGTATTCTTTAGTTGGAACTCGTCTTAAAACGCAGATTCTCGTCGTTTTTAGTCGGTTTTCGGCTCTAAAATGGCGGTTTTAGCGGAGCTGAAACGTCAGAATCCGCTGTGAGGCGTTCGGATTTAACAGACTCGGAAAATATTTCACTTAATTAAAACTTCTCTGATGTCTGAACGTCAGCTCCTACCGTTTAATGGTCACTTTATTGTGCTTCGATTCCTTCGGGGGCGCGTCACTATTTAATTTTTCTTTTTCCTTTCTTCTTTTTTTTGTTCCAATTGAAGTTGTTTGTGGTCTGAGTTCAAATGAATATTAGAAAGTGTCCCAGAGGAGACAGAAGACAGAGGACAGTGGTGGAAAGTTGCAGGAGTTGAGGTTCTGCAGCAGCTGCATTGTGCTGACACCTAGTGGCCGACCGCAGGAACTGCAGCCTCCTTTTCGAATTCATTTCCAGCAGAAACGTCCTGGATTTTCCTCTCAAGCTCCTAAAACTCTGCTTATATCTGTCACACAGCTAGAACTGCAGCTGGAGGCTGTTTTTATTATCAGTTCAAACGTTTTAAAACCTCCACAGGTTTGATGTCTTTAGACGAACGACCACGGCGGCCATTTTTCAAGTTGCAGAAATGATGAAACGCCGAACGGCCTTTTAGACACTTACGGCCACAGATGTCGTACCGTAGTACAAGTACTGCTGTGTGGTACTAAGAACAACCGCCGTCCTTCTGTCCGTGTAGTTTAATTGGCAGAAGTGGGCAGGGCTTATTTGAACCAAACGGATTATTTCATGTTAAAATCGTCTTTTTTACATTTTTTTATTTAAAAAAAATTAATGAGAGTCGTAGCCACTTTTGGTCTAACCTGTGCGGGATCCCGTGCGAGACGTGTTAGCCCTCGGAGTACGCGCCGGGGATGACCCTCAGCTACTACCACAACTCCGATGTTCTGGTTGGTTCGTGTCGTTCTCGCCTCGCTGCCGCCCGTATATCCGTTTTTTTGCGGGTTTTTTTTCTGCAACACGTTCAGTTGGATGTCGGTGCCGATCAACGGGTCCCCTAATGGAGGGGCGCGGCCCAGATCTGGACCCGAACGAAGCCTTTTCTGGACATTTAGCCTATAGTTCCAACTTTTCGTGAATTTACGCTAACTCTTCTTCCGCGGCGCAGTTTACGGTAACTCGTTTCAGGCGGCGCAGCTTCTTTTACTCCTGCCAGCCCACAGGGAGGTTCGG
This sequence comes from Kryptolebias marmoratus, assembly GCF_001649575.2. Classification (NCBI taxonomy): domain Eukaryota; kingdom Metazoa; phylum Chordata; class Actinopteri; order Cyprinodontiformes; family Rivulidae; genus Kryptolebias; species Kryptolebias marmoratus. Next base: position 3,193,134 of record NC_051437.1, on the reverse strand, counting down.
GCCGAAATGGACGAATAAAACCATCATGACCGCCAGAAAAAGACACTTTAAATACGCTGTGTTTTAATCTGGAGGGCGTGAAAATGGAGGCTCCCGGGGTGAGGTGACGGGCAGATCGCAGTTTGAACGTCTGCAGAAACACTGACCCGGCCGCTGTGGACGAGAGGACGAGGACGGGGAGACGTCCGTCCGGACATCAAACATCAGGAAGAGGGCGAAGCGACTCTGTAGCGGCGAGCGCCATCTTCTTTGGACGCCAACCAGACGGGTCTCATCAGGAAGGCGGAGTCCACTGCGAGCTGGAAGCTGTTCTGAAGACCTTTACAGCTACAATTCTGATGTAATCAGCCGTCTCCTTTTAGCTTCCACGAGCAGTTAATCATTTATTTCTCCTAATGGAAGTTTTGATTTTTCTTCCACGAGATCTTCTCCAACCTTTCCTCGCGCCGATGAACTCCGACGCTTTTTGAATCGAACCTTTTCGGGACATTTTCAGCCCGAATCCGTGGAGGAGCCACTTTGTGCCACTTTGGCGCCATCTGCTGGCGGCCGTGTGCAAGAGGCTCATTTCAGGCTTTCTTTTTAAACTTTAATCTTGTTTTAGTTTTTAGTGAAAAGCTTAATAACTGTATTAAAATAAGTTTATTTTAAAAAGCTCCACTATTAAAGAAGAAATCATTTTTATTCACCAAGCATTTATACACTTAAAATAAGATTTCATTCCACTTTATGCCTCTAATTAAATAAAAATAGCTTCTTTTTTGTCTGAATTTGTTTGGTTAAAAGAGTGCAAATGTCTACTTTAAAAAACAAAACAACTAATAATATATAGAGTGAAGGTTGTGCAATTTACACACAGAAAATAAATTTAATCAAACAGTTTTTTAAAATTGATGCAACTTATTTGCCAATCATGGAGGGAGAAATATTAACTATATTTGAAGATCTGTCCTTCATTTACAGTAAAATAACTTCTTAGTTTGTTTATTCAAAACTAAATCCAAAAACTGAGGAAACTTGACATGAAAAACAACCACTTTTATGGACACTAAGGTCGATTAGCTGCGGCAGCCATCTTGAATCGACTCTGAAAGTTAATGAGTCGTAGACGTACGTCCAGTTATTACTTCCTGAGAGTTTCAGTAAAATCCGCCTCGTGGTTCAGGAGATATTTTGCTAACAGACGGACAAACGAACGCACACAGGCTGTTTTATTTGATGATATAATAATTCATGTTAGCTGAACTGAACAGGAACAGAAATCAATGCGATTAATACCTTTTTGTCTTGTGAATACTACGTTAAAATGAGGGATTCTGCTCAGTAAATTACAAAAAACTTAAAATAAAAAACTTAACACACGGATTATTCAGCCAAGCAGAGTCGTTACATTGATTTGTTAGCTTTTAGCATTTATGACAAGTCACATTCTTAGGTTCTATGAGTCCAATTATTTAAATGAATCACTTAAAAAAATATATATTGTTAAAACCTTCTATAAAACATTTTAAATGTGGTTCAAAAATAACTTCAAATACAATAAAACTAACTAGCATTTTTAACTAAACAAAGCTTCTGACTCGGCTAACGCTAACATTATAGCATTAGCTTCAGCAGGTGTTTTGCTAGTTTTTTAAATTCAGTCTTTGTTAATATTCATTTTAACAAACTATAGAGTCTAAAGTTTAGTTTATTCAAACATAATTAAGTCATGAACACATCAAGTAACTTATATGTGCGCACGGTACAAGTACAGTTAGCTTTAGCATTTTATGAAAAGGAACAAGTCACATGTTTAGGTCATTTGATGCTAATTCTTTTATTTATTCACTTAGAGAAATACATGTTTTAAATTTTTAAATATGTTTTTAAATGTGGTTCAAAAATAACGTCAAATACAATAAAACTAACTAGCACTTTTAACTAAACAAAGCTTCTGACTCGGCTAACGCTAACATTATAGCATTAGCTTCAGCAGGTGTTTTGCTAGTTTTTTAAATTCAGTCTTTGTTAATATTCATTTTAACAAACTATAGTCTAAACTTTAGTTTATTCAAACATAATTCAGTCATGAACACAAGTAATTTATACACGAAAAGTAAAGTAAAGTTAGCTTTAGCATTTTATGAAAAGGAACAAGAAGTCACATTTTTAGGTCATTGGAGGCTAATTCTTTTATTTATTCACTTACAGAAATACATTTTTGACATTTTTAAATATGTTTTTAAAGGTGGTTCAAAAATAATTTCAAATACAATAAAACTAACTAGCACTTTTAGCTAAAGAGAGCTTCTGACTCACATGTTAGCATTAGCTTTATCGGGTGTTTTGCTAGTTTTTTTGCTCATTTTAACAAACTGTAGATCCTAGACTTTTTAAATGCTTTTTAAATGTTTTTAAATGTGGTTCAAAAATAACTTTAAATACAATAAAACTAACAAGTACTTTTAGCTAAACAAAGCTTCTGACTCGGCTAACGCTAACATGTTAGCATTAGCTTTATCGAGTGTTTTGCTAGTTTTTTAAATTCTTAAATATTCAATCTTTGTTAATATTAATTTTAACAAACAATAAAGTCTAAACTTTAGTTTATTCAAACATGTAATTCAGTCATGAACACAAGTAATTTATACGTGTGTACAGTTTGTTTTAGCTTTAGCCTTTTATAAAAAGGAACAAGAAGTCACATGTTTAGGTCATTTGATGCTAATTCTTTTATTTATTCACTTAGAGAAATACATTTTTAAAATTTTTAAATATGTTTTTGAATGTGGTTCAAAAATAACGTCAAATACAATAAAACTAACTAGCACTTTTAACTAAAGAGAGCTTCTGACTCACATGTTAGCATTAGCTTTATCGGGTGTTTTGCTAGTTTTTTTGCTCATTTTAACAAACTGTAGATCCTAAACTTTTTAAAATACTTTTTTAAATACGTTTTTAAATGTGGTTCAAAAATAACATCAAATACAATAAAACTAACCAGCACTTTTAGCTAAACAAAGCTTCTGACTCAGCTGATGCTAACATGTTAGCATTAGCTTCCGCAGGTGTTTTGCTAGTTTTTTAAATTCCTAAATATTCAATCTTTGTTCATATTAATTTTAACAAACTATAAAGTCTAAACTTTAGTTTATTCAAACGTATATTTAAGTGTTAAACACAAGTAATTTATACTTGCGCACGGTACAAGTACAGTTTGTTTTAGCTTTAGCATTTTATGGAAATGAACAACAAGTCACATTCTGACCGATAAAGCTAATGCACAGCCTTTGGCACACTTCTTTTGCAATATGCTCAAGCTCTTGTACATTTGCAGGGTTCCTTTCGCCAATGGCAGATTTCAGCTCCACCCAAAGATTTTCAATTGGATTGAGATCAGGACTCATTGCTGGCCATTTTAAAACAGTCCCATTTTTTCCCCTTTCAACCAGGCCTGCGTGCTTTCGGAGGCGTGCTTTGGGTCGTTGTCTTGCTGGAGGACCCAGGATCTTCGCCGCAAACCAAGTTTCCTTACACTCGGCGAGACATTTCGCTCTAGAATTGCTTGATAATCTTCTGATTTCACGATGCCTGTGATACGGTCAAGGCCTCCAGTACCAGATGCTGCAAAGCAGCCCCACAGCATTATGGATCCTCCACCGTGCTTGACTGTTGGTATGGTGTTCTTTTCTTTAAAGGCTTCATTGCGCCGTCTGTAGACATACTGTCTGTGTGAATCAGGGGTGGAAATTAGCACCCGCCACTGGCCAAATGCGGTTAAATATTTGAAGTGGCGGGTGATTTTGATCAACACACGCCACTGTGGCGGGTTGGCAATTTGAACAGAAAAGGTGTTATTTGTCCTCCTGACATATAGGGGGCAGCAATGTGCTTGAGTTGCTGCCGCGTTCCCCCATCAGATACGGTTCCCCCTGCATCTCCGTGCCGCGTTCATGTTCAACACTCGTAACCGCCGCGCTGTGCCCGCACTGCAAGGGAACTACGGAGATCCTGAAAGGTCAAACAACTTGTTTTGGCGAAGTTAACCCACTGTTCTGCTAACGTGATAGACAGACAGACTGTGTTATGGACAATATAGACTGTGTGGACAAAAACAATAATTAAAATAAATAATGACTTATCTATTAACAGAATTGTTTAGAGGGGCAAATATTTCTCATTAAAAAAACA
>NC_051437.1:3183026-3187599 GCF_001649575.2 Kryptolebias marmoratus | reverse complement strand
AGGTACAGTCCTGCTCAACATTATTGGCACCCCTTCATGATTTGCATAGCTGAGTGAATATCTTCAGAAATAAATGGAAATGTTCAAAACTTATATCAGCAGAATCTTTCAATTTCAGGTCCAAAGTAATTTAACAAAGACAATTACCATTTCAACTTAAATATTTTAATTCCAAAGGACAAAACAGAAAACCAGCATGTGCACTAATATTGACACCCCTCTTTAATATTTGGTTGCACAGCCTTTGGCAGCAATGACGGCCTCCAAACGTTTCTTATATTCATCTATAAGCTTCTTGCACTTCTCGGGTGGCATTTTCTCCCACACTTCTTTTGCAATATGCTCAAGCTCTTGTACATTTGCAGGGTTCCTTTCGCCAATGGCAGATTTCAGCTCCACCCAAAGATTTTCAATTGGATTGAGATCAGGACTCATTGCTGGCCATTTTAAAACAGTCCATTTTTTCCCTTTCAACCAGGCCTGTGTGCTTTTGGAGGTGTGCTTTGGGTCGTTGTCTTGCTGGAGGACCCAGGATCTTCGCCGCAAACCAAGTTTCCTTACACTTGGCAAGACATTTCGCTCTAGAATTGCTTGATAATCTTCTGATTTCATGATACCTGTGATACGGTCAAGGCCTCCAGTACCAGATGCTGCAAAGCAGCCCCACAGCATTATGGATCCTCCACCATGCTTGACTGTTGGTATGGTGTTCTTTTCTTTAAAGGCTTCATTGCGCCGTCTGTAAACATATTGTCTGTGTGAATTACCAAAAAGCTCCACTTTTGTTTCATCCGTCCATAAAACGTTGTCCCAGAAGGATTGAGGTTTGTCCAGGTTCTCTTTTGCGAAGATCAAACGTTCTTTTTTATGTCTTTTCTTCAGCAATGGAGTCTTCCTTGGCCTCCGCCCATAAAGCCCCACTTTGTTTAGTGTGTGGCGTATGGTACTTGTTGAAACAATCACACCAGACTGCTCCAGATTGGTCATCAGGTCTTTAGATGTTAGACGTGGTGTTTTTTCCACCATTCGCACCAACTGTCGAAGACTTCTGTCATCAATTTTTCTCTTCCCCCCACGTCCAGGGAGGTTCTTGACCGTTCCATGCCTGGAAAACTTCTTAATAACATTACGCACCGTTGAAACAGGGATACCAAGGTCTTTGGAGATGGCTTTATACCCTTTGGAGGTCTTGTGCTTGCAAATAATAGCATTTCTCATGTCCTCAGACAGCTCCTTTGTCTTTACCATTGTCACATGTGGAGATGAACTAACAGTTGGCTTTTAAAGGACCAACATGATCATTCATTGGTTAATTCATGTCACATGTGTGGAGGCAGTCCATCACAAGTGATCTTTATGTGTAATTTGCAACACGTGAGCCAAATTGGGTTTTCATATTGATTTGCAGCAAAGGGTGCCAATACCATTGGCATGGTAAAAATTATGTTTGTCTTTGTTTTCCTCATAATGTTTATCTTTTTAAATGTTTTTGATCATTTGCTGTTTTGCATCAAGCACAAGCTATCAGCAATAAAATGTTGTTTCACTTGATGAATTTCCTTCAGTAAATATTACATTATATGTACCTAAACTTCATGGGTACCAATAATGGTGAGCAGGACTGTAGATCCTTAACTTTTTAAATTCTTTTTTAAATACATTTTTAAATGTGGTTCAAAAATAACGTCAAATACAATAAAACTAACTAGCACTTTTAACTAAACAGAGCTTCTGACTCAGCTGACGCTAACATGTTAGCATTAGCTTTATCGGGTTTATTGCTAGTTTTTTGCTCATTTTAACAAACTATAGATCCTAAACTTTACTACAAACGTATATTTAAGTGTTAAACACAACTAATTTATATGTGTTTATGGTATAAGTACAGTATGTTTTAGCTTTAATGAAAAGCTAGTAGCTTTATAGCTAATAGCTAATAAGCTAGCCTAAACTAGCTACTTGTTTTTTTTATTAAAAATGCCAAAACTTGCTTTACTTTATCTTTCTTTATGACTTCCAAAACTTATTTATCTTACATGTACGACATGTTTTTATGGAAATTATTTTTTTATGGCACAAGATTACAGAAGAGAAATGAGACAAAGTTAAAATTACAAATTTAATTTTTTAATTTTGAGATGAATAAATATTAATAAATATTAATAATTTGTGAGCAGGAAGGTCCTGAGACCAGAACAAACACAACCGTGGTGAAAGGTGGCCGATAATGTTTTCATTTTGTGCCTGTGTGTGAGTGTTTGTCTGTCTGTTAGCAAAATATCTCATGAACCAGCGGGCAGATTTGAATGAAACTCACGGAGCGTAATCAGTGGATGTAACACTACAACTGATTAACTTTTGGAGTCAACCCAGTTCAAGATGGCCGCCACAGCCAGCTGACCTTAGCGTGCACAAAAATGGCAGTAAGTCAGTCGATTTTACAGCTATTGAGCTAAAATTTGGTGTGGTAGTCGCTGAGAGTTTTCCACAGCACATATCCTAACCGTGACTCATTGTGTCGCCTCAGCTCTTCTTTACGGATAAATACTTTTTCTGATTTAACGCTCGAACGACAGATTTTAACTCTCGTTGTCACGTACAAATGTGAAATCCAGTTTATATAAAATTAGAGACCTGCAGTCTGTGCAATGCAGAAAGCTTTATTTGAGCTCACAATGTGGATTTTTTTAAATAACACAATTATTTAATGACATTTTCATCACACAAATCTAACATGTTAGCATTAGCTGAGTCAGAAGCTTGCTAACATGTTAGCATTAGCTTCAGCAGGTGTTTTGCTAGTTTTTTAAAATTCTCAATCTTTGTTAATATTAATTTTAACAAACTATAGAGTCTAAAGTTTAGTTTATTCAAACATATAATTCAGTCATGAACACAACAAGTAACTTATATGTGCGCACGGTACAAGTACAGTTAGCTTTAGCATTTTATGAAAAGGAACAACAAGTCACATGTTTAGGTCATTTGACGCTAATTCTTTTATTTATTCACTTAGAGAAATACATTTTTAAATATGTTTTTAGATGTGGTTCAAAAATAACGTCAAATACAATAAAACTAACTAGCACTTTTAGCTAAACAAAGCTTCTGACTCGGCTAATGCTAACATGTTAGCATTAGCTTTATTGGGTGTTTTGCTAGTGTTTTTGCTCATTTTAACAAACTGTAGATCCTAAACTTTTTAAATACTTTTTAAATATGTTTTTAAATGTGGTTCAAAAATAACATCAAATACAAAAAAACTAACTAGCATTTTTAGCTAAACAAAGCTTCTGACTCGGCTAAGGCTAACATGTTAGCATTAGCTTTATCGGGTATTTTGCTAGTTTTTTAAAATTCTCAATCTTTGTCAATATTAATTTTAACAAACTATAGAGTCTAAACTTTAGCTTCAGCAGGTGTTTTGCTAGTTACAAGTAGAGTTAGCTTTAGCTTTTTATGAAAAGGAACAACAAGTCAGAAAGCTTTATTTGGATTTTTTTAAATAACACAATTATTTAAGGACATTTTCATCACACAAAACGCCTTTTTGTGACCAACTGGGGAAGGAAAAGGGCAAATTTAAAAGAAAAAATAAAGAATAACTAATGGAAAATACAAGTGGTAAAAAGTAGTGACGTTTTATTTATATTAATAGTAAATTTTGATTTAGTTTTTGTACTTGTAATTCTTTATTTCTCCACTAGAGGTCAGGCTCGATCAGCTGAAACAGCTTCGCCTGCAGCAAAACAAAAACCATAAGAAAAGACAGCAAAAAGCAAACTTTTCTCCCTTCCTCTCTGCGGTTATTTATTACCGTTTATCTGCTTCCATAAAATAAAAAAACAAACCAAAAGAAGTTTTATTTTCTGAAAATAAACGTCCGCGAGACGAGGGGGGCGGAGTAAATCAGCGAGGCTGTAAGTTTAAAACGGCAATAAATGAGGACAAAAATCCAGTCAGATTTATTTTTTAAAAAAAAGCAAAGTGAACGTAATTCAAATTTGGTTCGTTCGTGTATTAAAATGCCGGCGATGTACGGAGGACGTGTTCGCATACCGAACGGCCATTAATATTCACCCCCCCCTCGCCACGTCTGTCTGTATCCATCTCCAAGGTCCCGGCTCTCTGCAGTAATAATACATGAACGGCTCCTCTTCCTCATCCATTAATCAGGAGGGAGGCTGAGGTAACGCAGGCCTGATCTTTGGCCCTCACACACACACACACACACACACACTCATCACTAATAACTGAAGGGGATATTAATGCAGATGAATAATTAAGCTTCGAGGGGGGGGAGCAGATCTTTAGAGTCGTAATGAGAGGTGGCGACAGAGCGCTCTCGTCGCGACTCGCCGAGGAAGTTTGGGGGGTGGGAGACCGGAGGTGGCGCCGTCCGGTAATTGGCAAATTTGACGCCGGGAGCGGCGCTCGGCGTCCCCAGAGGTCGAACCCCGCCGACTCCGGCGACCGGAGCGATCGGAACTCAGAAAAACACCCGAAAACTCAGCCGGATTGATAGAAATTAAGCTGATATTTGGTTCCCGAACCGCTAAATGGGATTTTTTCC